>NC_090444.1:728085123-728392131 GCF_031143425.1 Pleurodeles waltl
ATTACCGCACCAACACCACTATTGGCATGCACATCACCGTCACACATAGGGAAGAGGCTTAAGCACTATGCACTGCACTACCAGTGATGTGGCTAGTCACCAAGGCAAGATGAGGACCAAACACCGCCAACTGCAGCACTCCTGGGACCCACGATGCCCCGCCTGAAATGGACTTCTAACAAGCTAGATTATCTGTATTTGCCATGCAACCATTACCCTTCAGTTGACCCATGCTGCAATGCCTGGCTTGGCCTTAGGGGCACCCACTAACACGCATCCATCACCCGGGTACCACCCCACAAGCCAAAATATGTAATGAAACCCACTGTAGTCCCCCCCTTGTGGCTGCTGTGATTCCCTCAAGCGCCTATCCAGCTATGGGGTAGGCCACTGCCAGTATGCAGGTCATCAGAGGGGTCAGGGTCCGACGAGCACCCCTTCCTCGTTAGGAGGCCATTCCCAGCTGGGCCTCCACGGTCTTCCGCGCCCAGCATTTCATGCCTCCCACTGTTTCCAACAGTGGGTCTTCCGCCTGCCATAGACACCCAGGGTCTGCACGTCCTTGGCGATGGCACGCTATAATCCCTTCTATTGATGGGCGCTGACCTGCAGGGGCAAAAAAAACAGGAGAACACCATTAAACAAACAGTCCAGCCTATCACACCAATGGCCCACCATACCCGATTCCATCACCATTGGCACACACATAGGCCAGCGCGCAACATGTATATCACCAACAGACAATCCCCCACCCACACCCACCCTTACACAATGCTTTCACACACATCTCCATGCATCCTTGCCACATGCTTCGTGGCCAAAGTGTACTCACCTGTTGGTCTGGAGGCCCATATAGCTGTCCGTACTGGGGTAGGACCCCATCCACTAGTCGCTCCAACTCCTCCGAAGTGAAGGCTGGGGCCCTCTCCCCATGTCACACAGGCCATGGTAGGTTCCAGACAAAGGTCACAGCAGCACACGCAGTGTAGGTGTTCTCCTGTCGAAGGCCAGAAAACAAGTGAGGAATCCGATAGAAAATGGTGGTCATGTCCGCAGCGGTGTACACCGTCACTGCCTGCGCTGATCCCCAATGGCCACTGTACTCCATCGAGCCTCATATTATCCAATGAGGAGTTGCACGGCGGTGCAAGACCGCCTTCCGCCACAATGCCCAACGTCGGAGGAATTACCTCACTTCCACCTGTCCCTCTATACAGGGTGCCGCTATTTCAGGGGGGGGGGGCACAGGCCTATTGACAAGTACTGCATCACAGATTAAGGGGCAAATTTTTACTCCGTTTGCGCCGAATTTGCGTTGTTTTTTTCGACGCAAATTCGACGCAAAACTAACTCCATATTTATACTTTGGCGTTAGACGCGTCTAGCGCCAAAGTTCATGGAGTTAGCGTAATTTTTTTGCGTCAACACCTTCCTTGCGTTAATGATATGCAAGGTAGGCGTTCCCGTCTTAAAAAATGACTCCGATGCATATGCGTCGTATTTATACTCCCGGGCAAAAATGGCGCCCGGGAGTGGGCGGGTCTAAAAAACCCGCATTAGCGCCAGATTTTAACGCCTGGGTCAGGGCAGGCGTTAAGGGACCTGTGGGCTCAGAATGAGCCCAGAGGTGCCCTCCCCTGCCCCCAGGGACACCCCCTGCCACCCTTGCCCACCCCAGGAGGACACCCAAGGATGGAGGGACCCACCCCAGGGACATTAAGGTAAGTTCAGGTAAGTATTTTTTTTGAATTTTTTTTGTAGCATAGGGGGGCCTGATTTGTGCCCCCCTACATGCCACTATGCCCAATGACCATTCCCAGGGGACAGAAGTCCCCTGGGCATGGCCATTGGGCAAGGGGGCATGACTCCTGTCTTTGCTAAGACAGGAGTCATTTCAATGGGGGTTGGGAGTGAAAAATAAATGGCGCAAATCGGGTTGAGGCGATTTTTTTGCCTCAGCCTGACTTGCACCATTTTTGGATGCCCATACTCCATTTTCCCCCTACGCCGGCGCTGCCTGGTGTACGTCGTTTTTTTTAACGCACACCAGACGGCGCCGGCGGCTAACGCCGGCTAACGTCATTGAATAAATACGGCGCCCGCATGGTGCTTCAGAATGGCGTTAGCCGGCGCTAATTTTTTTTACGCAAAACTGCGTTAGCGCAGTTTTGCGTCAAAAAGTATAAATATGGGCCCAAATTGGCACATACTTCGCCATTTACACTGTCCCAATACATAAGTGCACCATGTGGACCGCGGTTGTGGTTTTGTTGTTCCAGTTGTGAGAGCCTACTCACTCTTGTGGCCCTTAGATACCTACTGCTGTGGATAAATAGAAGGTGGAGACATAACCCTGTGTGCAGGCCCCTGGTGGACTTGGCTACACTGGAGGACAGGCACATAGTACTGACCTATATACTGGACAGGGCCACAATCACAGAGTTGTGGGCCCAGTTGGAGCCTGGCCTAATATCAGCTATCCGTCATCTTACTGCGATCCCCCAGATCACTGCTCCATTTCCTGGCAACTGGGTCTTTCCAAGTGACTGTGGGCTTGGCAGCAGGCATGTCACAGCCAATGTTTTCAATCGTGCTTGCAAGAGTTTTGTCTGCCCTGGTAAAACAGATGTGCAGCTACATTTCTTTCCCCCAGGTGGAAGATTTGGCTACAGTGAAGGTAGGATTCTATGCAATGGGACATATCCCCAACATTATTGGTGCGATTGATGGGACACACAGTGTGTTTGTCCACACCCCCGCCAGAATGAACAGGTGTTCAGGAATCGTAAGAGTTTCCACTCAAATAATGTGCAAATGGTGTGCCTAGCGGACCAATACATCTCCCACGTCAATGCTAAGTATCCTGGGTTGGTGCATGATGCCTTTGTTCTGAGGAATAGCAGCATCCCAAATGTGATTGCCCACCTACAGAGGCACAGGGTGTGGCTAATAGGTGAGCCTTGGTTCCCACCCACTGTATGTTAGTGTATGCCTCTGGTGTCAACCCCATAGGCTTGTGTGTGACCAAATGTTGACCCTCAATATTTGCAGTTGACTCTGGCTACCCAAATCTATCTTGGCTGCTGACCCTTGTGAGGAATGCCAGGACAAGGGCTGAAGAACGTTATAATGAAGGACATGGGTGAACCAGAACGATCATCAAGAGAACCTTTTGGCCTCCTGAAGGCCAGGTTCAGGTGCCTCCATTTGACAGATAGATCCCTGTGCTACTCACCTGAGAAGGTTTTCCAGATAGTAGTGGCATGCTGCATGTTGCACAGCCTGGCCCTCAGACGGCATGTACCTTTTCTGCAGGAGGAGGAGACTGGAGATGCCCCTGTGGCAGGAGTGGACCCTGAGGACAGTGAGAATGAAGATGCTGAGGATGAGGATGGGAACAACAGAACATCAGTAATCTGTCAGTACTTCCAATGAAACACAGGTGAGACAGTGTAGATTAACATTTCTATGACTAGTGGTGTATTCTATGTGGCTGTGGCAAGATGGCATTCACTTCCCTTTACCTCTACTTACTGTCACCTATGATTTGTCATATTGCAGATGTTTGTGATAGAACAACTGTGTACTGATGTGCTGACTACAGCCAGCTACAGGTCATGCTCTCACAATGTACAGTACATTTGCAATGGATGTTACTGTTTCCATGAATACACATTTTCAAAACATGACATACAAGTATTTGAGTTGTGTCCAAGGGTGTTTATTTAGTGCTACAAATGGAGGGGAAGTGCGATGGAATGGGGTAATGGTGGAGGAAAGTCCATAGTATTGTTCCAGTCTGTTTGTAGCACAGGTGGAGTGTCCAAGTGGCCATAGGAAGGGGAGCAAAGGCAGTTCAAAGTGGACAAGGTGACAGTGTGGGACACAAGGGAAACAAGCAGGAGAGTCTCATTTCATGGGGGTGGTCTTGGCAATTGTCTCTGACTTCTGCCAGGGTCGCAGGGAACATTGGCAGGGTGGTGCACCTTCTGCAGGGGGAGGGATGCGGGTGGCCTTTGGGTCCTGTGGCGGGACCTCCTGCCCACTAGCAGCAGCAGAAGTGGAGGGATGGGCAATGGACTGGCTAGTGGTAGGGGCCCGCTGGTGTGCTTTTGCATCACTCATGAGGTTGGCCATGTCTGCCTGCAAACTAGAGCTTCAAAGGACACACAGCATCCAGCTCCCCACTTCTAGACCTACAGGTCAATCCAAGAATGTCATTGCATGCCTCTTGAGTCACCAGCTTACGAACATACAAAGGTGTGCCAGAGAGGAGGAAGGTCCCACAGAATGCAATTGTGAATTTGCCTGCAATTTCCCTGCTGACAGGGCCAGGGTTCCAGCAACCCAACTGCCCCCCACTTATGGCATTCCGGGTGTCACTTCTACTCCTGCTGTGATTCCCCTGGGAGGGTAGCAAGCATTGTAGTTAAGTAAACCAACACTACCTCCCCATTTCCTAGTTATGGCTAAGCTCCACTGCCTTCCTGTCTCCTCCAGATCATTTCACTGAACGTTAATTGCCCTAGCAGCTTTATAAAAAGGAAAAAGATATTGACTTTTTTCCATTACCACAAGGCAGACATAGACCTTCTACAGGAGGCTCACATAACCCCTACAAAGGTTTAAAAACTGAAAAGAGATTGTGCCAGAGGAGTGTTGGGCAGTTGCCAAATGAATGACTTGGTGGCTGCTACCGTGAATACTCGCTCCTAAACTCGTCCTTATCAGAAGCGTGGTATTGCTGGTGTGATCAATAAATTACTCTGTCATTGAGTAGTTAAAACATGGACTGATACTGTTGGCAGATATGTATTCCTGCACCTCAAGCTGTGGGATCACCCCCTGGTAGTGGGTACAATATATGCCCCTAGTGCCAGCAAAACCACTTTTTTTAACCCTCTGAATAGAGTATTCAAGAATATGGCAAGACAAAATTTGTTCTGGGGGGAGTTTGGAATCTAGCATCAAACCCAGCAATAGACACAACAGACCCCTTCGAAAGGTGCAATGTATTAGACAGAGCACAGCTATGAGATCTCTGGGGGGACTATGGTTTGGCTTTGCACTACACTTTTTTGTCCCTGTTTCACAACATGTTGTCCTTAATGGACTTTTTTTCTTACCAAGCATCTGCTCCTCTCTTCTCTTTTCTCTTTCAAAGTGACATCTTATCTGGAGGTTGGCTCCGATCAAACCACCATAATGCTGGAGGTGGCGTTGTATCATAAGACTCCCAGTCAGATTATTGGGGGATGCAGGCCTCTTGATACCGCCTCACAGAAGAGAACGGTATGCTACCATTTGGAAAATGATCAATCAGTGACTTTCAGAGAGATGAAAATGGGCGGCTGGGAAGGCCACCAGACAGGGCCTTATATTGAAGGACTATTTAATTGCCGCAAAATGCTAGAGGCTGAAAGGCTGACCCTGGAATTTAAAATCAAAGTTCTAACATCTAATTAAATTGCTCACTCTTAGAGGCAGAGAGGTTTGCATACAACAAACTATTGGTTTCTGGATCTGAAATAGCCCTTTTGAAAGTTTAATGGCATCATTATGAAGAGGTGAAGAGGCTGGTCGGCTATTACATTTTCAAATAAAACAACACAATGCCCAACTGTTCTTTTTGGCAATCTGCTGTGTGGGGGAGAGGTAACCCTCCAGACACATACATAGAAAATTGCGGAGGCATTCTCTTCTTTCTATAAATTCTTATTCCTAGACTTTCTACCTTTACTTCCACTCTCTGATAAAGGGAGTGCCCTCCTCAAATGGGAGAATACTCTGAGTGAACAAAGCACAGTGTTTCTGCATTGCTGCTGTGTTTATCCAAAAGGGAAGATGGCTTCCCTGGGAATTCTATAAGACATGTGCACCACAATGGTCCAAAATGTTCTTCCAAGCTTTCAAGGAAGCCAGGGATTCACGCATGTTAGGTCTGATCTTCAACAACACAATCATAATGTTGTTCCTAAAAGAAGGGAGATCTGCTGAAATGCGGAAGCTCTCTCCTCATTTCTCTAAAAAGAAATTGATGGTTAAATACTAGAAAAAAATGTTAGCAACAGGACTTTGCAAAGGGATTCTCTCGTTGATCTTTGTATCCCAAGGGGAGTTTGTGCCAGGCCAGTATGCATGAAACACACATGCACCCTGGCACCCCTGCTCTGGAAAACTAGTCATACAAAGCTGTGGCAGTCTCTTTGGACACACAGAGAAGGCCTTCAACCTCGTTGAATGGACATGCCTATTCAGGTTGATGTACTGATTCAGTTTGGGCCGAGACTTTATTGCTAAAGTTAATTGGATGTATTCAGGCCCAACAGTACAAGTCAACTGTGATGGCTATTTGTCACATACTATACAGATCCATTGGGGCACATAACAGGGATGCCTTCCCTCCCAGTATCCTTCTTTCTTGCTCTCAAAACATTTGTGATAGCCAGACAGTGCTCACATGTGATCCAGGGCATCCCTACTACCACAAGAGTTATCAACTTCCTACTGTATGTGGATGACATCCTGCTGACCCTGCTAAACCCACCCACATTTATCACTGCCCTTATAGATGTATTAGACACCTTCTCCGCATTTTTAGGAAACAAGGTCTATGAAGAGAAATATGAGGTAATGCCTCTGTCAGATGGGATGACGAGAGCCTACTTAGAGGTGACTGATATGCTTTGGGTCCCCAAGGGGATGAAATACTTGGGAATATTGCTTTACAAGCTCACACGTGGTAGAAGACAATATGCTGCCTTTAACAGCTAAATCCAAATCGGATTTGAGAAATGAGAGCAACTTCAGTTATCACTATGGGTCAGGGTACAGGCCATCAAAATGGTCATGGACCCGGTTATACCTAAGTCATAGGCATGTTGCCCATTTCCATACCTCATACTGTGCTGTTCATACTTGACCCTAAGATCAAGTCTTTAGCATGGGGTAAAGATAGACCCAGACTTAAGATGCTGAAACATCACACATGCAGTGAAGCTGAGGGTTTACGAGTGCCTCACATAGGTCCCTACTACCTGGCACACCATTTATCACATCTAACATGCTACCTGTTCAAAGCTAAGTACCCTCTCTTGTGGGTGGCTATAGAAAGTGTCTCTTTTGCTGGGGTGAAAAAACTGACTACTTTATGTTCGCTTAAGGATACACATCTCTCACTTGATAACCCAGTGATTCATAATATGCTCACATTCTCTACTGCAAATAGACCCCTGGATCCATGCATCAGTCTTGTATTAGCAAAGTGCAGGCTTAATATGGGCTTACTACTGGGGTCTTAAAACAGTGACATGGAGTGACTGGGCAGAGAAAGGTACTGATTCTATAGATCAACTATTTTCGGTGGGGCTTACTCACACTCTTTCTAGAATTGTGCACCAAATACACTATCGGAGAGTAGCAGTTCTGGAACCATACTCAGATGATGCACTATTAATGCTCGCCTTGGTAAAAATCCTCAACCTCCCCCACTTTCCTGATCCGCCCCTCCATAGATATATGGAGTTCCTTCCTGGGTGCGTTGGTTTCTGGTATCTACAGCCTCATCACTGACCATGTATATTCCAAACCGACATTACCAGCCTCTAAACAGCATTGGCAGTGAATGTTGTGGGACAAATATTTCCCAGATGCCTGGTCCACACTGATGTCATCCCATGATTCATTATTGCAGGAAGCAAGGTTAAAAGTTTCATACTTTAAACTCCTCCATAATTAGTACCGAATTACAAATGATGAGTCTGCTACTGCATACTCTTAGCTGGAGATATGGTGAGGAAAACTTCAACATGGCTCACATGCCATGGACTTGCTCCATCTTGCTGGATTTTGGGTAAATATATTGATGATATTGGTAAAACCGGATGGCATCACAATAGCCCCTTTCATAAAGTTGGCTTTGCTGCATAATATGATGGATAGTATGGTTCCCTCTAAACAAAGATAAAGGTGGTTAGCCATGGCTCTGACCACTGCGAAGCTGAACTTTCTGTGATTTAGTGGAAGCCAAATGTTCCTGACAAGGTCAAGAAGTAACCAACATAGCAGACTGTGATGCTCATTTACAGGACGAATGATCAAATAGAGTTGTATGACCAGATCTGAGAGCCTTTTGCTTCTTCCAAGGACTAGCTGAGGCTCAGGGGTGAGAGATAGGGACCATAAGTCCTGATTGTTGGGGAGTGGGGTGATCCACACCAATTTAAGAATAACTGGTTAGTAAAAGGTCCAGAATGGATCGGAACATGAGGTATGAAATGCTTAAGTGTGCTATGGGCCTAGTTTGTGCTCTGCCTGAACAGCGATACGTGCTTCCTTTCTCAATACGGGAAGATAGAGAATGATGGAAATCCAGTCATCTGTCCTTCTCATGGAGAACACCAGGTAAGCTTACTTCTAACCTGTTGAGCAATCTCCATTCCTCAACCTCCTAGTTGTCAACACTTAATATGCAGGACAGCCAAATGGCTAGTTGAGATGCCTGCAAACAGGGTGGGTGGTTGGGAGGGTAGAGTTGTTATGGGCAAATTCTGTCCCTTTGGAGAATCATTTTCATGCTTAGTTCTCTATATTTGTGAAATGTGAGCAACAATGCATAACCACCCTCCCACTGGAAAGACCCATGGCTCAGAGAACATAGACAAAAACCTATAGCCTTCTTGAAGTGCACTGCAAACGTCTCTGGGAGTTGAGGAACAGGCAAACCTTCTCACAAGGAAGCTCAGCTGTAGTTGCAGTGCCAAGTCAGTCCCTGCAGGAAACTAGAAGTCAACAAACACTTGGAGATATCATCCCACCAATCCACCTGATTCCTCTCCCAAGTCCAGTATACAACTTGATCATGAGAAAAATGTGGTTTCAATGTTGTGTAGGAAGGAATGTAGACAAAGCCTACACCCTATGGTCGTGAACAACACACACTACCCTTATGAAGACTTCCCCCATCTATTACTGCCACATCCTCAAATAACACACCACAATGTTTGCATTTGCCCACCCCACTACATAATATGAAGGAAAAAAATAGTTAGTTAACATTTTTTAATAAACACCAATTGCATCTACTTTTCACCTGTGTCATTTTATAGGTTTCTAGGCCTGATGGTAGGTGCATGCAAGTAATATCACAAAATATATCGTAAAGTCTGGTTCATCTGCCAGTTACACTGAGATCACAACAGAAATATCCATCTCCAGGCAAGCTGAAACATTTTTAGAACATGTCAGAAAAAAGTCAAAATTGTATTAAAAAGATATTAATTCAGAAGCAGTGAAAGAAATTGTGGCTTGATGTCTGGGTATAGTTTAAAGATGTCAATCCAATAAAGCTCGAGTTAAGGGTAGGCAGTCCTTTTGGAGGGTTCGGGCAACAGAAAAATCACCAGGAAAATTTCTCTGTTCTCTATCCAGTAGGAAAAAGAAAGAAACAGTCTAAAACAATAGACCAACCAAAAATACTAGCATCCCAAAGTAATGCTCCAAATCCAAATTAAAGTTCAGAGAGTCCACCATGAAGCAAATGGCACTCGCACACACCCAAAACTATTTCCAAAGTGCTGTCCTGGGGGAGGGCAACATTTCAAGTCCATTCTATGAGTCAGATACTTAGACCACTTGGAGTTTCTCGTTCGGGGTAGGTATTGCAGGATGTGGCACAGGACCTTTGGAATTAACACCTGAGCAGTAGCCCAGTCTGGGGTAGATCATGGAGTCAAAGTGCAAGATGCATTCAGGCTCACAATGAGAATTGGTAGGAAGGGATGGGTTTGGAAATGGGGGTGACAGCTGCAGTACAGGATCACAGGAGGCAGCTGATCTGATGATACAGGGCAGCCAAAGATTCTTGCCAGGTATTTAAGGATTGTATCCTTTCCAGACTGCAGCTGCCTTATGGCAAAATGGAAAACAGCCAAAGTGATGTTTTTAAGGGGGGTATTGGATAATAAATGTGAGCTCAGTGGCATCCCTGTAAATCTCACCCTTGGCTGCTGAAATTCTCCTTCCTGGCCAAGAGGAGCCTCATCTAGCACCAACTCCTGACATGTCACTCCTACATTAACTGCTCCCTCTTTGATACCATCCCCACCATCAAAGTCTCACCCTGCAACTTTGTCTATCCCTGGGCATGTGCACTCTACCTAGTGGTCTCCTCTGCCTTCCCCTCATGATGCAACTTTCTTCACATGTTCACTGAGTAACTGCAGCCATTGTCTGTCTTTGCCCCTTTTCCTGTTGTTACCTATGTTATTCTTGGCTGACTTCAGAAGATAAATGGTAAGAGAAAAAAGACTCATGAATGAATATGTCTATTATTTCACATGCATAAAAATATATGCTGTCCTTATTACAATAGTCTCTATGACAAATGACCTCATTATGAGGCTGGTGGTCCTAGGACCACCAGTCACATGGTGGTGGTTGGACCGCCACAGCTGTGTCAGTCCGACCGTCACATTATGAGTGAGGCGGGTGGACCCACCTAAGGATCGCTGTCCCCACCAGGATCAAAGATCCTGATGGGGTGATGGCAGTCTTGATTGTAATCAGCAAAGGCTGCGCTGAACTCTCAATGACCCCCTAAGACTGACAT
Source organism: Pleurodeles waltl (assembly GCF_031143425.1). Lineage (NCBI taxonomy): Eukaryota > Metazoa > Chordata > Amphibia > Caudata > Salamandridae > Pleurodeles > Pleurodeles waltl. The sequence goes on from NC_090444.1 coordinate 728,095,733, forward strand.
TGTCACTTACTTCATTTTCTTGTCCTATGCACGGTTGGTATTTCAATATGCGACTTTTAACATTGGGTGACTTCTCCCCTCATATATAATCCATACATAGCTACATGAAGAACCTGTTGGAAATTACACTCTTTTATGTGGTAGATTTTTGCCTTAACAGTTTTTGTTGGTTTAACGACTGCACTCTATATTCCTGCTAACCAATAGTAAAATGCTGTGCTCTCCCTTAATATTTGCTGAAATTGCAGATATCTGATTGATACATTCAATTTACTTACACTTCCCTAGTATATGTTACTGCATGTACCCAGTGCATACAATTTAAATGTGACTAGTTGGCTGCAGCACTCATTGTGACACCCTCTGCAGTAGCATTGTAAAGCATGTCTACAGGCCTGCTATGCAGTCTGACGGTGCAGTAGTAAACTGCCAATTTGACCTGTCATAATCACCCTTTTGACAGACATATACCTCCCTCTTAAATATTTATAAGTCACCTCTAACGGAAGACATTATTGCTCAATAAGCCAGGGTGCATTATATTTCAAAGTAGGACATGTAGAAATTAGTGTTACACAATTCCTGACAAAGAAAAGGCCTGAAAATTGTCCTGTATTACATTATAATACCTTATGATATTAATTTAGGGTAGGAAACAGCTAAAAATATAATTCAATGATTATTTTAATAGTTAGTTAACATTCAATCTAATGATGACACAAATTTTGACTAACTGTGTTGGGGAAGGTCCTTTTAAAAAAGTTTTCTCTTCCTGCCTAAACCTCAGATTGCTGATGGCTCCCCTGTGGTGAGATGTGGATTTCTTCCAGACAGGGGATGAAGGGTTTGTGTATGGGGAGGTATTGATCATGTCTTGACATGTTGGGTTATGTGGCTGCACCCAATAACTAGTTACACTTTAAACAGGCCTACCCTGCCTCCTTATTTTCTATTTCTGGTGGGCTTGGCTTCAAACAAACTGTGAGGGGGGAAACGCCCCAGAACAGTCTTGGAGTGGCCACCTGAAAGGGTTTTCCATTATCATAGCCACACCCCTGGGTGTGCCCAGGGAGCTGTAACTAAGGAAAGGAAGTACCTGCCATCTAGGATTTAGGAAGAGAGGAGCACTGCAGGATAGTTTAAAGTACAACAAACAGGAAGTGTTGTATACCTGAGTATGCTCCTCTATGGGAACTCTTACCTCAATCAATCAATCAAAAACATTTATAAAGCGTGCTACTCACCCGTAAGGGTCTCAAGGCGCTAGGGGGAGAGGGTTACTGCTGCTCGAAGAGCCAGGTCTTGAGCTGCCTCCGGAATGCGAGGTGGTCCTGGGTGGTCCTGAGGTTGGTGGGGAGGGAATTCCATGTCCTGGTCGCCAGGTAGGAGAAGGATTTCCCACCTGCTGTGGTGCAGCGGATGCGAGGGACGGCGGCGAGTGCGAGGTTGGCGGAGCGAAGTTGACGGGTGGGCGTGTAGAAACTGAGGCGACAGTTGAGGTATTCGGGTCCCTTGTTGTGGAGGGCTTTGTGTGCGTGGGTGAGGAGCCGCAAGGTGATCCTTTTGTTGACGGGAAGCCAGTGCAGGTGTCTCAGGTGGGCGGAGATGTGGCTGTTGCAGGGTATGTCGAGGACGAGGCGGGCGGAGGCGTTTTGTATTCGCTGCAGACGTTTCTGGAGTTTAATGGTGGTCCCTGCGTATAGGGTGTTTCTGTAGTCCAGGCGGCTCGTGACGAGGGCGTGGGTCACAGTCTTTCTGGTGTTGGCGGGGATCCAGCGGAAGATCTTTCGGAGCATGCGGAGGGGGAGGAAGCAGGAAGATGATATGGCGTTGACTTGTTTGGTCATGGTGAGAAGCGGGTCCAGGATGAATCCGAGGTTGCATGCGTGGTCTGAGGGGGTTGGTGCGGTGCCTAGGGCCGTGGGCCACCAAGATTCGTCCCAGGCGGACGGGGTGTTTCAGAGGATGAGGACTTCCGTTTTTTCTGAGCTCAGTTTCAGACGACTGAGTTTCATCCATTCTGCGACGTCTTTCATTCCATCTTGTAGGTTGGTCTTGGCGCCAGTGGGGTCCTTGGTGAGGGAAAGTATCAGCTGAGTGCAGTTGGCGTAGGAGGTGATGTTGATGTTGTGTTTGCGTACGATGTCGAAAAGGGGGCTTATGTAGACATTGAAGAGAGTCGGGCTGAGCGAGGAGCCTTGTGGGACGCCGCAGATGATCTCGGTGGGGTCTGAGCGGAACGGAGGGAGGTAGACTCTTTGGGAGCGGTTAGAGAGGTAAGAGGAGATCCAGTCCAGGGCCAGTCCTTGGATACCGGTGGAGCGCAGGCGGGATGTTAGGGTTCGGTGGCAGATGGTGTCGAAGGCAGCCGATAGGTCGAGGAGGATGAGGGCGACTGTTTCTCCGTTGTCCATCAGAGTTCTGATGTCGTCTGTGACTGAGATGAGGGCGGTTTCTGTGCTGTGATTGGCTCGGAATCCGGACTGAGAGGGGTCGAGTAGGTTGTTGTCTTCAAGGAAGTTGGTAAGTTGCTTGTTGACGGTCTTCTCTATGACTTTGGCAGGGAAGGGGAGGAGCGAGATGGGGCGGAAGTTCTTCAGGTCGCTGGTGTCCGCCGTAGGTTTCTTCAGTAGGGCGTTGACTTCTGCGTGTTTCCAGCTCTCGGGGAAGGTGGCAGAAGCAAACGAGCTGTTGATGATGGTCTGGAGATGCGGGGCGATGATGTAGTCGGCTTTGTTGAAGATGAAGTGTGGGCAGGGGTCAGAGGGGGCACCGGAGTGGATAGAGTTCATGGTAGCTTTGGTCTCCTCCGTGCTGATGTGAGTCCAGGCATTGAGGGTGATGGCTGGGGTTGTAGGTTCTCTGGTGGTTGGCTGGGTCTGGTGTCCGAAGCTGTCGTGTAGGTTGGTGATCTTACGATGGAAGAAGGTGGCGAGGGAGTTGCAGAGGTCTTGTGAGGGCGTGATGGCGTTGGAGTTGGCGTTAGGATTGGAGAGCTCTTTGACAATGTTGAAGAGTTCTTTGCTGTTGTGAGTGTTCTTGTCCAGTCTGTCTGTGAAGGAAGTTCTTTTGGTGGCGCGGATCAGTTGATGGTGTTCGCGGGTGGCGTTTTTGAGGGCAGACATGTTTTCTGCGGTGTGGTCCTTGCGCCAGGCTTTCTCGAGGGTACAGCAGGGTTTTTTGGATTCCTTGAGGGTGTCTGTGAACCATTGAGGTTTCCTGGTGCTGGTCTGTCTTGGGAGGCGTCTGAGGGGTGCGAGGTTGTCCGCGCAGTTGGTGATCCAATGCGTGAGGCTGAGGGCTGCGTCGTTGGGGTCGGTGGAGAAGGTGGGTTGGTTGTCGCTGAGAGTGGAGAGAAGCTGTTCCATGGGGATTTTGTTCCAATGTCTGCGTGGGATGGGTTGTGTGCGGAGGTGGAGAGTCTCGCGTCTGAAGGTGAAGTGGACACATCTGTGGTCCGACCAGTGCATTATGGAGGAGTGGCTGAAGGATACGTGGTTGCTGGCGGAGAAGATGGGGTCGAGCGTGTGTCCGGCGATGTGGGTGGGGGTGTTCACCAGTTACTTGAGACCGAGGTTGGCGAGGTTGTCGAGCAGGGCGGTGGTGTTGGGGTCGTTGTTCTGTTCCAGGTGGAAGTTGAGGTCACCGAGGAGGATGTAGTCCGGCGAGGCAAGGGCGTGCGCGGAGATGAAGTCAGCGATAGATTCGCTGAAGAGGGCGCGTGGTCCAGGGGGTCTGTAGATGAGAGTTCCTCTGAGGGTGGTCCTGGGGTCGGTGTGGATCTGGAAGTGCAAGTGTTCAGCGGCGAGGGGGGTGTCTTCGGTGGAGGTGGTGACGTTGATGGAGTCCTTGAAGACAATGGCGATTCCTCCACCGACTTGGTTGGTGCGGTCTCTTCTGGTGATCTAGTAGCCGTCGGGGATGGCTATGGCGATGTCGGGGGCCGAGGAGGCGTTCATCCAGGTCTCAGTGATGAAGGCGACGTCCGGTGCGGAGGAGTCCAGGAGGTCCCATAGTTCAATGGCATGCTTGTGGACGGAGCATGAGTTGATTAGGATGCATTTGAGGTGGTTGTTGGCTTGTGGGCTGGCGGGCGGGGTGGAGTCGCGGTGGAAGGTGAGTTTGCAGGTGAGGCATGCGAAGGGTCCATGGGTGTGTTTAGGGTTGGCTTGGAAGCAGGTTCTGGAGCGCCCCGGGTTGAGAGCGTGGAGGGAGTTGGGGTCGTAGCGGTGCTGTGGGGTTTGGGAGTGCTGGGGGCCAGGGGTCGTGGCACTGGGCGCGGTTCAGGCGCAGACGGGCTTGCCTTTGGCGCGCCCGCTGCGCGCGGCCACGCAGCGGCCGCCATAAGAGGGAGGAGGGGGGAGGGGTCAGCTGGGGGCGGGAGGGAGGGCGTCGAAGGGAGCAGGGGGGGTGGGGCCGAGCAGGAGGTGGCGGTGGGAAAGCGGAGGGTGGGGGGATCAGGTAGAGGGGAAGGGAGAAAAGATAGGGAAGGGGGGTTACAGAGGAGGAGAGGAGTCAGGAAGAACAGAAGAGGAGGAGAGAGAAGAGTCAAGAGAGAAGAGAGAAGAGTCAAGAGAGAAGAGAGAAGCGTCAAGAGGAAGAGTCAAGAAGAAGAGGAGAGAAGAGTCAAGCAGAAGAGGAGAGAAGAGTCAAGAAGAAGAGGAGAGAAGAGTCAAGCAGAAGAGGAGAGAAGAGTCAAGAAGAAGAGGAGAGAAGAGTCAAGCAGAAGCGGAGAGACCAGAGAAGCAGAGGAGGGAAGCGTCCAGAAAATGAGGAGAAGGCCACAGAGGAAGAAAAGGAACACGCAGAGAAGAGTACAGAAGAAGAAAAGAACACGCAGGATGGGGTGCAGAGGAGAAAAGAGGAACACAGATGAAGAAAGAACACGCAGGACGGGGTGCAGAGGAGAAAAGAAGAACACAGATGAAGAGCAAAGCAGGAAGAGAATGTGGTGAGGAAGAGGAGAAAAGAAGAAGAACACAGATGAAGAGCAGGAAGAGAACGCAGTGAGGAAGAGGAGAAAAGAAGAAGAACACAGATGAAGAAAGAACACGCAGGAAGGGGTGCAGAGGAGAAAAGGAGAACACAGATGAAGAGCAAAGCAGGAAGAGAACGCGGTGAGGAAGAGGAGCGGGGCACAGAGGAAGAGCAGAACACACAGCAAGTGGGCTGCAGAAGAGGAGCAGAGAGCGGAGGAAGATGGCTACCAGAAGAAGGAGCAGAAAGCGAAGGGAAATGGACAGCAGACGCTTGCACTTTTCTAGATACCTTAAGTAATTGCAGTTCCCGCTTTCGAGGATAATTTCCTGCCACTCTAAATTTGCTAAAGACCCTTTTGAGGCACGGCTCAATTTGTAACAGCATTTAATGTATGCCGCAAGTCGGGCTAGCGACTGCTTGACCAGCTTAAATTCCAGTCTGACCTGGGCTGGCGATGCACGCCCAGGGACCCGAAACACACGCTAATAGGTCTTTACCAGAAGCTTATCCAAGAGATCTACTTCCATCCCCCTCATTATTTTGGTCCCGTATGTGAAAGTTGGAAGTAGTTTCGCTCTCATTACAGTTGTTAGGGGGTTCAGAGCACGACCACAAATTGAGTTTGCCAGCTTACAAAAAGTAAGGGCCTGCGATTTGATTTTTATTGCTTCTTTTTGTAGTGCGTAATTTCCTCTGGCATCAACCACAACTCCTAAGTATCTATACGAACTTACTTCCTCTAGGGTCTTCCCATTCAAGTGACATTTATGTTGGCTAGTCGGCCTGTGGTTTAGGGTAATCATTTTAGATTTTTTATGATTGATTTCTAATTCGTTAGATTCTGAGTATTCTTCTAATGCGTTTAGTAGTTTTTGCATGCCTATTCTGGTGTTACTAATTAGTAATAGGTCATCTGCATATAGCATATTAGATACTTGTTGGCCGCCCAGTGAGGGAGGATGGGATGAATGATCTTTTAATTTGGCAGAGAGATCTGCTATATACAGGTTAAAGAGTGTTGGTGCCAATACACAGCCTTGCTTAACACCGACTGTTGTTTTAACTGCCCTGGATAGGTGAGAGCCTCCCCCCAATTTAACCCTCACCCAAGTATCAGAGTATATCATTTTGATGGCATTTAAGATAGTGTGTGGTAGCCCCCACAGTTGTAATTTGGCCCACAATCTGCCACGGGGGACACAGTCAAAAGCAGCTGTAAAATCAACAAAACATAAGTAGGTCGGAGTCCCCTTTGCTTTTGCTCTGTTGATGATCAGTCCCAGTGCAGTAAGATTTGTTAATGTTCCTTGGTGCTTGGTGAAGCCGGTTTGGTTTAGGGGTAAAATATTTTTAGCTGCGATCTAGGCTTCTAGGTGTTTTAGCACACAGGATAACATCTAGAAGAGCGATTAGTCTGTAGTTGCTTGGGGAAGCCGCGTTCCCACCCTTAAATATGGGATGGATTATAGAGCCTTTCCAGGATGCTGGCACAGAGCCTGTTGTATGCACCTCGTTGAACATTGCAGCCAGGAAATTGGCCTATCTTTCCGTTTTTTGTTTAAATAATGCTTGCGGTAAGCCGTTTGGGCCAGGGGCACAATCCGTTCTTGATTTTCCAATGATTTTTAATAGTTCTGTTGCCGTAAATGTAAAAACTTCAGGAGCATTGGGTTCCCAGTTAAAGATGTGTCCCTGGATTTGAGGACCTTCTTCGATGGTCAGTTCTTTTAGATGGGACTTTAAGTGGGATACCCATGCTTCCTCTGTAAGTTAGCATTATTACCTGCAATGAACCCTTGTCCATTGTATTAATGATTTTCCCAAAAACTCTTGGAGTCAGATGTTTTAGTTGCAAAGTGTAATTTGTCCCAAAGGGCCTCCTGCTGGAGTTTTTTGAAGGTCCATAGATCCCTTTTGAACAATTTCCTTTGCTCACGCAAAGCGGCCAGTATCGATCCATCGTCTGGGCATTTATGCAGTAACCTTAATAGTTTACCTACAGCTGCTTTCCTTCTGCGCACTAGCTGTGGCAAAAGTAGACATTGACGATGATTCAGTTGTGCTCCATTTTTTGTGTTGCTTAAGGAGTCTTTTTTTAAGAGATCGGAGGCAAAGTTCTCCCAGACCGTTGTCAACTTTGCCCCACTTGTGGCCATTAAGTCTAGCTTTCGTAGAGCCTCTTCTGCCTAGCTTTGAATGGTGTCTGAGGACCATTTGAGTCGCTTTAAATTTTCGGTGCCCATTGCCCCGTTTAAGGCTACTGCCTTTTCTGGCTTTTGTGGTGATGTGCGGATCCCAAATACCTGCGGCTTATGATCTCTTTCCGTACGGTCCATGATACTGAAGGCATTTACTAATGTATACAATGCAGGGGACACCAATGTGTAGTCTAGATAGGAGACCTTTTTCCCAGAGGATCTTGTCCATGCTGGTGGGATGTCCGGCGACTCTCCCCTAACTTGTCTTTCCTGTGTTTTTTTGGGAGGGTCTGACTGGGCATCCTTGCCACTGTTTGAATGTGGTCCTCACTGGGGTTGTGGAAAAGGCAGAGATTGAAGTCGCCCGTCATTAGCCAAAATGCCAATTTTACTGTGCTTTTTATCCTTAATAGTTGAGTTAACAATTTGTTTGCTTTGATTTTTTTAATTTTTGGATTGATGTATATCTTGACCAGGATCAGTGGTTCCTGTGTATTTTTCCCCCAGTCGTCCAGCTGGAGTAGTTGAAAGGAGTGGTCTTCCTCCTTGTATTCAGAGATTTTTACTAGGATGTTTGTACTAACATAGATAGCTAGTCCTCCCTTCGACCTACCAGGCCTATTGGTTTTTGTAGCTGAGCTAAGATATTCTGTGAATCCGATTATTGGTATTGATTCCATTGCCCAGGATTCCTGTAAGAGTAGAATGTCGAATGAACTAAAGAATTTTGTTACTTCAGGGTCTTCCACCTTTGCCCGTAGGCCACCTACGTTCCAAGAACAAATGGATAATATCCCTTGTACAGGTTGATCATTTACTATTCAACTGTTGCCCATCAGTCCTGGGGGTGAAGCCGCCACTGCCCATTCCCTTTCTGGATGCAGTTGTTGACCCAAGACCGCACCTTTCCTCCCTTCTTCTCTCCATATTTGGGCTCTCAGTGGGTGCTTAGGTGGTCTCCTCTCACTATACCTTTCTTCAGTGGGTCTATTGGCCTGATGAACTCCTTTCAAAACTGACCATGTACCTTTAGGTTTTCCCAGGTGCTGCGAGTCTAGTAACGGGGTTGGATATCGCTCTCCTTTGTAGATGGCGACCTCAATGCCCCAGGCTTTCAGTAGGTCCTTTCTTTCCATGATCCGCTTTGGGATATTCAGTGCTGAGAAGATAGGGAGTCTTGGATCTGAGTGTTGGTTTCCTCTGGCTTGAATACATTTTATTGCAGCGAGGTCATTCGATGCTACAAACTGTAAGTCCGGTAGAGCTTTTATGATTCTCAAAATAGCAGAACGATTAAGAACGTCTGTGGGGGACCTGGAGGCGAATTCTGGAATCCAAAGCAGCTGAAGAGTGGACTCCTGAGTATTCGTACCTGTTATAGGTGACTGGATTTGCTCTATGTGCTGGTTTTTCTCTTTATAGCCATCCTCCCACTGACCGGTGCCAGATTTGTAACCCTTGGTGCCCACATTTGCCAGTGTTAGTCGGGTGGACTGCGCAGGCGTGGTGGGTTTTGGGTTTATTCTCTGCTGACCCCTTCGGGGGCTTGTTCTTGTGACCATTATTGTGCTAACTGCTGCGAGTTGCCTCAAAGGAGACCTTGTTAACTGAGTGGAGCCTGCTGAAACGGGGAGAGTTATTACATCTGCTGTTCTGTTAAGGCTTGTGCTTGTGCGGGTGGAAATGGCTCTGTTAGACCTTCCACTTGACGTCACATGATCCTTATTTGGTTCCTCTGGGCTAATATCGGCTGGTTTTATAGTAGTTAGTTGATGGAGTTGTGCGGACTTCCTTCCTTTCCTTGCCCGCCTTCGTTCTCTTTTTGATAAAGCCCAGGTTATGGGAAACTCAGGGTTCCTGGTTTTATTGATGGATTGTAGCGAAAGATGATTCTCCATGGAATCCATACTAATGCTTGTTAGTGGGCGGCTTTCAGCCAATGTTCTTTTCCCTTTTGTGGTTGACGAAGCCGGCGTTTGGGAGGAAAGGGGCTGCTCCTCTTGTTCCTGCTCCCGCGATATAGATATTGGCCTGGTGGCAAGAGGATGCATACATGTGTGTTCATCCTTCCGGATGGAGCCGATTTCTTCCAGTATTCCTTCTAGGATTTGCGGCAGTTGAGACATCTTATTTACCACCTCCTTGCAGGAGCAGATTGTAAAGTCATTAGAGTGATTGACTTGCGCCCTTGTTATTAGGGCGTTTAATTTTTCCAACTTGTTGTCGATTCCAGAAACAAATACTGCCAATGTGTTTAACAAGTCAACTTGAATGTCCATTTTATTTGAATGGAATTGCAGCGCCATGACGGTTGCTTGCATTGAGTTTAGGATCGTAGCCCACATTTCCTCAGACCTGACTGCCACCGGGGCTTGTGTCTGTGATACGGGCTCTTGGTTTCCACTTGATATTACTTCAGTTATATTTACTTTGTGGGGAACTTTCTGTGCGGCTGACACAATTTCTGCCTTTGATGATCTGCTTGGAGAGACCTGTTCTGGAACCCAAGACTCCTGCTCTCCATCTTCACAAACGTACATGGGAAAGTGGAGTTTGGGGCTTTGACAGAAGGGGCCACCTTCCTGGGATTCTTGCTCTAAGTGTTCCATGATTGCTATCAGCTCTGAGTCCAGGATGGGTAGCTTGGCTGGGCTGGATGTTCGCTTGTGCTTAGTGGCAGCTGGGGGTTTGTTACCTAGGATTATATCTTGCCTGAGATTGTAGGGGGCTCCTGTTGCAGGGGTGGCTAGCACAGCGTCTTCCTGGGCTGCATTTGGCGTGACTACTTTTGTAGGCTGATTTCTCCTAATCACTACTGTTGGAGATAGGGGAAGAGGAACGGCTTGATTCATTCTGAATTTCTTTTCGTTGCTTCCTTGCTGTCGCAGGTCTTTGCTGGATGAAGTTATTTCCCCGAGGCTTATTTGGGTTGGCACTGGGGATTCAATCCTTTTTGTGGCAGCGTGGGTTCCGGCAGCGGTGAAGTAATCGGTTATCTTGCGATGCTTGGGGGAGACTGCGGACCCTGGTGTCCCCTCTGGGGTCTGCGATTTCCAAAAGCCAGGCTCTCCCCATATCATTTCTACCATGCTGGAGTTTTGGTCAGCCCCCACGCTTGTGCCGCTTATGCTGCTTGTTAAGTTTTGCCATCGACATGGGAGGGGGTAATCCAGTTCGCTACTTGTTCTCCTACTTGATCTCATGGTCGGTCAGTCTTGTTGCCATACAGTTGGGTAAATATGGGCGGGCTGTTGGTGAGACAGCGGGGTCGCTTACTGAGCCTCTTTTTTTTTTTGTTGAAACGTTAGTAGGTACCTTTCTCTTGAGAAGATGCCTTGCCGTGCCTTGCTTTGCCGTGAACTGAATCTGAGGGTATACTGAAGCTAACAGGGCGGCACGGCCCCTAGCTGCCAGTCCTTACTGCTACTCTTTACTGCTTACTGCTCCTGTCCTGGGCTGCCTGGTCCTGTGGGCAAAGTCAATCAGACCAAACCAGCAGGCAGTCGCTGGAGGGGCCTGGGGGGTATGTTTGAGGGCCAACGGTCTGCCACAGGGGTGGAAGGGGTTGGAGAGTGCTGTGCAACCTGGTGGGAGAAACCAGTTCTTCCCCCGCCTTTCTGCCCCCCTAGCCCTCTGCCTGCTGCTCACCTGCCTCTTGCTGGGGGATCGCGGGGGGCCATCTCTGGCCGCACCCGGGGTAGTGGGCAAGCTTCCTCATGCCCGTAGTCCTTGGAGGGCATTTCCCCTCGCTTTTCTTTGCCTTTCCCTTGGATCACGCTGCCCCCCCCATACCCCCCTGCAAGCCACACCCATGATCGGGCTGCTTCTGCGGGGGTCCGCAGACGGGCCACTGTTGCCGCTCCTACTCCCGCTGTCCTCCCGGTGCAGTGACGGCAGTGGGAGGGCTGCGCGTCCAAGCCGAGGAGGTCGGAGGTAGGTAGGCAGGAGGTTAGAGCCGCTTGGCTTGGCGTCCTCGGCCGCTGCTGTGGGCGCGTCCCCCGGAACCAGAAGTGGGGTCTGCCGGAAGTCAGGCACCTCAAGGACAAAACACTACTACAAATATGCAGTTAGTAGATGAATAGAGGTCTTACTGATTTCTCAAACAGAATGGCCCGTTAGGTGTACAAAAAGCAAGAAAAACAACAAACCGTTTAATATAAGTGCAATTAAACCAAGTTAAGAAGTGTGTGTCAGTAAATGACAAAAAGATGATTTTTGCAGCTAATGTCATGAGGTTAAACTAGCTTGTAAAGATATATAAACACAAATCCTAGAAGGGAAAAAGGACATATTTTTGAGGATCCTAATGTTTTTAGCTATTTAGTCAAGCCTCTCATTGCTCCTGATTTTGAACAGTGCAAAAAGGCTCTACAGCACATTTAAGAACAATATTGTAACCAAAGAAAAAGCTCTAAAAGCATTCACTTGAAGAGTGACAACCACCTGGTTGATACCAACCCAATACATAAAACAGACTAGTGGAATTTATTTTTAATGGAAATTCCTATTGATGAAATTAAAAGTATCTTATAGGCCAAGATTCTAGCTACAAGCTTCAGGAGCATGACAGACTGATTGTAAAACAAATATTACATGCAAACATTAGGCCTGGCCCCAGCTATCACAAAGTCTATAAAGAGTCAAATCAGATCATATATGGCAATACCTCAAGGAAGGCATAGCCATGCATAATCCCAATAAAACCACGTATTCTGACAGCAAACATCTGATTGAACCACCTAACTTCAGACGCTCACATATGTGAGGTATGGAATTTCGTGTGTAAAAAGTGCTTTGTGGACCAATATTCTTGATCATCTACATATTAATGATCAATTGAGGCTTTTTAGGGAAATGCTGAAGTCTTTCTGATTTAACTAACTCTCAGGTTATTTACTTCCTGTTGTGCTTGCAGTATTGTTGCACCAAGCATCCAGTTTCATTAGGGCTTGGATCACTATATAAATGATCTCCTGATGGCGACTAAATATTAAGGAGAATGATAGTAAATATATAAAGTAAAAGTTACAAGGGTGATTATAAAAGTTCAAATAATGCACAATCTAATTCTACTCTTTAAAGATGAGTTGCTACGTAGATATGTTATCCCTGAACCAAAAACATTCTTTGAATACTATGAGAATTTCAAAGATTGGACGTAATCCACAAACTGCAATTTGAAGTATGTAAAGTAGGGTTAAGGTAGCATCATTCACGTACTACAAAATGCTATTTACAACTCTATGTGTGGAGACATCCTACACTCCTATCTTGCCTTTGTGGTAATTTCCACCAATAGGGTACAGATCTCAGTCTTTATTTAGGTATACATGTGGTAGGAACAAGGGGAAGTGGCTGGAACATTAGAAATACAAAATTAGAGGTGTTTAGGGAAAAGAAAGACAGGTTTTTAAGAGGGACATGCTATTACAAACATTAAACGACAAAAAAGTAAGCTGATTGCTATACACAAACTACATTTCTTAGGTACTGCAGCCTAAGGGTGGCAAAACAGTAGTAAATGTATTCTAGCCCGCCTTGGAGTTAGTCAAGCACCATATATGGCCACTCTCGTAATGCTACACAATCCCAAAGAAAATAATGAAGGCAGGGAGTTAAAATTACAACCAACTGGAAATAATATTAAACAATAACTTCACATTTAAAATATATATCTGCAATTATTTTAAGGTTAAAAAATATATATGATTATTAAACCATTAATTTCTAATTTTAAAAAGTAATATTAGACTTAATTTCAAAATATATAGCATAATACATTTTTAATATATTGTTAGAATGTACAATTATTTAAAATTAATTCTACACATAAGTTTTTAAAAACACTTAATATGGATATTAAAAATAAAAAATGTATTTTTGAATGGGAATTTTTAAAATTATCCTTTAAGAAATATTATTTACATATTAAGTAAATGTGTTTTTCTTAGACCTGTCAGACTTGGGTGGTCTTCTCCCATCCCTTTTGCCTTCACACTACTATGTTGCTAAATTTGTGTTTATTGGCTTTAGGACTCTATGCACTCTACCACACTACTGACAACCAGTGCTAAAGAGCTTGTGCTCCCTCCTTTAAACTTGTACATCTGACTTATGCCTGATTAGAATACTTAATTTACTTGTATGTTATTGGTAAAGTCGTATGCCATACACCTAGGAATTATACATTACCTGCTACTAGTGGGCCTGCAGCACCTATTGTGACACCCACTTAGGTAGCACCTTAAAAAATGTCCCAGGTCTGCCATTGTAACCTAAATGCAGTTTTAAACTGCCAATTTGACTTGGCAATATAGCCCTCTTGCCAAGCCTTAAACTTCCGTTTTATTGCATATGTCACCCTTAGGGTGCTACAGAGTGCATTGTACGTAAAGGTTTACATGTACCTTTAGGTTTTACATGTCCTGGTAGTGAAAAACTGCTAAATTCATTTTTCACTACTGTGAGGCCAGTCTCTACCATAGGATCACTTTGGGTAGCCTTGTTATATTTAATAATAATGTTAGACCTGATAGCCTAGGGTGGTCATCCCCCAACTTTTTGCCTGCCTCCCTCCACTTTTCTGACAATGTTTTTGCTAGTTTTAGGACTCTGCACACTTAACCACTGCTAACTATTGCTAAAGTGCATGTACAACCCTTAAACATGGTAAGATTGGTTCATCCCCAATTGGCATATTTGCTTTACTTATAAGTCCCTAGTAATCTGCACTACATGTGCCCAGGGCCTGTAACTTAAATGGTACTATATGGCCTGCAGCACTAATTTTGCCACCCACCCACCTAAGTAGCCCCTTAACCATGTCTCAGGCATGCCATTTCAAGGCCTGTGTGTGTTCAGTTTCACTGCCACTTCAACTCGGCATTAATAATACTTGCCAAACCCTAAACTCCCCTTTTTCTAAATATAAGTCACCCCTAAGGTAGGCCCTAGGTAACCTATAGGGCAGGGTGCTATGTAGATGAAGCAGGACATGTACATATGTGTTTTATATGTCCTGGTAGTGGAAAACACCTACATTTGCTTTCCACTACTGTGAGGCCTGCTCCTTTTATAGATTAGCATTCGGTCTGCCCTCATGTACTTTGTGAGTGGTAGATTCTGATCTGAAAGGGGTAACCAGGTCATATTTAGTGCCTGACACTTACATTTCAAAGGCCAATGACCTGCCTTCACACTATGGACTGCCAAACCCCCTACTGGGACCCTGGCAGACAGGACTGCACTGAAAGGGGAACTTGTGCACTTCAAAACCATTCTTTGAAGTCTCCCCAACTTCAAAGGCATTCTTAGGTATGTAAACTAGGTTTCTGACCCCACCAACTCAGACACTTCTGGACCTGCACCTGAAATCTGTCAGAAGACCTGCTTTGCTGCAAAGTACTGCTGCCCTGCTGGCCTCTGACTGTACAGGAAGGACTTTGCCTTCCCCCCAAAGTGCTCTCCAAGGGCTTGGATTGAGCTTGTCTCCTGTTCTTGGGTCTCAGGGACTACAAAAACCACTGCTAGCTTTATGCTTGTACACCAACTTCGGAACGACTTCAGCAACGCAGTGACACCGCAGCCTGTCCCGCTCCATGGACCTTGATGCACACAACAACCTCGGCCTGCAACGCAAGTCAGACGTTGCTGCAACTCTGCTGAAGTCACACAGGGTCATCGTGACCCTGCGAAGTCGACACATCATGGCCAGACAGACCGGAACCAGCGACTCCACCAGGTCCCAAGGAATTAATGAATCGCGGATGCCACCGCATCATCTCCCCCTGCATTCAGACAGAACCGATACCACACCTCCACCTGCCTCGAAGTGTGGAACTGACGCCTCTTTCCCCGGAAGCTGTAAGGGACTGATGCTGAACTGACTCCACCGACGCCTCTTTCTGACTCCGTGCAATGTCTTTCTACTTCATTTTCAAAGGGTACTGTACCTTGGGGTCAACGAGATTATTGGGAAGGACGCCGTGTAAGCCCCAATTGGGGCTATTGTGTTTTCTAAGTGCTTTAGATGGATTTAATCTTTAAAAATTCACAACTGCTTGTGTACATTGGATTTTCATCATTTCAACAGTATTTTATCCAGATACATATTATCTATTTTTCGAAACAAGTGTGGTGTATTTTTGTGATGCTTTTACTGTGTTACTGAATGATTTATTGCACAAATACTTTACACATTGCCTTCTATGTTCAGCCTGACTGCTCTGTGCCAAGTTACCAGAGGCTGTGCACAAGATAATTTGGATTGTGTGTGACTTACCCTGACTAGGATTGTGGTCCCTACTTGGACAAGCTGTATAACTCTGCCAACTAGAGACACCATTTATAACAAATAAGTGTTAACATTTGATTGGGAACAGGTAGGAATTTCTTGTTTGGTGTCTGAGAAATTGTAATAAACATTTTCTTCAATGGTAAAGTTGGATTTTAAGTTACAATTTTTAAAATGACACTTTACGAAAGTCAGTATTTTTCTGCCCTAACTTTTTGGTGCCTGCAGCCTGTTCCTGAGTCACATGATCGGGTATAGTTGGCAATTGAACATTGATTATTCTTCCCAGAGAGTCACAGGGATTAGGTGTGCTTGGATGGTTCATCAACTGGCAAGGTGGGGAGCTGGTGCTGAACACGGCCCTACTTGCAACTGAATAGGTAATGCTCTGCCTTTATGCAAAGGGCTTCTCAACTCTGTACTGTTTATACAGCCAGCTTGTTGCCAGGACAGAGGAAGCAAGAATTGTCAAGCCCTTCAAAGGGAATTATCTGGAACCTTCTCCTGCTTCAAAGGGCGCACCAGGTATCAAAATGGAACTCTCAGACTCACTCTTCAGTTCACTTTCTGGACCTGCGGGAGGATTCTTAGAGAACTGCCTATTGCTGTGGCCTGTGTACTTCGGAAGACTGCCTTGCTTTACTTGGCTGCCAAAGACTGCCTTAAACCCTCAGATGCCTTCCCAGCTGTTTGAGCCTTGTTCTACTGATGAATCCAGGACTATCAGAATGATTCCAAGGGCTAGTTGGTAGGCCTCTTGATCAGTCTCACCCATCTAAAACCTACATCTGGACCAAGCCTGAGTGAGGCCTAACCACCCAAGTGGTACCTCCCCAGTCTAGGACCCTTGGTGGTGGTGGTGCTAAAGGTGCCCAAATAGTCAAAGTCCAAAACTTGGGACTGACAACACTTTAGGCTAAAAACTGTTCTAAGTACAGAGAGGAGACCAGCAACCAACTTGCATGTCTATGCACCCAAGGTGCATCGCTGGTCGGCCGGACTTTGAAGCATTTCCCACTACATTCTTCTCCTCAGCAGCAAATCCTGTTCAGCTGTCCTTCGCCAAATGGGTTTATAGCTTTGTAGAACTCTCAAGAGCTACAGCCTCCAGCCTCATCCCACTGGCAATTTTTGGCTTCAGAAAAGGTGACTAAGGGTCTGATTTAGATCTTGGGGGAGGTAAATACTCAGTCACAAACGTGACGGATATCCCGTCCACTGTAATATGATCCCATTATATCCAATGGGGGTCCTTATATGATGTACTGGATATCCGTCATTTTTTGTGATGGAGTAGTCCATCCGCTGAGATCTAAATCAGGCCAAAAGTCTGAACAAAGAAAACTCACTCAACCAACAATCCAGTTTTTCACTTTTTTAAATGATATGTTTAATACAACATTTAGGCCCTCATTAAAAACCGCCTACCGCCGCGGCAACGGCTGCCAAAAGACCATCACCGGAACTACCAGCCATCAGCCGGATTATGACAACAGCTGTATTTCCACCAAAAGGATGGTGTCAATCCGTCTGTGGGCATGCCGGTGGATGGCGGTAAGGTGGCAGTGCTGCCAGCAGCAGTGCCACGCTAGTAGACCGCTGCAGACCGTATCATGACCCATGATACAGCCTGGAGGTGTTCTACTGGCGGACGCTGCTACTGGCAGCAGCGCCCCGTCTCCTGCTGGAGGACCCCCTGACATCAGGTAAGTCGGGTGCTTCGACAGGGGAGGGGGGTGAGGGGTGTTGTGTGTGTGTACAGTATGTCTGTGGGTGCTTGTATGCTGGTGTGTGATGCGTGTTGTATGTGTGTGCATGTATGGATGTGTGAGTGCGTGTATGTTGTGTTGTGTGAATGCATGTGTGCTTGTCTGCATGTCAGTGTGTGTGGATGTGTGTGTGAATGTATGTATGCACTGCATGGATGAATGTGGGTATGAGTGTGTATGCGTGTGTGTGTGCATGAAGGTGCGTGAATGTAGTGGGGGGGTCTGGGGAGAAGGGGGAGTGGGGGAAGACCCCTATCAGTGACAGGGAAGGGATTCCCTGTCACTCATAGTGCCTACTGCCATGGTTTTCATGCAGTTAGGTTGCCCCGAAAACCATCGCGGTAGACAAGGTCATAATCCCGCAGGAGGGAAAGTGACGGCCGCCGGGCTGGAGACTGAATTCTCCAGCCCGGCAGTCGTTACTGCTGTGACGGTCGGTGTGGTACATTGGCAGTTTGGCTTTAGCCAAACCAGCAGTGCCTTAATATGGAGAAAAGTACCGCCAGCCTGTTGGCAGTACTTTCCTCCATATTAACGCCGTCCGTCGGGGTCATAATGACCACCTTAATTTGTTAACAATGAGAAATACTGTAACATTTCATTGCATTAGTTATTGGTCGATAATTTAAATTCTAAATTAATTTACATTTATATTTCAAATACATATTTAAATAATTTGTTTTAAAGAACAATCAACTTTAATATTTTTTCCTATACATTTTCATTTGGAGAGCCCAGTCACAATTGCAGAGATTTCCACCCATTTGTGAAAAGTAACTAGTAGTAACGTTATACTTGTAAATTCTTTAGAAAGGAGGCTACACCAGGGAGTAGTGACATGTAAATTTACACTTAGATATAAATCTATGCTTAGAATTGGTGCATAGCATACAAAGTGTACTTACACCTAGGTGCAGGAGTAGATTTACAGGTGAGTAATTTACCTTAGTTAAACAGTCCACTTATTTTTGGGATAAAGGATCAACTTTCATGGAAAATAGATCAATTTATATATTACATTATTTTGCTTGAAGAATAGCAAAGCTAAGAAACTTTGAGCATTTACTGGATGCTTGCAGAGGCTCATTAGATTGGGAACCAATGGCTTATCTTCAGTTTTCCCACAGGGCATGCCAGCTTGTCAGATTCTGTGAATCATTCACCTGTAATATGAAGTACCATGAAAGGCATGTGAAATACTAACCTCACTAAATTCAATTACCCTTAATCTCAAAAAGCTAACTATCACATATCAAATAATCATCCAACAGTAACAGCTCAAATTAATTAGTCAAAGCAAATGGAATAAATGTATTTGTGTGTATAACAGATGGAATACTATCACCGGTGTCTAGGTCGCCAGACTGCTCCATGTGTTGTGTACGCAATCAACATATTAATTATCATGTGTATTATTATTTCCTAAATTCATTAGCACTAAATGTCCATTCTATGGCAAGACTGTTGGATGTGCAAATTCATGGAGGATTTCAACATTGTCCCATCCATACCTATGTTCATAATTTAATTATACTATTCCCTAGGAGAGTCCAATTAATGTTGACACATCTTAAACATGCAAATAGTGCAGATAGTGCTGTAGTGTACATACTTGATCGTATATCCCAGTGGGTGTAATAAAACTAAAGGCATGATTACGAATTTGACGGTCGGACCGTCAGACTGCCATTTTGGCGGTCCCAAAATGCCCGCTGCAGTAGCTGTTCCCAGGATGCTGTGTTATGATTAATACAGGCAGGACCGATGTCTGCCAAGCACAAAAGTCAGACCGCCAGAGGCACAGCAGCTTGTATCTAGGCGGTCTGACCTCCAGTGCTGTCAGTGCCGCGTCCAACCACCAATCCTATAAATAATCCTGCTTCTTATCAAAAGTTACTTTTTTGATAAAAAAATACATACATTTACAGGCTATTGCATTGTTTAACATCTAATGTAAAACTTAGGTCCTCATTACAAGTTTGGCAGTTGGACCGCCAGACCGCCATGTTGGCAGTCCTAAAAAGACCGCTGCACCAGTGGTCCCAAGACCACGGTATTATGAATTATAGTGGCAGGATCACCATCCGCCAAGCAAAAAAGGCAGACCCCCAATGGAACGACAGCTTGTAATTAGGTATTCCAACTCAACATCTCACAACATCAAAAACACATTCCAGGATTCATGGTATGTCCCAAATGTAAATGTATGCTCAAACTTAAATGAAGCCTGCATACAGATATGTAATACCAAACATTTGTCAAGTGTGGGGGAGTGGAGAGACTGACCTGACTGCAACTCCCAGGAGGCCCTGTTTCTCTAACTCCAAACGCCAGCTGAGTTTCTATTTGGCCCAATACATCTGTTAGTGATCTCCCACATGAGGTGTACTCAACTGGGAGGATACCATTTGTAAAGTGTGTGTTGTACACAGAGTGACCTGACTACAGCTCCCAGGAGGCACTGTTTCTCTAACTCCAAACACTAGCCCAGTATCCAAGTAACCCAATACATCTGTTAGTGAACTCCCACATGAGGTGTACTCACCTGGGAGGATACCATTTCTATAGTGTGTGTAGTAGAGGAGTGACTGGACTGCCACTCCCAGGAGGCACTGTTTCAGTACCTCCAAACACCAGCCCAGTGTTCACTTGTACAAATGCCCTTGTTTGCTAACTCTCAATTGAAGTTTACTCACCTGGGAGTGACCAAGCTACAGATCATGTTCAATTCAGAGGCATGTCTGTCTAGCTAGCTCCATCTTCACTTGCTAACCAAGATGATTAAGATGGGATATGTTGCATGTACACAGTGTCCAGCTCAGGATTACAACCATCTTACACAAACACATACATACAAATGTCTTGTCAAACTAAACATTTTATTACACTGTTCAGCACATAGGCTGTCAATATGTCTGAACTATTGGAAATCATAAATGATTGACTCACACTGAGTAAATGAACATGTTTACAGGTACAGATGTCTAGATCATGGAAGGAAGGGATTTGCCAGACATTGTCCTGTAGAATAGGCAAAGATTGAAGTAGTTAATGCCACCAAAGTAATTCAACATCATATAATCCAAGATTCAGACGGATGGCAGTTCAACAGTTTCTGATCACAGGGTCATTATAACCCAATGCTCATGCATCTGATGGTATGACACAAGCATATGTCAGTGTTTTGGCACAAGTACTATGGCCTACAATTATGAAACACATCTACAGATATTTACTGGTCATGCAAAAAGAGTGTTTAGCCAATGTAAATGGAGAATGACTTGGTTGTGCACTAGGACTACATATATTATGACCACATGATGATACACATGATGCACCAGGCCCATCACAGGACATAAAACAAGTCCAATGGGCACTACTGAACCTTCATCGAAACACTGTTTAAACAGTCTTGACACAGGTCTTCTACACTCAAATTATGTGACCGACATTACCTGGAATAGTTCATGTCTACTTTGTATGTTAGAACAGCATCACATACCTGCCAATGTCACAACTCTGAAATGCCCACATGAAGATGTCATGGTGAAGATACCTGTGCAAAGAACAAAACATGGAGTATAGGCTTGAAACCATACATCTCACACAAGTGACATAGCAAGCATCTGGAAAACAAAGCACATTGCAATAAATCTGACAAACAAAGCAACATCATCAAGGTGGGGATGTGTCAAAAACTATCTCACCAATCAGCCTTTGGCTAATTTTTGCAGAGTATCAGCTCCCTAACTGTTTCAAAAGCTCCACACTTTCACACAACTACTGTTCATTGTACAGTAACAGTCTTGTCATCACATGACATCGGTTAAGAGGAGCAGTTGTGGATGAGATCTTCTTGCAAGTCATCTCCTTCCTCTCCACCACTGTAATTTCTAATTGGCTTTTCAGGATTCTTTCCCGGTTAGCTGGCGACAGATCTGGCCTATTCAGACAGTAGAGCTGGATGAAGTGGTGTTCTTCCATGGTCTGAAGGTCTGGCAATGAACGGTAGACAGGAAGTTGTCACATCCTCCTTCTCCCAGGGTACTTATGTGTGAAAATACATGATTTGGAATATTAGTCACTTTGTCCGCAGCAACATACATGATGAATACCAACAATATCTGTGACAAAGCATTTGTAACAGGAAATATGTTACACCCAGTACACATCACAGCTGACACAAGGGTCAAATGTGACCCACATGGTTGTGAATACGTCTCCACAACATGAATTTGGCCAACACACAACTATCTGCTACTCACTTGCCCCCTGTAATGTGACATCTTTTTTTGACTGCCAAAAATACCCCCAGCAGTAGTGGACAATGCACTGCTGTCAGATGCCATCTGTGCTCTGCAAAACACTACAGTGGTGGTTGTGTAGTCAGGCCTACACAACAAGACACATTGAGAAGATTTGTGATGATCCTAAACATATAGAGCCCAATTCACAAAGTTAAACTTAGACTATAAGTCTAAATTTAGACCAAAAGTCTAAACTTAGACCAAACATCTAACTTTCCTATGAGTAAAGTTAGATATTTGGTCCAAGTTTAGACTTTTGGTCTAAACGTAGACCAAAAGTCTAAACTTAGACCAAAAGTGCAATTATGTTACGAGTAAAGTTAGACTTTTGGTCTAAACTTAGACTTTTGGTCTAATTTTACCTTTGTGAATCAGGCCGATGTTGTTTTTGAGACTCATTTAACGGGCCATATACAGTATTTCAAACCTCCAAAATGGCAGGTGCCCGACCTACTCTATTAGAACCGTCCGTGTCCACTGGTAGAAGTCGCCCACACAGTGGCCTGTACCAACCACAGAGGACACAGCCATAGACTAACGTTGTTGCCTGTGGCAGTCACAGCCCAATGGCTGTGTTTGTCAGCAGTGATGATCGTGTATGTGGCGTTCGTTGTACGCCGCATTTTGCAATATCAGTCACTTGACTACGCACACTGCTATCAGCAGCACCTCCACCACTTCAGCTGCTCTGTACCACCTCCGGGAGCAATCATGCAACATCCAGCAGGTGAAAAGGCCCCTGCCTTCTCTCCAGAGGAGCTTGGAGAGGCTTGTGACCAAGGTCCTTCCCCTGTATGGTCAGCTCTGTGGCTCATTAGGGGAGCAGGTAAATACTTCATAGGCACAATTGACTGTGTTCAACACCATCCTTTCCTTTCTCACAGGCTACAATGTGCCCATGTGTGCCAGTTAGACTTCTTGTGTGCCTGTTGTTGCAGTTTGTGTGGTATCAATGGGATGTAGATGGTACAGGCATTGGAGAGCAGTACTTTATGTTGTGTTCATTCACATTAAGTTGCATGATGTTTTTTGAGGCCTTAGATCCTCCTTCTGTAGGGTGCACATTACTAGGAAAGGAGATTACATTTACATTTCTTTGTTTGTGATGGTTGTAAATATTACACAACATGTAAGTGCATGATAGCATGAGCTGTGTTTACATCTTGTCTGAGTCATTTGAGGATCTTGTAAGCAATGTGGATTGTGCCACAGATCTTTCACCCCTCCTTTGGCCTTGCAAAACTGTTGTTTGGAAGGCATATCGTGACTCGCTGTGTCTTTCAGGTTGCGCCAAAAGCCAATAGACATATTGGTGATGCTCACATGATGTACTCCCATCCATGGAAGTGATGACATGTGAGTGTCATGTAGGCTCTGTATGCTGAGCCTTCAGAGACCCGAGCCTATCAAATGTATAGGACATACTTCAGGCTGTGGGAGAGTCACGACGGCTATGCAACTGTGACACTGTGCCCTTCCCCTGTAAACCTGCAGATCCTGTCATGTGGCCAATATGAGGCTCTCGTGGCAAGACTAGTCTGAATGCCTCAGTCCATTGACTAGATTAGGAATGGGTACTGAGGTAAATCTCAGTACTAGTCCATAAGTGCATTTTGCATCATGGTCAATGAGGGTCTTTGACTCATGACAGGTCACTTACTTCCACAGCTCTGTTGTCACCTTCACATAAGTGATATTTGTCCTGTACAGGTGTATTGCACAATTGACAAATCCACAGTAGACAGTGTGAAGCCATGACATATAACTCACTAGCTTGTTTACACAGTAGAAATTGAACAAAACATAACTTTGGATATTGGATGCCATCTCTGTAGGTATAACATTGATGGTCAAAGTATGTTCTGTGGTACAGGTACATACCACAGAAAACCACCCTTGAGTGGCACAAGTCTGCCTTTGGTAGGGCACATGTCCACACATGTACAGGGAAGACACTTTCTGTACCTACCAAGTCAGCCCTTTCATTGTCACTCAAGTCTAAGGGTGAAGTCTGTACTATGGTAGTTGCTTGTAGGGGCTGTATACATTGAGTCAATTTTGCAGAGTGTAAATTGGTTTGTCCAGTCAGGCCTAAAGAGTTTATCCTTCAGAAGCCACATTGGTGTGTAGTGTATCATTGCGGCTCACATCACACTACATGTTACTGGAGCATGGGCTACCTAATGGCAGTAGGCTTGCTAAGTCATTGGAGGCCATGAGCTGGGTAGTGGGTTAATCTGCAGATGACTCAAAAAGTGTATAGTCATGTCCCTGTAGCTATTAGTATGTGTGCTTTACACTTCTGGTATTTTGGCCAATTGCTCAATTTATGCTTGGTGTTTCTCATGTGTGTGACACAATCTTTTGTGCAAAAACATATGTTTGTTATTGTTTAATTTGTCTCTTGCATCTATACAGGTCAACACCCATCAGAAGAAGGGTATTTGGAGAGCCATCGCCAAGAAAATGTGGACCCTGGGGGTCCATAGCTAATGGAGCACCCACTGTTGGAAGAGGTGGGAAGGCCTAAGTTTCTGGGCCCAGAAGATCACGGAGTTCCAGCTGGGGTTGTCCTACCAACATGGGTGGGGTGCACATCAGACCATGACCCCCCTAATGGCATACATACATTCTGTCTGTGGCCTACTTGGAGCTTGATCAGCGTTTGAGGGGAGCACAACAGCCACAATGGGGGAAAGTACAGGCCATATTGCTGCCTGTCACATAACCAAGTTGATGAATTAGATTCTGATATCTCCCCCTGACAATTGGGAATGGGCCATGAGGGACACACAAGACTAGTAACTGTCTCTACAAACACTGTACAAAAAATTGCTCTCCAGGTACAGCAAATGGCTGTGTAAATTGATTAATCAAGTAATGTTAGTTGTTGTAGTGGGTCTACATTCTACGCAACAGACCACTACTCCTCAGTGGGAGCCCAACAAAAATTAAGTGATGGATCACTGTCCTCAGCTATGTTTCTGGTCAACTGAGTAAATTGGCATCTGCACTCCGGTGGCCACTTGCCTTCAGTGTGTGACTAGTGATAGTGCCTCACTACTGTCTGTCATGTGAAGTTGGCTATCATACATGTGACAGAGCACACATTGTTATTTGGGTGCATCTACAGATCAATACTTACCCTTGGTAAGTGGGGAATGCCCTTTAACATGATTTATGTGCCATTACTGTTGCCAACATTCCTTGTGCCTACATTTTAGTATGTGTCCCTTTCTCTTTTGACAAAAAGTGTACCCTGATATTTCATGCATGGTCTACCTGTGTTCATTGGACAATTGTTGTATTCCCTCACGTATATGTGCATGCCAACCTGTGTTTGAAATTGGACATATATAATGGGGCTACATTTCATGTGGTGCCAATGACAGAAGTGTGTCACCATTGATTTTTGGCTCACACATACCTTCCCCCATCATTGCATGTCATTTGGCATGTACAAATGCAGTAGCAATGAGGGACATGCCAGGTAGGGCTAGAGGTTTTACACACAATGTGCATGTCCATGCCATTGATGTGGCATCATCTAGCAAAGTGCTCTGCTCATGTGAAATAGGAAAGGTTTGTTACCTGACTGTTGGCATGCATCATGGATTGACTTTCAGTTATGTGGGAATCATATGTTGATGGGTTTGCAAGACCATAATGGAAACAGTGAAGTAGTTTCCCATAGGGCAACATCTTGATGATCTTTTACAATTAGTTGAGAATCTCTGGTCCTCTCCAACATACAAAGGACTAATACCTTTTACTGATGCAATCAGGGTATGTCATTGTAAGGAGTGTCATACAGTAGAGCTGATTTCCCTGGGGCTAGCTGATTCATTGTATTGTGGATTTTAGAGACATGTCTCCTTGACAATTTGCACATTTTGGCTACAGTGTACATTTCCATGCCAAATGTGTAGTATGTCTGAGCAACATTAATACTACCTCCATGACTCCATTACAACAATTTCCAAATGGTGAATGTGCATTGTTGATATCTCTCCAGTGTGACATGAGTATTTTCAGGTCACCTTCTTCAGGTTACTGGACTACTATCAGGAACATGGCAGGAGTTTGCAACATTATTTCTTATTGTTGTGTTATTATGTATGTGACAAATGTATGTATGCATGACCTTGCATGGGATCTGTTGGAATTAACTTGCCATTGGCCTACAATTGGATGACAACAGGTAACTGAGGAATGCTCCATGAGACAAAGCATTGAATGTGATGAGGTCTCCTACTTCGTCAATGGTTTCTGTGTTACACAACTTCACCCATGCAATTGTAGTTGTCTGAGATTCCGATTTTCCTGTAGGTAACTGTTGACAGTTCTTGAGGCATGCATGCATATAGCATGGTATTTATAGAAGGCACCTTATTGTACTTTGTTGTTGGGGACTACTTTACGTCATGTTAATGCTTGCTAATCACAGCTGTTGTTCACGTCTGATGAGGAACATGTGTTGAACCTTTTTCTCTTCGTACTTGCAGCATCATCGAAGGCAAGTGAAGGAGACAGGGCAGAACAAAGTGGGACGCATCTGGTCATGGAATTGCCAGTCATGACACCACCAACATGGAGGGACTTGGTGGCCCAGAGGGAAAGGGGAGTTGCATGGAAGACACAGGATTGAGCTTGTCATCTTCAGATTCTACCTCCAGTGGCCACTCCCTAGTGGTGGAGGACCCATCAAGACCTGCTCCTATACCATCCTTGTCCTCTGCCCCCATTTCTATCGCTACCCTCCCTGTTGCTCCCCACCCAGTTGGTCCTGCTCACTCAACCAAGATAGTCGGCGTCTCGTCTGCCCCAGGCACCTCAGCCCCAGCCCCAGCCCCTGTTACCCCTGCTGTCCTGAGTGAGGAGGCTATTGACCTCCTGAGGAGTATCTCTGTGGGGCAAGCCAACTTCAACACACAAAGGCATTTATAGTGACATGTCTGGCCTACAGAGATCTTTTCAGGCTCTGGCCCCCTGATTGATGACAGCCATCGACCTCCACAATTCTCCCTGACCTCCTCCCTCTTCCCAATCTGGATTCCCTATTCCCCTACCCATCCTATCCACACATACCCAACTCAACACACACAAACAGTGCACATAGACACAAGCACCGCAAGACACACCGGCATGCAGGCACTCAGAAGTCACCCACAAACACAACATCAGCCACCATTTCAATAGACACCCTTTCCACCCCCACGGACCCACATACCACAACCACCATACCTACAGACACCACCACAACACCCAGTGGCATATCTACCACACTCGCCATACACTCAGACAACACCTCATAGCCCACAGACCCACACACCTCAGACACCATACCCCAGACACCACCACAATACCCACAGACACATCCAACACATCTACCATACCCTAGAAACCACCCCAACACACTCAGACATTTTCACATCTACCATACCCACAGACACCACCCAGACCCACACACATTGACTACTCCCACGTCACCCAGCACCTCCACCTCATAGCCTCCAAAACATGCAGACACCACACTCACACATGCAACAGACACTACCCAAACACAAGCATATCTCACACATGCACACACCCAAGGCATCAACACCCATAGACAAGACTACCACTCCCTCATCCTCCAAATCCCAAACTGTTCTGCTGACCATACCCGTTTTCCCAAGGAGAGTCTCCTTTTTGACCTTGCCCTTTACCCTGTTCCCTCAACCCCCCCAAACCCAAGAGGCCCCCACCCACATTTTACACATGCCCTAAGGTAACTATAAATCAGCCCTCGCCATGCCAGTTTTTCCTACAAAAATGTTACTGTAAATATTATATTGATATTATCAGTGATGTTATCAAAGATGACATGAGTGCTGTAATTTGTGGGTCAATCAGCAGTGTATGGGGAGGGTGAGACTCATAGTTACCTTAGGGCATGAGTTATAGTACGTTGAGTGAAGTCTAACTGTAACTGGTGAATTTCGACGGTTTTGTAGGCTTAAAAGGTGAGCCTAACTACAAAGTCACTGTGACCTTTGTTTTTTTAGTGAATTTTTATATTTGTATAATTCTATTTCCTAACTATAACGTCCCTGTAACCATTGTTTTTTTTCAGTGAATTCCTATGTTTTTTATAACATATAGGTGGTCATTACAAACCTGGCGGTCGGTGTTAAAGCGGCGGTAAGACCACCAACAGGCCGCCGGTAAATAATCTGCAATTACGACCGTGGTGGAAACCGCCAACAAAGACAGCCACTTTAACACTCCGACCGCCACGGCGGTACAAACAAACAGCTTGGCGTCACCGCCAACAGACAGGCGGAGGACAATGTACCGCCCACAGTATAACAACCTACCAATCCGCCATCTTTTTCTGGGGTGGATTCACCGCAGACTAAACCACGGCGGAAACAGGACTCTGAAGGGAAAACGCTTACCTCTACACACAACACAAGGAATCCGGACGCCAAGGAACCCGAGCTCCAGATCCTGCCAGCCCTCATCTTCTTGCTCCTCTACCAGGAGCACGAACGCCGGAGGCAAAGACAACGGTGAGTACTGTACCTACGACACAGGGGAGGGTAAAAAACAGGGACACACACACGCAACACCCTCACCCACTACAACACACACACTAATACAGCATGACACATTACAGTTACACCCCCCAAACCCACCAGAAGAATGCAAAGACAAAAGCAAATGAGTGTAACCATTGTAATATATGAAAATTCAGGACGCAAAAATATATGTACACTATAAACAAATATATACACCAAGAATAGTAGTCCAGGTAGTGCTCCATTGAAGCCCGTGGAACACTGGGCCCACACAGCATGGGCGAGGCCCACACTCATTCCCCGAACATGACGTAGAGAACACTGCAGGGGCATCAGATAGCAATAAAACAGGCACCTCAGGGGAAGGGAAAGGGGGGGCACCTCAGCCGGTTCAGTGTACGATGCAAAATCCACGAGGGGGCCACATGCCCACTGGCCAATCCTGGGGAGTGCAAAGCCACAGTCTCTCAAGTCTCTCATGTGGGTGGGTTACCCACTGCTTTATCCTGGGGAGTGCAAAGCCACAGTCTCTCAAGTCTCTACAGTGGGTGGCTTGCCCACTGTTCAATCCTGGGGAGTGTAAAGCCACAGTCTCTCAAGTCTCTACAGTGGGTGGGTTGCCCACTGCTTTATCCTGGGGAGTGCAATGCCACAGTCTCTCAAGTGGATAACAGTCTCCACTGGTTCTAGAGGGGGGTTTGTGCCCAGAGTGCTTCATCCTGCCAAGGACTGCGGTAGTGGATGTGAATCTCCACTGGTTCTGGAGGGGGCTTTGTGCCCAGAGCGCTTCATCCTGCCAAGGACTGAGGTAGTGGATGTGATACTCCACTGGTTCTGGAGGTGGCTTTGTGCCCAGAGTGCTTCATCCTGCCAAGGACTGAGGTAGTGGATGCCTTTCTTCACTGGTTCTGGAGGGGGCTTTGTGCCCAGAGGGCTTCATCCTGCTCGTGACGGACTCAGTAGCGTCAGTGCCCTTGGCGCTCATGGGCCAGCGGTGCTTGTTGCGGTGGTGTCCTTGGCAGCGGTGCTTGTGGCGGTGGTGTTTTTGGCAGCGGTGCTTGTTGCGGCGGTGTCCTTCGCAGAGGTGCTTGTGGCGGCGGTGTCCTTGGCATCGGTGCTTGTGGCTGCGGTGTTTTTGGCAGCAGTGCTTGTTGCGGCGTTGTCCTTAGCAGCGGTGCTTGTGGCGGTGGTGTTTTTTGCAGCGGTGCTTGTGGCGGCGGTGTCCTTAGCAGCGGTGCTTGTGGCGGCGGGGTCCTATGTAGCGGTGCTTGTGGCGGCGGTGTCCTGTTCAGCGGTGCTTGTGGCGGCGGGGTCCTTGGCAGTGACTCAGCTGCTGGCGGTTCTGTCTGGCCCAGCGCGGCTGGTGCTGGCGGTCCTGTCCGGCCCAGCGGGGCTGGTGCTGGCGGTCCTTCATGGCCCAGCGGGCTGTGCTGGCGGTCCTTCATGGCCCAGCGGGGCTGGTGCTGGCGGTCCTGTCCTGGGCAGCTGGGCTGGTGCTGGCGGTGGCGTCCTGGGCAGCAGGGCTGGTGATGGTGCTGGCCTCTTGGGCAGCAGGGATGATGGCAGTGGCCTCCTGGGCAGCAGGGATGATGGCGGTCTTCTACGCCGTGCTGGTCTTCCCAGACTTGCTGACTTTCTTGTGGCCCTTCCCCACCTTGGAAGGTGTCGCAGCTGACTCCACACTCCCACCTGTACCCCTGGGAGCGGCTTTGGTGGCTGGAGTCTTCCCCCTCTCCCGCCGGGCACTGGCCAACTTTTGATGCTTGACAGATGGGGGACTGTCCGTGCTGTGGCTCCGTGCCACACTGGCTGCCCTGGTGGCCGGTGCACTCCAGATTCCGGTGACTACAGGCACCACTGGTCCCGGAGATGTTGTGGCTGAGGTGGTAGGTTGGGACCGGGAGAGTCAGGCCCTATGAGACGGACGGGGTGGGGGAGGTGAGGGAAAGAGGTCAAGGTTGGACAGGAAAAGTTTCTTGGGAACACTGGGATGGGTAGCTGGAGGGGGTTTGGGAGTGGGGGAAGAGGTTGTGGTTGTAGGAGGTGTTCGTTTGGTGACTTTGGGTGAAGGTGCATGCGCTGGAGGCTGTTGTGAGGTGGATGGCTGTTGGGTGGGTGTGTGCCTGCGTTTGTGTATCTTGGGAGGTGGGGTCACAGACACACTGGGAGAGGACACAGGGGACGTGTGAATGGCAGTGGGAGTGGTGACTGCACGTGAGCGGGGTGTGGTGGTGTGTGTGCTGGTAATGGAAGTAGTGGCTGTAGATGTAGTGCATGCAGGTGTTAGTGGAGACAAGATTGGGAGGGAGGAGGGAGACGAGGAGGAGGGGGACACAGTGGAGGCTGTGGATGTTGGTGTGTCTGCATGTGTGTGATGCTTGCCTGAGTGCCTGTGGGATGTGTGGTGCTTATGTTTGCCTGAGCTTCCCTTGTGTGTTGACGTGTGTGCATGCTGGTCTGACGGTGTGCTTGGGATAGGCTGAGGTAGAGGGGATTGGGTCTGGGTGGAGGAAGTTGGAGGGGGAAGGCTAGAGACCGGGACAATGGCTGCCATCTGTGCTAAGGCCAGAGTCTGAAAAGCTCACTGAAGGGCCGCCTGACCAGAATGAATGCCCTCCAGGAATGCATTTGTTTGATGCAACTGCCTTTCTACACCCTGGATGGCATTCAAAATGGTAGGCTGCCCAACAGTGAGGGACCTGAGGAGGTCAATGGCCTCCTCACTGAGGGCAGCGGGGATGACTGGGGCAGGGCCTGAGGTGCCTCGGGCGAAGGTGATGCCCACCCTCCTGGGTGAGCAGGCACGGGGCAAAGGCTGAGGGGCTCCTGGGAGGGCTGTGCTGGTAGGGGGGTGGCGGATGTACCTGTAGATGAGGGGGGCACAGATGGTGCTGCCACCACAAGGGAGCTCCCATCAGAGGACGAGTCTGTATCACTGGTCTCAGCTCCTGTCCCCGCCGTGGAGCTCCCCTCGCCCTCCGTCCCACTGGTGAACTCCGAGTCCGTTGTCTCGCCCTCCAGGGCCATGTGGGATGCAGCTCCCTCCTGCTCCGGTGCCACTGCTCCTCGCCTGATGATGCTAATGCACACAAGAACAGGGAGACCACAAAAAGGGGGGGACGACAGAAAAAAGCCATGTTGAGTGCATGCATTACCGCGACCATTGGCGGACACGACAAACACAGAAGCCCCCTGCACTACGCCGCGCACTTGGGCTCCACTGTTCAATCCCTGGTACATGGCCTACAAGGCTATGGCCGACATCTGCACACATGGATGACACAGGAGCCTGACTAGGTGTACTTGGCATTGTATACAGGTGGGGTGGGGTGGGCTGCCACAGGGTCTGCCAGAACAAGGGGACCTAACTAGCATACTCGCCCTAGCCTAGGGAATCCCAAAGCCCACCTCCTCCACCCAGACACCTCCACTGCGCGCAAACACAGCAGAATGAGAGTGTACTCACCCCCTTGTGGCTGCTGTGATGCCCTCAAGCGCCCATCCAACTCCGGGTACGCCACTGCCAGGATTCTGAACATCAGGGGGGTCATGGTGCGACGGGCACTCCTCCCACATTGGGAGGCCATCCCCAGCTGGGCCTCCACCATCTTCTTGCTCCAGCGGAGAATGTCCTCCCATCTCTTATGGCAGTGGGTGCTCCGTCTGTGGTAGACCCACAGGGTCCGGACGTCCTTGGCGATGGCACGCCAAATATCCTTTTTCTGGTGGGCGCTGACCTACATGAATTGTACAGGGGGAAAAGAAAGTTATTACCAACTGCACCATCACAGTCATTGACCCCATCCCTACCCTTGCCATGTGGCACATGCACTCACCGTCGTTTCATGCATGCCTCAATCTCCCCTCCCATCTTTTATCCACCGCACTCCACACAGGCATAGCCCATACAGCATGCTCCCAGTGTACTTACCTGTTTGTCTGGAGGACCGCAGAGTAGCGTGTACTGGGGGAGGACCCCATCCACGAGTTTCTCCAACTCCTCCGATGTGAAGGCAGGGGCCCTTTCCCCAGACGCACAAGCCATTGTCTCTTCCAGACCGAGGTCACAGCAACACTTGCAGTGTAGGTCCTCTCCTGTCGAAGATCAGGTATCGAGTGATTGAACAGATAGAAAATGGCGGTCACATCCGCGGCGGTGCATACCGTCACCGCCGGCGTACATCATCATTGGCTCCTGGGACCCATAGGGTCCAATGGTAACCAATGCAGAATTGCGCCTCAGTCTTCGACTGCCTACCGCGACGGTGTACAGTGCCAGCGCAGTTACCTCACATCCCATTGTCCCACTTTACAGGTCAGGCAGCCGCCATTTCAGGGGCCCACATGGCTTCATTTTTAACTGCGTCACACATACCTAGGCCTTGCCTCAACACTCATACAGGCCAAATTTTGGATTATGATTCGTGTTCCGTGTAAGCTGTGGGTACGTACCTCTGAGTTGGTTGACTCTGGGCTCGCTGTTGTCCTTCATAGGCACCGTCCGCTGGGACATGTGAGGAGATGGCGGCATCCTCCAGTGTGCAGACCGCTGGTGGACCTGTCGACAATGGAGCAAAGACATGTGATCATCACCTACAGGCTTGATCGTGCCACAATCCTGGAACTGTGTGCCCAGCTGCAGCCAGACCTGATGTCAGCTATCCGCCATCCCACAGGAATCCCCCCTCAAGTGCAGGTGCTGTCAGTACTCCATTTCCTTGCAAGTGGGTCATTTCAAAGAACAGTGGCCATAGCATCAGGGATGTCCCAGCCTATGTTTTCCAAAGTGTTGTACAGAGTGTTGTCTGCCCCGCTGAAACACATGCGGAGCTACATCGTTTTCCCTCAGGTGGAGGATTTGCCTACAGTGAAAGCTGACTTCTATGCCCTGGGACATATCCCCAACATCATAGGTGCCATTGATGGGACACATGTGGCTTTGGTACCCCCCGCAGGAGTGAACAGGTGTACAGAAACAGGAAGAGTTATCATTCCATGAATGTGTAGATGGTGTGTTTGGCAGACCAGTACATCTCCCATGTTAATGCCAAATTCCCTGGCTCAGTGCATGACGCTTACATCCTGCGGAATAGCAGTATCCCTTATGTGATGGGTCAACTCCAGAGGCACCGTGTGTGGCTATTAGGTAAGCACCTGGAAGCAAGGCAGTGGGAATGGTTGTCTGGGTCTGGGGATATCCCTACAGGTTAGTGTGTGTCTAGCAGTTGTCCCTCGCCATTTGCAGGTGACTCTGGTTACCCCAACCTGTCATGGCTACTGACCCCAGTGAGAAATCCCAGGACAAGGGCAGAGGAACGCTGCAATGAGGCCCATGGGCGAACTCAGCAGATTATAGAGCGGACCTTCGGCCTCCTGAAGGCCAGGTTCTGGTGCCTCCATATGACAGGTGGATCCCTATTCTACTCACCAAAGAAGGTGTGCCAGATCATTGTGGCCTGCTGTATGCTTCACAACTTAGCTTTGCGATGACATGTACCTTTTCTGCAGGAGGATGGTCCAGATGGCGGTGTTGTTGCAGCTGTGGAGCCTGTGGACAGTGAAGACGAGGAAGCAGAAGAAGAGGACATCGACAACAGGAACTCGGTGATCCTGCAATATTTCCAGTGAGAAACAGGTAAGAAAACAAACCTGCTTACTACATGTACTTTAACACTACTACCTCTCTACTGTCTGCAGTTTTCACCCAGTGTATGGTCTCTGAGTTGTCACTTTCCCTTACGATTTCACAGATGTGGGTCCCACTGTGTGACATCTGCCTTGTTTCCTCATGGACTAGAGCTGTGTGACATAGGTATGTTGACATTACATTTGAAAGAGCATTTTGACACTGTCATTGCTAATACACTATTTCGAAATAACAGACTGACTCCAGATTGTTTTGTGCTTCAAGGGTGTTTATTTAAGTGCTCAGTTTTGGAGGGGGTTGTAAAATGGTGAGGGGTGATGGTAGAGGAATGTCCATGGCAGAGTCCAGTCTATTAGTCTCACAGGTGCATTGCCCAAATGGGCACAGGAAGTGGAGCTGGGGCAGTTTGAGGATGGACAGGGTGAGAAAGTGGGACAGAAGGATGACATTCAGGGTGGTCTCCTTTCTTGGCGGGGGTCTTGGCATTGTTCTCTGTCTTTGTCATGGATCTCAGGGACGGTTTGCGGGGTGGTTCTCCCTCTGCAGGGGGTGGGGTGCTGGTGTGGTGGTCCTGTGGCGGTGCCTCCTGTCCACTAGCGCCGGCGGAGGTGGTGGGCAGATCATCATCCAGGCTAGTGTCAGGGGCCCCTTGGAGTGCCACAGTGTCCCTCCTGGTGTTGAGGACTTCCTTCAGCACCCCTACGATGGTGCCCAGGGTGGAATTAATGGATCTGAGTTCCTCCCTGAAGCCCAAATACTGTTCCTCCTGCAGGCGCTGGGTCTCCTGAACCTTGGCCAGTCATGTTGCCATTGTCTCCTGGGAATGGTGGTATGCTCCCATGATGTTGGAGAGGGCCTCGTGGAGAGTGGGTTCCCTTGGCCTGTCCTCCCCCTGTCGCACAGCAGCCCTCCCAGTTCCCCTGTGTTCCTGGGCCTCCATCCCCTGGACCGTGTGCCCACTGCCACTGCCCCAGGTCCCTGTTGTTGTTGGGGTGGTGGGTTATCCTGGGTTCCCTGTAGTGGTGGACACACTGCTGATTGACATGTCCTGGGGACAGAGGTATGGGCCCGCTGGGTGGGTGCTGTGCTGGTGTTTCCAGAGGGGAGAAGCTCTATGGTGGCCTGTGACTGTGTGAGGGGAACCGACTGTGCTGAGGTCCCTGATGGGCCGGGCTGGTCATCTAGTTCCACTTGGACATAGGTGCTGTCATCACTGTAGGCCTCTTCTGTTGGTGGTGTGGACATGTGTGGACCCTCCTGTCCGGTGACATTGAGTAGGGGTCCCGCAGGGGTATAAAAGGATGTTTGTTACATATGTGTGTGCCATTGTGTGCAATGGGTGGGTGACCACGTACCCCAGTGCTTGCATTCCTGTGTGGGTCCTTGTGTGATGGTGGTTTAGGGGGGTGTATGGGTATGTGCAGAGGACATGCTTTGGCGATGGGTGTCCGTGATTTGTTGTTGCATGCAGGGCCTGGTGTTAGGATGTGTGGTTTGTGATGTTGGGACATTTGTGAGGAGTTGGAGTGATGGGGGTGGGGGTGAGGGTGGGGGTATGTGGTAGCATGCAAGTAGGGTGGGGGATGAAGTAGTTAAAGCTTTGACTTACCCGAGTCCATTCCTCCATCTACTCCTGTGAGGCCCTCAGGATGCGGAATCGCCAAGACCTGCTCCTCCCATGTTGTTAGTTGTGGGATAGGAGGTGGGGGTCCGCCCCCAGTCCGCCGAACCGCAAGGTGGTGTCTTGAAACCACAGAATGCACCTTCCCCCGTAGGTCGTTCTACCTCTTCCTGATGTCATCCCTATTTCTTGGGTGCTGTCCCACTGCGTTGACCCTGTCCACTATTCTGCGCCATAGCTCCATCTTCCTAGCTATGGAGCTGTGCTGCACCTGTGATCCGAATAACTGTGGCTCTACCTGGACTATTTCCTCCACCATGACCCTGAGCTCCTCCTCAGAGAACCTGGGGTGTCTTTGCCGTGCCATGGGATGATGTGGGTGATGTGTGGGGTGGTGTGTGTAGTGATATGTGGGGTGATATGTAGTGGTGCGTTGTGTGAGGTGCTTGGAAGTAATGTGGGTGATGGTATTGTGTGCCTGTGGATGCTTGGTAGTTGTTTGTAGTGTCTCTCTCTGGCCTTTGTCGAAATTTTTGGTAGCATGGGTTTGTGGGTAATGTGTGTGTGTGTTTTATATTGTATTGGGTGTGTGGGAGTGGTGTGTGTATGTGTATCAGGTGTGTGTATTTGGAATTGTCCAATGTGGTTGTGTTTTGTAAGTGTGTGTGTATTTTGAGCGCGGCGGTGTGTACCGCCAATGGAATACCGCGGTTGAAAGACCGCTGCGTGGATTTGTGTGTCGTGATAGTGTGGGCGTATTTCTGTTGGCGTGACAGTGGAGGTTTTGTTTTCGCCAGTTTATCACTGACCTTTGGTGTGGCGGACTTGTGTGGGTGTCTGAATTTTGGCAGATTCCGAGCAGTGGGTCATAATGACCATGGCGGAAATCCGCTGCTGCTGCGGTGTGTTGGCGGTCTTCTGCACAGCGGTAAGCGGCTTTTACCGCCAATGTTGTAATGACTCCCTTAGTAATTTTCATTACTATAAGTGAATCCAACCACCGCTGCACACTGCCGAAGGCGGCATGTGGCAACAGTTGGCCACAGGACTTGGCCTGTGGCCAGGCCCTCAGACCACCCCCTATAAGTGCCCAATCTTACACCGTGCATGTCCTTCACCCATGCTCAGCAAGGTTTGCCCACAAGACCCCGGTCTGCAGCCAGACCCTACAGCCAACCCCGTCCTTTGGGTGTGCACAGTGGGAGTTGAGGCAGCCTCTCTGGGTGTGAGAATAGGTGTGAGACGGTGTATCTGGGGGTGAGAGTAGCTGTGAAAGTGTCTGTCTGGGTGTGAGAGTGCGTACATCAGTGTTTTAGTGGGTGCATCAGTGTGTGCATGGGCCTGTAAGTGGGTGCATGAGGCTGTCAATGGGTCTGTGAGGGGGTGTGTGAGACTCTGAGTGTGTCTGTGAGTGAATACATAACTATCTCAGTTGGCCTGTGAATGTGTGTGTGGGGGTCTGACTGGGGCTGTGAGGGGGTGCATGAGGGCCTGAGTGGGTCTGTGAGTGTATGTGTGTGTGTCTGAGTGGGTCTGTGAGTGGGTGCGTAAGTGTCTGAGTGGAAAATATTGATTTAAAGAGAGACAGAGATAGAAAGTGAGAGGGAGATAGCACGTTTTCAGGCTTTGATGTATGATATACTTAGAATGAGACATTTCTGCACAATTTAAAATGAAAAATGTATCTGTCATTTTTTAAAATTGTAAATAATTTGTACTTTAAAAAAAACTGAGTGATGCAAGTCTGGCTGGACTCAAACCCTCAATGCTCAGGGTGAAAGTCTGTGACCTTCACACTGAGCTATTGTTTTTCAAAATGCCTTTCACGGGCTATCTGGCACCACGGGGGAAGTCTTAATGCTTCCATTGCGGTGGCATTGCTTCAGCAAGCAGGAAGGTGATTTAGCAGCAGCTCCCTGCTTGCTGAAGCATTTCATTTCTGTCCCCTGCACATGTGCAGGGAACAGAGATGAAAGCTCCACTGTTTGACAGCAGGACCTGCTTGACAGGTCCCGCTGTCAAACAGTGGGCTGTTTGCTGTGGCTTGGAAGCAGCTTCAAAGCTGCAGCCAAGCCACAGCCACAGGTATGTCCCAGGGGTGACCACCCCGGGCCATAGGAGGAGCCGGCTTTGGGGGTGGTAGTCCCCAGGGCCATCAGTGGCTCCCCCTCAAACAATCATAGCTCCGGGGAGGTGTTAATACCTGGGCTGTGGGGGGGCCACACGGCCTCCAAGCTCATAATTCATTGTAGCCATGGAGGTGGTGGTCCCCGGGGCTGTGGCAGAGGCCATTGGGCTTCCCCCACATATCAAAAACATTTTTGCCCCGGGGTGGTAGTCCCCAGGGAGCGGGGGGCCACGCAGCCCCCCTCTCATAATTCATTGTAGCCCCGGAGAAGTGGTGGTCCCCAGGGCTGTTAGTGGGGCAGGCCATCTGGCCTCCCCCTCATATCAAAACCTTTTTTGCCCTAGGAGTGGTGGTCCTCGGCGCAGCGGATGCCCACGCATATTAGTCATAAGCCTCAGGGAGGTGGTCTCTGAGGCCCCCTCCCACCTTATTCTAAAAATGGCCCAGGGACTTGGCCCACACAGGGGTTTTATAATAATGAAGCGCGGAAGACCGTGCTTCATCTTTTTTAAATGTATCTTACGGTGGATCTGTGGATTCACCACAACGTTGGCTGTAAAATAAAAAGAAATGCTTTTTAGTCCTGGGGTTGTCCCATTGAGATCCCAGCACCAGAGCTAAGGGGTCAGGGTGTTCATACCCTGGGCCCTTTTGTATTTTATATTATTTTTTTGTGAGACTCAGCTCAAGCCGAGTCCCAAGATGGCTGCCAACACTTCCTG
The DNA here is from genome assembly GCF_031143425.1 of Pleurodeles waltl. Classification (NCBI taxonomy): domain Eukaryota; kingdom Metazoa; phylum Chordata; class Amphibia; order Caudata; family Salamandridae; genus Pleurodeles; species Pleurodeles waltl. The sequence continues at coordinate 728,133,961 of NC_090444.1, forward strand.
GTTTGAAGTGTTGCAGCTAATCAACTCTCAGCACAAGATCAGGAGGGATCATGAATCCTTCACGTCCCTATATATACAATTTGGATTTCCTTACAATTCTCAAAAACTACTGAACGGATTTACACCAAATAACAAAAAGGCCTCTTTCTGGACCAAGAGCTACGTTTCTGCCAAAGTTGGTGTAAATCCATCCAGTAGTTTTTTGCTATTTCTGTAAAATGTTTCCAATTGGTTTTAACATTGGAAGTGCTCTAACTTTCACCCCCCCCTTTGTCTTGGACCCCACTTGATGGATCACCCTGAAATTTTCCAAACATCAGCTCATTTCACTGTTGAGTTTTTTGGGGAAATTTCATGAAGATTTGTCACATGCCGGCAAATGTATAGTCAAGCAAAAAAACAGCTTTTTCGATAGAAACTAGGGCCCTCATAACAACCCTGGCGGTCGGTGATGTAGTGGTGGTAATACCGCCAACAGGCCGGTGATAATAACTATGAAATTATGACCATGGCGGAAACGCTCAGACAGACAGCCACTTTAGCACACCAACTGCCAGGGCGAAATCAACAGGCACCACGGCGGTAACCACTTACAGCCAGGCAGACGACAATATTCCGCCCACTGTATAATGACACACCAATCTGCCACCTTTTCCGGGGTGGTACCAACGCCATCAAAAGCCTGGCAGAAATAGACCTCAGAAGGGAAAGGACCCACCTCTGGAGACTCAAGGAAGAACCACACCACCATAGAGCCCGAGTTGCATGTGTTCCCCATGCTCTTCTACATGCTGCTCCACTGTGAACATCAACGCCGGCAAAGACGACCACATTGAGTACTGCCGCTTAGCACACAGGGGAGGGGTGGAAGAAAAAGAGAGTGACACACACACGCAACATGCAACACCCCCATCCCCAACACCATACACACAAGCAGATACAGTAACATTACATATTCACCCCATACCTCTCAGGAATAATGCAAGGACAAAAGGAATTAATGACAGTGAGTGTAATAAGATAAAATAGTAGAAATACGTGCATCCAAATAAAAATGTATATACATATATACAAATCAATGGACACTGCCCATTCCTCACTGTTCATGGGCCACAGGGCCATATCACAAAGTCCAAGGCCCCATCTCACTCCTGCAACAACACAGAGAGAACACTGCATGGGGCATCAGGTTGAAAATAGCCAGGCACCTCAGGGGGATGGGGAATGGGGGGACACCTCAGTCGGAAGATGGTACAACGCCACTGGTCCTGGAGGGGGCAACATGCCCATTACTTGGTCCTGGGAGTGCAAGGCCACAGTCTTTCAAGTGGGTGGCTTACTCACATGCTCTGGAAGGGGCTACATGTCCTGTGCTCTATGTCCTGGACATAGCCCATGGACGCAGGACTACACACTGTCGGTCGAGGGTGATGGCTGCTCAGTGGTGGCAGTGGTGGTGCTGCTGATGGAGCTGGCATTGGTGGGAGGAGGCACCTGCCCATCCCCTGCAGCCTCGGACGGCTGCCACTGGGGCTGCTGCTGCTGGTGGCAGTGCTGGTGGTGGGGCTAGCAGTGGTGGGGGGAGGCTCCAGCCCATCCCCTGCAGCCTCAGAAGGCTGCCCACTGGGGTTGCTGCTGATTGTGGCTGTGCTGGCAGTGGTGGGGGGAGGCTCCAGCCCATCCCCTGCAGCCTCGGACATCTTCCCACTGAGGCTGCTGCTGCTGCTGTGGTGCTGGTGGCGGTGCTGGCAGTGGTGGGGGGAGGCTCCAGCCCATCCCCTGCAGCCTCGGATGGCTGCACCACCATGGTTGGTCGTGGGAGCTCCCACTGAGTCCCAGCCCCAGGCCCCTTGCCCTTCCTTCCTGCAGCTGATGCTTCCTCCTTGCCCTTCCTTCCTGCAGCTGGGGCTGCCTCCTTGCCCTTCCTTCCTGCAGCTGGGGCTGCCTCCTTGCCCTTCCTTCCTGCAGCTGGGGCTGGCTCCTTGCCCTTCCTTCCTGCAGCTGGGGCTGCCTCCTTGCTCTTCCTTGACGTACTTGGGGCAGGAACTCTTTCCGCCTGGCTAGCTGGTGACCGGGATCCTTTCCCACCTGGAGTAGTTGGGGACACTTCTGTGCCTGTGGAATGGGTGGCTGAGGTGCTTGGCTGGGTTTTGACCACCCTGGCCTGACATGAGGAATGGGGGGAGGGCTAGGGAAGAGTTCAATGTTGGTGAGCAAAAACTTCTTAGGGACATTGGGGCAGGAAGAGAGAGATGGTTTGGAGGTGAAGGAAGAGGGAGTGTTGGTAGGAGGTGTCAGTCTGCTGTGTTTGGGTGCAGGTGCAAGGGCTGGATGCTGTTGTGAGGTGGATGGCTGTTGGGTGTCTGACTGCTTGCGTTTGTGTACTTTGGGAGGTGGGGGCTCAGACACAGTGGGAGAGGACACAGGGGACATGTGCATGGATGTGGGGGTGGTGACTGTCAGAGAGAGGTGTGTACCGATAGGTGTGCTGGTGATGGTGGTAGAGGCTGAGGATGTAGTGCATGCAGGTGTGAGTGGATTCACTACTGGGCTGGAGATGGACTATGAGGAGGAGGGGGACACAGTGGAGGCAGTGGATGTTGGTATGTCTGATTCTGGATGATTTGTGTGAGTGTCTGTGGGATGAAGTGTGGTGCTTGTGTTTGCCATGTCCACTCTTGTGTGTTGTCCTGGGTGCATGCTAATCTGACTGTGTGCTTGGGATAGGTTGGGGTTGAGGAGAAAGGGATTGGGTATAGGAAGTTGGAGGAGGGAGGGTGGAAACAGGGACAATGGCTGCCATCAGAGAGGAGGCCAGAGCCTGGATTGATCTCTTTTCGGCCGCCAATCCAGTGTGAATGCCCTCCAGAAATGCATTGGTTTGTTGCATTTGGCCTGCCAGCCCCTGGATGGCATTCACAATGGTTGACTGCCCAACAGAGATGGATCGCAGGAGGTCAATAGCCTCCTCACTCAGGGCAGCTGGGCTAACTAGGGCAGGGCCTGAGGTGCCTGGGGCAAAGGAGATGTCCACCCTCCTGGGTGAGCGGGCACAGGAAACTCTCTGAAGGGCTGCTGGGAGGGCAGTGCTGATATGGGGTGGCGGCTGTACCTGTAGCTGGGGTGGGCACAGAGTTGTCCGCCACCACCAGTGAGCTCTCATTGGAGGAGGTATCCGTGTCCGAACTGTCCCCTCCAGTCTCTGTTGTGGTGACTCTGGTAGATTCGGCCTCCTGGGTCTTGTGGGATGCAGCTCCCTCAGTCGCCGGTGCCTCTGCTCCTCTGCTCCTCTGCCAGGTTATGCTAATGCACATAAGGACAGGGTGACACAACAAAAAGGGAGGGGGAAGAGACAAAGGATACACTTGGTCAATGGCAGCACCAACACCACCGTTGGCGTACACAACACACTCACACACAGGGAACAGCCCTATGCACTAGGCAATGCACTACCAGTCACAATGCTAGTCACCAGCCATTGGATAGGGACACTTAACACCAATTGCAGCATACCTGAGACCAACAGACCCCTGCCCTGTAGTGGATGCCTACTAGCTTGGTTGGAGGACCTTCACATCAGAACCCTGCCTAACATGGGACCTACTCTGTAATGCCAGGAATGACCTAGGGGCACCCACAGGGCCCACACCCACCACCCGGATACTGCCCCACCAGGCGTAAGTTGTAAATTAGGGCACTGTAATCACCCCCTTGTGGCTGCTGAGATGCCCCCAAGCGCCCATCCAGTTCAGGATAGGCCACCGCCAGTATGCAGGCCATCAGGAGGGTCAGGGTTCAACGGGCACCCCTTCCTCGTTGGGAGGCCATCCCCAGCTGGGCCTCCACCGTCTTCGGTGCCCAGCATCTCTGGTCCTCCCACTGTTTCCGACAGTGGGTGCTCCGCCTGCCGTAGACCCACAGGGTCCGCACGTCCTTGGTGATGGCACGCCATATACCCTTCTTTTGATGGGCGCTAACCTGCAGAGAAATACACAGAGGGAAAGGTATTAGTTTGACCGTCCTGCCTGTTACACTCATGGCCCACCATGGCTCTTCCCATCCCCCTTAGCACAGATATGGCCCACCACACATGCTGTACACTGCCCAGGGCCCATCCACCATTCTCCCCCTAGATGAGGCCTTCACAGACAGCACTCCAAGCATTCACGCCCCATGCATCGTACTCACGGTGTACACACCTGTTGGTCTGGAGGCCCATACAGCAGTCAGTTTTGGGGTAGGACCCCATACACCAGTCGCTTCCACTCTGCAGAGGTGAAGGCAGGGGCCCTTTGCCTAGTAACACGAGCCATGGTTGGTTCCAGACACAGGTCACAGCAGCACATGCAGTGTAGGTCCTCTTCTGTTGAAGGTCACGTAGCAAGTGAGTGCACAGACAGCAAATGGTGGTCACGTCCACGGCGGTGCGTACCGTCACCGCCGGCGTACATCACCATTGGCCACTGTAACCCATAGGGCCCATTGTTAACCAATGAGGAGTTGCACGACAGTTCTCGACCGCCACCTGCAACGGTGCACAACGTCAGCGGAATTACATAATTTCCACCTGTACCTCCATACAGGACAGGCGGATGCCATTTCAGTCAGGAGTGCAGGCCATGGATCCTAACTGCGTCACAGTACACAAATGCACCATTTGGACATCTCTAAAAAAATAATGTCACAATCACAATATGCATTGAACTGTAGTGGTTGGAATGTAGAGATAATGACCAGCTGCTTACTCTTTTGCCCCATAGATTGCAACCGCTGTGGATGAATGGGAGATGGAGACATCCCCCATGTACAGACCCCTGGTGGACCTGGCAACAATGAAGGACAGGCACATTATCCCCAGCTATAGACTTGACAGGGCCACAATCACAGAGCTGTGTGCCCAATTGGAGCCTGACCTGATATCTGCTGTCCGTCACCCCACTGGGAACCCCCTCTTGTGCAACTGCTATCTGTACTGTATTTCTTGGCAACTGGTTCTTTCCAAGTGACAGTGGGCTTGGCAACAGGAATGTCACAGCCATTGTTTTCAATAGTGCTGACAAGAGTGTTGTCTGCCCTGATAAAACACACGTGCAGCTACATTGTTTTCCCCCATGTTGAGGATTTGGACACAATGAAGGCCGAGTTTTATGCAATGGGACATATCCCCAACATAATTGGGGCGACTGATGGTACACATATTGCATTTGTCCCCCCCAGGCAGAAAGAACAGGTGTTCAGGAATCGTAAGAGTTTCCACTCCATGAATGTTCAGATGGTGTGCTTGGCGGACAAGCACATCTCCCACGTCAATGCTAAGTATCCTGGGTCGGTGCATGATGCCTTTGTCCTAAGGAATAGCAGCATTCCAAATGTGATGGGCCAGCTACAGAGGCACAGGGTGTGGCTAATAGGAGAGCCCAGGTTCCCACCCAGTAGATGTTTGTGTATGGGTATAGTGTGGGCCATATAGGATAGTGTGTGGCTAAATGTTGTCCTTCAATATTTGCAGGTGACTCTGGCTACCCAAACCTATCATGGCTGCTGACCCCTGTGAGGAATGCCAGGACAAGGGCAGAAGAACGTTATAATGAGGCACATGGGCGAACAAGAAGGATTATAGAGAGGACCTTTGACCTAGGTCCTAACTATAACTACCTAGTGGCAATTGGCAGTAGGTAATATATATATATATATATATTCCCCAATAAATCTGGTGCCTACTGTTCAATACTTCGAAAAAAGAGGGGGGTAAGAGAGGAGGATTGGGCGGTCCAGTGTACACCCTCCCAACAACGTACTAATATGATGTGGTACACTGTTCCGAAATTGAAAGAGAAGGAAAGAGAAAGGGTCCTGATAATCAGGAGCAATAGTCCTCACACACCATATTTGGTGTCATGCTTCATCATCGGACAGCTCCTCGTCAGACTGGCGCTGCAATGTCTGACGGGCACCCCCCGAGGGGGGGCTCTTTGCCGGAGATCTTTTTGAATATACTCGATGATGCCGCGGAGCCAAATATGGGTCCGAGAGAGGGAAAAATGTACAGAGAAAGAATAGTAAAATTGGCTCAGATCCCTCACTTAATAGTTTATTATTCGCTGTTGGGAAATGGTCAAGATTAAAAAGAAGTCAAGGGAGTGAAACTGGAGACAATGCCCGGACACTCACACAAGAACAATCAGAATAATTAGGGAGGATGGAAGTGATCCAACGCTCCTTAGTATGCGGTCGACATGTTTCGCGTCGTTGTTGGTCCAACAGGATCCCGTGACGCTTCTTCAGGACCTACTAAATCATGAGTTTTCTCAAAAAGAAAAACAAAATACCTACACTCCTGTTGACTAACACTCACAGTCTGGGTGTCATCAGTCGCTTGCTAGGACTAAACCGGACTGGTTTTTCTTTCCTATCAGTCGCCCATATCCATTAGACAATAGGGAACGCGACCCCCGGGTAGGTGCTGCATCTAACACCGGTAACAAAGAAAATTTTCTGTATACCGGGTGATGGGCCAGCGATATCCCATGGAGCCTATTGTCTAATGGATATGGGCGACTGATAGGAAAGAAAAACCAGTCCGGTTTAGTCCTAGCAAGCGACTGATGACACCCAGACTGTGAGTGTTAGTCAACAGGAGTGTAGGTATTTTGTTTTTCTTTTTGAGAAAACTCATGATTTAGTAGGTCCTGAAGAAGCGTCACGGGATCCTGTTGGACCAACAACGACGCGAAACATGTCGACCGCATACTAAGGAGCGTTGGATCACTTCCATCCTCCCTAATTATTCTGATTGTTCTTGTGTGAGTGTCCGGGCATTGTCTCCAGTTTCACTCCCTTGACTTCTTTTTAATCTTGACCATTTCCCAACAGCGAATAATAAACTATTAAGTGAGGGATCTGAGCCAATTTTACTATTCTTTCTCTGTACATTTTTCCCTCTCTCGGACCCATATTTGGCTCCGCGGCATCATCGAGTATATTCAAAAAGATCTCCGGCAAAGAGCCCCCCCTCGGGGGGTGCCCGTCAGACATTGCAGCGCCAGTCTGACGAGGAGCTGTCCGATGATGAAGCATGACACCAAATATGGTGTGTGAGGACTATTGCTCCTGATTATCAGGACCCTTTCTCTTTCCTTCTCTTTCAATTTCGGAACAGTGTACCACATCATATTAGCCTACTGTTCAATTTCAGTGAAAAGTAGACAACGTCCCACGGCTCAAATTACTAGGCATGTGTTGTTTTATTCCAAATGGCAGAAACAACTCAACGCTCCTGCTCCTTGTTCACGAGTTCGCTGAATCAACATATTCTGATAGTCCTTCCTCACTTCTTATTATGCCTCTATTGTAAACCAGTGCTCAACAATAGTGAAAGGACTGAAGCAATAAACTTAACATATGCACACATGTAACATGTCGGCCATTTTGGAGTGGAGTAATTCAACAGAAAACATGTATTAGTAGATATTTTTAACCACTGTTTCCTCAAGTGTTTTTCAGCTAACATGCAACTCTATGTAATCTATTCAATTAACTTCTATAATTTACACTGCTTGTTGCCCTGTTCAAAAATCAACACCTCAAAATCTACAGAAAATAACCTAAATTAACATAAAATGCAATAAATTACAATGAAATAGAATAAAGATAAAATAAAATAAAATGAAAGAAAATAAGGTAAAGTAAAGTAGAGTTCGCAGAATAGCATTAGAAAATACATATGTTATACTTAAGATTGTGATCCATGCAACTGTTTCCTGTGAAGTACATAGAATGAGATATAATAGCTCTCCTGCTTCCATCCTATTGGGCTACAATCATACATCGCCCTGTGAACAAAATATAACAATGCAAATAATAGTCAATATTTCACAAATAATATAGTAACTATAAACTGCATTTCATATATACACTATTGATAACTAAATAATTATTTGTATATACAAATTAAAATAAAATAAAATTGCATGTTCCAATTGATTGTAAACCTAACATTAATACTACTCTGCTCTGTGATACTTTATTAACCCAGATGAACTGAAAGTTCTTCATCCATATTCAATCCTTTCGGTTGAAGTGTCCTGTATTTAATAATTAATTTTGATTCTAGCCTGCATAGTTCTAGGTCTCTATTACTACCTCTTATACTAGCAGGAATACTGTCCAATACACAGAATTTCAACAACTTTGTATTCTTTTCATGATGGCTAGCCAAATGTCTCATCACTGGATATTGTTTGTCCTCATTCTTAACTGCTCTAAAATGTTCTGGTATACGTTTTTTCGCTTTATGAATTGTGCTGCCTATGTAAACTAAATCACATGGGCAGTACAATGCATATATTGAAAATTCTGTGTTACAAGTTAAATGTTACCTTATTACAAAAGGTTTAATTTCCTTAGATAATACAATTTCTCGGCAACTAGTGCTGTATCTGAACGCTTTACAAGTACCACAGGTGAAAAAACCTTGTATAGACCTCTGAAGATTCTTTCCTGGAGATTGTACCAAATTTGTACACAACTAATCTTTCAATGAGGGACTCCTTCTAAAAGTAATTTGTGCTTTTTCATCCACAAAATTACTAACAACTTCATCTGTCTATAATATGTTCCAATATTTGTTTCAACTCCTTCTTAATTCCCATGATTGATTCTGAAAGTTTGTAATTAATCTGACAGATTGTTGCATGTCAGAACTTCTTCTACTCTTTGAGATTAGTGCTTCATCCCGATTAATTAATAAACCCTTACTACACGCGCTGTCAATGGTTTTGTCAGAGTAACCCCTTTCTGAAAACCTACTTCTTATAGTATCCATTTGCCTCAGGAAATCTACCTCTTCACTACAGTTTCTTCTCGCTCTTTGTAGCTCACTATATGGTATGCTTTCTATGAGCTTTTTAGGATGACAACTTCTAGCATGTAGTAAGCTGTTACCTGCTGTTTTCTTGCGAAACAAAACACTCACCAACTTGGAACCTCGCACTTCTAATTCAAGATCTAAAAATTCTATCTGGGTGGCATGAATATGGGCTGTAAATCGTAGGTTCAGCTGATTTTGATTCAAATCTTTTATAAATGCCTCAGCTTGCACCTCATTTCCATTCCAGATGCAGAATATGTCATCAATGAAACGTACCCAAAGGCTCACATGTTCGTCGAATTGACGGATATTGCACACCACCTGTTCCTCCCACCAGCCCAGGTACAAACCTGCATAACTGGGAGCGAAACAGGTTCCCATTGCTGTCCCTTTGGTCTGTCTATAAATCTGGTTATCAAAAATGAAGAAATTATTAGTCAGGCAAATATTAATCATGCTCAATAGCATTTCAGTATGTTGTAAATACAATAATGATCCAGCTCTCAAAAAATGTTGGCTAGCTTGAACCCCAGACGCATGTGGAATAGAAGTATACAGACTTTCAACATACAAACTTACTAATAAATTTTGTTTCTCCCATGTTATGCCGTCAATTCTAGTTAAAAAAATCACTAGTATCTCTGATGTAAGATGGTAAATACTGTACAAAGGGCCGAAGAAAGTAATCTACATATCTGGAGGTGTTCTTAAGGGCACTGTCTCTTGAAGATACAATCGGTCTCCCAGGAGGATTGTTAGGGTCTTTGTGTAATTTTGGCAATAAATAGAGTACAGGTAGTTTTGGAAAATCACACTTTAAAAAGGTGTATTCCTCATTAGTATTTAGTGTTATCTCTTTCCAGGCACGTAATCTCTCTTGATAACTGTTATGAGTTTGTGTATATTTCTGTCTAGTTGTTACCTCGTATTGACCACTATCCCTCAGTTGTTTTAAACCTTCCTGTAGATACTTGTCATGTGGCCAGATTACCACATTGCCACCTTTATCTGATTGTTTTATAACAATGCTTTGCATACTCCTTAACTCTTTGATGGCTTGTATTTGCTCCTTCTTTAAATTCTTGTACCCAACAACACATGCCTAGTGATTTGAGCCTTGGGATGTTGTCTCCTTTTCACTGAAATTAAACAGTAGGCACCTGATTTTTGTGGGAGTATTTGGGGTCCGCCACCCTCCCACGAGCTAACCGCATTGAAGTGCTGACGATACGGCAAAGCCTTAGTGAGAGATATATAAATATATATATAAATACACATAGAATTTATTAATCACGGATACATATCTTCAGTATAGTTTTAAATAATTAATTTTTATTGTAAAATATTTAACATTTACTCTTACTACTTGGTCTATTTAAAAAATTATATTCTTGCCTATTTTTAGTGTGAATAATATTTTTCCTAATATTTTGTACTTCCTATTATGAGTAAAGCACAGTATTGTGCTAAACTATATTTTTGACACAATATTTTTTTCAACAATATTATTTACCACAATATTGTGTCAGTAATCCAAGCTTGACACAATATTAGGTCACAGTTATACAAAAAGACTGCTAACTTCTCATCACCATAACATCCTTGAGATTGTTTCATACTGAGATCAAGAGTGTTTTAGCTTTCAGTCGTCTCAGTTTCTCATGATCACCTCCCCTCACATTCTGTTTCACCCTGTCAATTGCAAAGAATGTCACAGATTAGGATTTTGTTTATGATGCATTTTAGAATGTCTTGAAATGAGATATGTTACATCACACTTTGTATTAGATTATAAATGTTCAAGCTATTTTTTTTAAACAGGGAAAGTAGTGCTGCCCATATATTGTTTGTTAAAAGGACACTTTAGAATATAGACAAACCAGTTTGAATTACACGTAAGATATTTAAAAATTATCTTTTGTTGTCATTATGTACTAAATAGGAATCACAGTTAGTGCTAGTTCGAAATTGTAGGAAAGTCCTCCTTTTTGCCCTGGTCACCACCAAACGTTTTGGACAGATACGGGTGGTTACTGACTCTTGGCTGTGCCCTAGGCACTGCTTACCAGTCGCAGGGCCAGTGCTCTGTGTAAAGTGGATATGCAAATTAGACTAGTTATAATTGGCAGTATCAACCTACCTATAAGTCCATAGTATATGGTAGGGCATGTAGGTTTAGGGACCGCAGCATAGGCACTGCTGTGGTGCCCAGTGTCATTTTAAAGGCAAGCCCGCCTTGATGGCTGCTTTTAAACTAAAGTTATATGCAAATTCGACTTTGGAATTAAAAGTAGTTCCAAAGTCTTAAACTACCTTATTTTTACATATGTCACCCCTAAGGTGTGCTCTAAGTGCCCCTTGGGTTGGGTGCTATGTAACTATAAGCAGGGACTTTATAAAAATTGATTTATAAGCCCTGGTGTGGTAAAATAGACACATTTGTTTTTCCCTCACTGCAGTGAATGGGCTCCATAGGCTAAAATGGGGAGACTTTATTTTATGTAATAAAGGGCCAGATGTATCAAGCTATTTTGCATTCGCAAACGGTGCGAATCGCAAAATTCGGCCGTTTACGAATGCAAAAATGCCTTTCAGAATGTATGAAAGGCATTCGCAGTGCAATTTTAAGGAATCGCTAAAATAGCGATTCCTTAAAATTGCGACCACATTTGGAGAATCGCAAATTGCGATTCTCTAAATAGGAAATTGCAAATAAGGAATCCTTATTTGCGATTTCTTAAGCATATGTATCAAGCATTTCCTAAATGTGAATTGGGCATTCAGGAAATGCAATTACCACCAACAAAAGTTTGGTGGTAACCATGTGCAATTTTTAAAAATGCATTTTAAATGCATTTTTAAAATTGACATGTAGCGCACACATGTCCCCAAGGCATGTGTGTGCTTCACATGTCTGTAAAAATATTTTTGGGGTGCAGCAGAGGGGGCCTTAGGCCCCCAGCACCCTGGGATTTGCATTTCCTAAATTGCGAATTCCTAACTGGAATTTGCAATTTAGGAAATGGAAAACCATTCGCAGCAGGCCCATAGGTGCAAATGGAGTTGGATTCTCTATTTGCGATTCGGTAATAGCATTTGCGAATTTTAAGAAATCGCTATTACCGAATCGCAAAAATCATACATACCATTTTGCATTTCTTAAATAGCGATTTCATAAAATTCGCTATTTAAGAAATGCAATTTGTTTTTTTGATACATCTGGCCCAAAGTCCCCTTAAGAGCCAGATATTTTTAATATAATTAATTCAGGTAAACAGTTCTAAAACTGTACCTGAAAGTTGCCAACTTCAGCTCTGTAGTGCCCTTCTCTGATTGGCCAGCCTCTGTTCACCTGGCCAGGCTGCCTTGATGAGGTGTGAAGTGGCCTGGGCTGAACACAAAGGATGTGTCTGGGGGAGGAGATCTGTCTCAGCAGATGGTCAAAAAGTATGGGGGAGAGCAGCCAAACTGGTCTTCAAAGGAGGAAAGGACATTTGGAGTTGCCCAGGACCTCCCCCATTTCCTGCAAACCCAGATTAGGTGCCCTCCTGATTATGTTAGGAGAGGGGTATATTTAGGATGTTTAGCCCCACCACTGGGTGGGCTCAGCCAGGCATAACCTCCAAAAATCAGTTTCAGCCATGTTGGAGTATTGAAGAATGTTTCTCCCTGGGATTGATTTTTGTCACACTTCCCAGGAAGTGATCATCCAAGGGGGAAGTGGCCTGCCTGGGATAGGAGAGTCGTACCCCACCTGCTTTTCACCCCAGGAGCAAGAATAAATATGTCAGTGCTGCACCCAAACCTCAGATCCCTAAAAGGAAGAACATTAGAAGAAGAAGGACTGCCCTGCTGGACCCTTGACCTGCCCCTGGGCACTGCACTCTGAAAGACTGCACCAGCTGAAAACTTGGGCTTTACCACAAAAAGGACTTTACCTGGCTTCAATTGGTTCAGGAAGGGACTCCCTGCTTGCTACAGGTGAAAAATAGCTAACCAGAGTCTCCAGCATCAAATCCTGATGAAACTGACCATTTGACCACTCTCCAGTGGTCATTTTGAATTTTGAGCAAGATGCAGTCTGGCAGTTGGACTCCTAGCCCTCAAGGAGCAAGTCAGAGTTTCTGGAACCTTGGGGTGAGCTGTATACTCTTAAAGTACCTTGAAAGACCTTCTAGAAGAAGATCTAGAACTTTGGAAAAGACTGGAGAACGTTTGGTAAAAAGCTCCATAAAGGGACCGACCCGCCTTCGAGACTCAAGCACGCTTACAACGACCGCGACCCGGCCTGACTTGAAGGTTCATCCTGCTTAAAAGCTCCAGAGCCCCAGATTTCTAGGATTTCACTGGGGGCTCCTGGAAGGCAATGCAACGACGTCGACTCAAAGAGAAAAGAGACATCTGAGAGAAAAAACTACCAAAAAGTTATAAGTCTGAAGGTAAAAAGTTGACTGGAAGTTCCGGCGCACCGTATTTCAGGGACGTCGGATCAAGATTCAGCTTTGGCCTGAATGAAGATTTTTGTCCCAGAAAAGGATCTAAGTCTGAACGTAGAATTCTTCACTGAGGTCTCCTGCAACGTGTAACAGAAGAGGGCTCCAGGGAACTCGGATTGGATTGGTGATTTCATCCCAGTGAAGAAAATCTTCAACAAAAAGACTAAATCCAAAGGTAAACTTTTGACCGAGGCCTCCCATTTGCTATAGATGACGGGGGATCCATCGCGGTTGACCTAAAAGTTTGAATTTGCCCCAGTCGAGGTGCGATCAGATATCCTGAGTGACGCTTTTAGTTACTAAGCGCTAAAAAACATTAATTCTTTAAAAATGTATATCTCCAGTTCCCCTTATCTGATTGTATTTATTTCAGTGTCAAATTAAAGATAAAAATATGTCCTATTTTTATAAGTTGGTTTTGGCTTTTTAAACTGTTTCCTGTGTCCTATTTTACTACTGTTTTGTGATACTTGTATGCTTTACACACTTTGGCCATCATTATGAAATTGGCAGTAAATGCCGCCTACCGCCACGCTGACGACCGCCAACATACCGCCGCGGTGACGAATATCCGTTCACCATATAATGAAACACACACACCAATCAACAGAATACAGCCACATACACTAATCCGCCAGACCAAAGGTCAGTGCAAAAGTGGCAGACCCAACACCCATACCGTTACGGGAACAGAGCAACGCCCACCACATTACGACCCACAAATCACCACGCCAGACATTTAATGGCGGTAAACCATTGGCGGTGCATACCGCCGCGCTCTGAATGGACACCCACATACAAAACTATATTGGTCAATATGAAAAACACACACCTAACACTCATACACACCACACCCACCCACCCACCCACAGCACTATAAAACACACCCAGATTACCAACAACCCTTTACAAACAACAATTACTGCCAGGCAATTGACACAAACAGCACAGAGACAACTAGACACACACACCCCTTACACCCATACATCCCTCACGCACTCCACATCACACACCCCACCACATAGCACCACAATGGCACCCCTGTTTCACTGAGGAGTAGTTGAGGGTCATGGTGGAGGAAATTGTCAGGGTAGAGCCACAGATGTTTGGAGCATAGGTACAGCAGATATCCATTGCCTGTCAACATCAGGACAGTGTGCGCTCTACAGGTGACAAAAATGCAAAAACCCAGTCTTTATGCAAGAGCATAATTCATGCATTGTGTTTATATGCAGTATGTTAACCTTTTGCATTGCAGATTTTAACCTTGAAAAGAACTATTAATGATGTTTGCAATAACTGTTCCTTTGCAAGGTATTGCTGCAGGCTTACTGAGTGTGTTAGGGTGTGGTCCCTTTCTAGGACCTTCTAGAAACTTTCCCTGCAGCATGACTGGGTGTGGTTTGTGGACTGGGCTTGACTCTATATAAGGGAGCCAGCTCAGCTCCACATGCTCACTATTCAGAGGTCCCCGTGCAGAGCAGCAGCAACTTCCTGAGCTCCTGTTCCGGGGGCCTACATTGATGTTCCAGGCCTGCCCCGCATTATATTGGTGATCCTTGAGCAGGGCGGTAGGGTGGATGTCGGGCTGGGCCCCCGACCCCGTTCTCAAAGACTCTTGAGTTTTGGGCCTACTTGTGAAAACTTTCAGAGTGCGCGATTCATTGCTCTCATGTAAACCTTGGCATTCAGATCAGCAACAGCTTGCACGATCATTTCATGGCATTTGCATATTCTTGTTCTAATCATCAGTGTGCGCGATTCATTTCCGGTATGTAAAACGTGATGTTCAGATCGGCAACAGCTTGCGCAATCATTTCATGGCATTTGCATATTCTTGTTCGACTCAGCAGTGTGCGCGATTCATTTCCAGCATGTAAAACTTGATGTTCAGACCGGCAACAGCTTGCGCGATCATCTCATGGCATTAGCATATTCTTGCTCGAAACGGCAGTGTGCGCGATTCATTTCCAGCATGTAAAACTTGATGTTCAGACCGACAAAACCTTGCGCGATCATTTCATGGCATTTGCATATTCTTGTTCGAATCAGCAGTGTGCGCGATTCATTTCCAGCATGTAAAACTTGATGTTCAGATCGGCAACAGTGTGCGAGATCATTTCATGGCATTTGCATATTCTTGTTCGAATCAGCAGTGTGCGCGATTCATTTCCAGCATGTAAAACTTGATGTTCAGATCGGCAACAGTGTGCGCGATCATTTAATGGCATTTGCATATTCTTGTTTGAATCGGCAGAGGGTGCAATTCATTTCCAGCATGTAAAACTTTACGTTCAGATCGGCAACAGTGTGCACGATCATTTCAGGGCATTTGCATATTCTTGTTCGAAACGGCAGTGTGCACGATTCATTTCCAGCAAGTAAAACTTGACGTTCAGATCCCCAACAGTGTGCACGATCATTTCCTGGCATTTAACATTTTGGTGTGTTGTGTTTGTTGAGGTGCACACATTTATCCTGAGTTTTTGGATTTTCTGTGAAGATGCTTAATTCAAAATGTGACATCCTTTGTGCATATTAAGTCCCTAGTACAATTCCTATTTTTTTCCAGTGAATGTTTCAGATAGCCTTTTGTCCTCATGTAAAAATGCAATGTTTGTTCTGAAACATAATTCTAGAAGGTTCTTGTATTCTAGACAGTATGTGATATTTCATGAAAAGCTCATATGAAACATTGTATTAACCATTCTTGATTTTTTCCAGGTACCTAGATTTCTTGAGGTCTAGTTATAGTCACTTCTGAGGTTATCCATGGTTACAGTATGAGAACTCTTAGAACCATAGTCTATTGAAAGTCAATGTGATTATATCTTGATACTGTGTTGTTTAACCTTTTGCTTCCTACAGGTCTCCTTCCCAGCTGTTCCCTACCTAATACCCTTTTCCCCCACTTGGACTCTCTCAGGCTCTGTGATATTTCTATCGGAGCTTTGGAGCTGTCTAGTGGTGGTCATGTTGGGAACATGCGCAGACCCCGAGGATCTGGTCTCTCTGACAGAATAGTGAGCCCACAAATTAATTATCCTCCTGGTTTGTGTGTGTTATCAGCATGGCCACATTGGACGAGCTTGTCAAAGTTATCACGCAGCTCCAAGCAGAGGTAGTGTCATCAAAGGATATAGCAGACAGCTTAGCTGAGAGAGTGAGTCAGTTCCAGGAAAGGGAAGAAAAGAAGGAACAAAGTCCTTTGAGTGTGTCTTGGCCTGGTCCTCCTTCTCAAGCTTCTGGAGGTAATCCCCCTACGAACATTTCCCTCAACATTTCCTCAGCTATCCCTCTGGCTCCTCCAGAACGTTTTTCAGGCGATCCCCTGAAAGCGCAATCTTTCTTGGTTCAAGTGGAATTACATTTTACCTACCGACCAAACACTTTCCCTGATGCCCAATCCAGAGTGGCCTTCTTGTTATCTTACCTGACTGGGGACGCAGCCACCTGGGCAATCCCTCTTGTGCGTAAAGACAGTCCCCTGCTTTACAATTGGAGAAATTTTGTTCATGAGTTTGAACGAGTGTTTGATTGAAGAACAGTGACATTGTCTGCAGATCGTGAACTATTAGACTTGCGACAAGGTAACCAAGATCTAGTTTCCTACTTAGCTAATTTTAATCGTCTGGTAGCAGAGACATCCTTGCCTGAAGAAAAGCAAGCGGCCTTGTTTTACAAAGGGCTCAAGGATGAGTTAAAGGACATTCTCGCCCAGATAGACCTGCAGCCTACAGATTGTCAAGATCTAATAAACCTTGTATTGAGACTGGATCATCGTCTTGCTGAGAACACGCAAAAAGACTGAGAAATATTCCTGGCGTGTTCACGATCATAGAGAATCAAGAACTCAGAAAGAGAGAACTCCGGAACCCATGGAAATCGGAACTATCAGGAGACCTTTGACCAAAGACGATAAGGACCTACATAGAAAGAACGGACAATGTCTTTATTGTGGGCGCAAGGGTCACTTCGCCAAAGAGTGTCCAATAAAACCAAAGAGCAAACGAGGTGCTGCCCAGAAAATTGCAGCCAATGTACAAGTCAAGCCGGAAAACTAGATCACCCAAGATGTAAAGAAGGGTTGCTCTTGGGTGTCACCGTGGACCCTTCACAGTCTAGGCATCTCAAGCTGGGCATTAAAGTTCAAGTAAAGAAAAATAACTATTTCAAGAACGCCCTCGTAGATTCTGGGGCTACCGGGAACTTTGTTGATGCCCAGTTGGTTCGCGCATGGGGGATCCCATGCACCAAGAAGAAGACTCCAGAGATAATACAAGCAGAAGACGGAAAACTCTTGACTGGAGGCCCAGTAACTCTTCAGACTGTCCCCTTGTCGGTGATCCGTGATGGGGGAGATCAAAGAACCAAACATGAACAGAAGCTCATCTTTGACATTATCCATGCTCCTCAGTATGGAATTATCCTTGGCTTACCATGGTTAACTCATCACAATCCTGAGATTAACTGGGCAGAATGGAAGGTCATGTTCTCTTCCGCCTTATGTAATGAGAAATGTCTCCAGACGTCTCGAGTCGCCAAAAATTGCAACTCTCACATAGCCACTGCAGCAGAGAAAGAAGTAAAGTTGCCCAGGCGGTATTCATCCTCTGAAGATGTGTTTGATGAAAGAGAAGCATAAACTTTGTTTCCTCATAGACCTTATGCCTGCCAAATTGATCTAACTCCAGGTGCGATACTCCCTAGCTGTCGTGTGTACGCCTTGTCAGAAAATGAAAATCAACACTTACGAAAGTACCTAGATCAATTCTTAGAGAATGGCTTCATCCGCCCTTCCAAGTCTCCTGCAGCCTCTCCTTTGTTTTTTTGTCACTAAGGCTAATGGGGACCTTCAAACCTGTATTGACTATAGGGGTTTGGACAAGGTCACAATCAGGAACAAATACCCCTTGCCTCTGATTCCTGTCTTGTTGGATCAAGTGAAAAAAGCAAAGATTTAAACTAAGCGCGATCTACGAGGTGCTTACCATTTAGTCAGAATGAGAGAAGGTGACGAATGGAAAACTGCGTTCAAGACAAGATATGGGTGGTCATTACAACCCTGGCGGACGGTGTTAAAGCGGCGGTAAGACCGGCAACAGGCCGGCGGAATTTTTTTGCAATTACGACCGTGGCGGAAACCGCCAACAAAGATAGCCACTTTAACACTCTGACCGCCACGGCAGTACAAACAAACAGCGCGGCGGTCACCGCCAACAGACAGGCGGAAGACAATGTACTGTCCACACTATTATGACAGGCCAATCCGCCACCTTTTCCGGGGCAGATTCACCGCGTATAAAAACACGGCGGAAACAGGAATTTCGAAGAGAAAACGCTCACCTCTACACACCCCACGAGGAACCAGGACACCATGGACCCGGAACTCCAAATTCTACCTGTGATAGTCTTCCTGCTCCTGTACCAGGCGAAGACCACGGTGAGTACTGCACCTACGACACAGGGGAGGGGGAGGCAAAATACAGGGTCACACACACGCAACACCCCCACCCCCACTCTCACCCACTACAACACACACACTAATACATATCTATACATTATAGTTACACCCCCCAAAGCCCCTGGAAGAATGTAAAGACAAAAGGAAATGAGTGTAACCATTGTAATCTATTAAAATGCAGTACGCAAAAATATACATATATACACTATTAACAAAATATACACCAAGAATAGTAGTCCAGGTATTGCACCATTTATAGTCCGTGGACCACTGGGCCCAAAATGCATGGGCGAGGCCCACACTCGATACCAGATCAAAACAGAGAGAACACTGCAGGGGCATCAGATAGAAATACAACAGGCACCTCAGGAGGAAGGGAAGGGGGGGCACCTCAGCCGGATGAGTGCACAATGCCAGATCCATGAGGGGGCTCAATGCCCATTGTTCAATCCTGGGGAGTGCAAAGCCACAGTCTCTCAAGTCTCTACAGTGGGTGGGTTGCCCACTGTTACATCCTGGGGAGTGATAAGCCACAGTCTCTCAAGTCTCTACAGTGGGTGGGTTGCCCACTGTTACATCCTGGGGAGTGCAAAGCCACAGTCTCTCAAGTCTCTACAGTGGGTGGGTTGCCCACTGTAACATCCTGGGGAGTGCAAAGCCACAGTCTCTCAAGTCTCTACAGTGGGTGGGTTGCCCACTGTTACATCCTGGGGAGTGCAAAGCCACAGTCTCTCAAGTCTCTACAGTGGGGGGGTTGCCCACTGTTCCATTCTGGGGAGTGCAAAGCCACAGTCTCTCAAGTCTATACAGTGGGTGGTTTGCCCACTGTTCAATCCTGGGGAGTGCAAAGCCACAGTCTCTCAAGTCTCTACAGTGGGTGGGTTGCCCACTGTTACATCCTGGGGAGTGCAAAGCCACAGTCTCTCAAGTGGATAACAGTCTCCACTGGTTCTGGAGGGGGACTGGTGCCCAGAGTGCTTCATCCTGCTAAGGACAGAGGTAGTGGATGCATGTCTCCACTGGTTCTGGAGGGGGACTGGTGCCCAGAGTGCTTCATCCTGTGAAGGACAGAGGTAGTGGATGCATGTCTCCACTGGTTCTGGAGGGGGACTGGTGCCCAGAGTGCATCACTCACCCTGTGACGGTCCCAGTTGCATCAGTGCCCCTGCCGCTCATGGGCTAGCGGTGCTTGATTTGGTGGTGCCCTGTTCAGCGGTGCTTGATTTGGCGGTGCCCTGTTTAGCGGTGCTTGATTTGGCGGTGCCCTGTTCAGCGGTGCTTGCCCTGTTCAGCGGTGCTTGATTTGGCGGTGCCCTGTTCAGCAGTGCTTGCCCTGTTCGACGGGGCTTGCCCTGTTCAGCGGTGCTTGATTTGGCGGTGCCCTATTCAGCGGTGCTCGATTTGGCGGTGCCCTGTTCAGCGGTGCTTGCCCTGTTCAGCGGTGCTTGATTTGGCGGTGCCCTGTTCAGCGGTGCTTGAGTTGGCGGTCCTTCATGGCCCAGCTGGGCTGGGGATGGCGGGGCCCTCCTGGGCAGCTGGGCTGGGGCTGGCGGGCCCTCCTGGGCAGCTGGGATGGGGCTGGCGGTGGCCTCCTGGGCAGCTGGGCTGGTGCTGGCGGGGCCCTCCTGGGCAGCTGGGATGGGGCTGGCGGTGGCCTCCTGGTGGCCTCCTGGGCAACTGGGCTGGGGCTGGTGGTGGCCTCCTGCGAAGCGGGGATGGGGCTGGCCTCCTGGGCAGCTCGGCTGGGGCTGGCGGTGGCATCCTGGGCAGCGGGGATGGGGCTGGTGGTTGCCTCCTGGGCAGCTGGGCTGGGGCTGGTGGGGGCCTCCTGGGCAGCGGAGATGGGGCTGGCGGTGGCCTCCTGGGCAGCTGGGCTGGGGCTGGCGGTGGCCTCCTGGGCAGCTGGGCTGGGGCTAGTGGTGGCATCCTGGGCAGCTGAGCTGGGGCTGGCGGGGCCCTCCTGGGCAGCGGGGATGATGGCGGTCTTCTCCGCCGTGCTGCTCTTCCCAGACTTGCCGGGTTTCTTGTGGCCCTTCCCCACCTTTGGAGGTGTCACAGCTGAGTCCACACTCCCACCGGGACCCCTCGGAGCGGCTTTGGTGGCTGGGGTCTTCCCCCTCTCCCGCCAGGCACTGGCCAACTCCTGGTGCTTCAAAGGGGGGGACTAGCTGTGCTGTGGCTCCGTGCCACACTGGCTGTCCTGGTGGCTGGTGCACTCCACATACCTGTGACTACAGGCACCACTGGTCCCGAGATGTTGTGGCTGAGGTGCTAGTTCGGGACCTATGAGATGGACGGGGTGGGAGAGGTGTGGGAAAAAGGTCAAGGCTGGACAGGAAAAGTTTTTGGGACACACTGGGACGGGTAGCTGGAGAGGGTTTGGGAGTGGAGGAAGATGTGGTGGTAGTACGAGGTGTATGTTTGGTGTCTTTGTGTGCAGGTGCATGCGCTGGAGGCTGTCGTGAGGTGGATGGCTGTTGGGTGGGTGTGTGCCTGCGTTTGTGTATCTTGGGAGGGGGCGTCACAGACACACTGGGAGAGGACGTGTGAATGGTAGTGGGGGTGATGACTGCACTTGAGCGGGGTGAGCTGGTGGGTGTGCTGGTGAGGGACGTAGTGGCTGTAGAGGTAGTGCATGCAGGTGTGTGTGTAGACGAGACTGGAAAGAAGAGGGATACGACGAGGAGGGGGACACAGTGGAGGCAGTGGATGTTGGTGTCTGCATGTGTGTGATGCTTGCGTGAGTGCCTGTGGGATGTGTGGTGCTTATGTTTGCCTGAGCTTCCCTTGTGTGGTGAGGTGTGTGCAGGCTGGTCTGATGGTGTGCTTGGGATAGTCAGAGGTACAGGGGATTGGGTCTGGGTGGAGGAAGTTGGAGGGGGGAGGCTAGACACAGGGACAATGGCTGCCATCTGTGCTGAGGCCAGAGTTTGAAAGGCTCAGTGAAGGGCGCCTGACCAGAATGAATGCCCTCCAGGAATGCATTAGTTTGTTGCAACTGCCTTTCTACACCCTGGATGGCATTCAAAATGGTAGACTGCCCAACAGTGAGGGACCTGAGGAGGTCAATGGCCTCCTCACTGAGGGCAGCAGGGGTGACTGGGGCAGGGCCTGAGGTGCCTGGGGCGAAGGTGATGCCGACCCTCCTGGGTGAGCAGGCACGGGTGAAGGCTGAGGGGCTGCTGGGAGGGCGATGCTGGTAGGGGGGGTGACGGCTGTACCTGTAGATGCGGGGCACAGATGTTGCCGCCACCACAAGGGAGCTCCCATCAGAGGACGAGTCCGTATCACTGGTCTCAGCTCCTGTCCCCGCCGTGGAGCTCCCCTCGCCCTCCGTCCCACTGGTGAGTTCAGAGTCTGTAGTGTGGCCCTCCATGGCCATGTGGGATGCAGCTCCCTCGTGCTCCGGTGACACTGCTCCTCCGCCTGATGATGCTAATGCACACAAGAACAGGGAAACCATAAAAAGGGGGGAACAGAATTAAGACATGTTGAGTGCATGGATTACCGCTACCGTTGGTGGACAAGACAGACACAGAAGCCCCCTGCACTACGCCGCGCTCTTGGGCTCTACAGTGCAATTCCTGGGAAATGGCCTACAAGGCTATGGACGACATCTGCACACATAGATGACACAGGGGCATGAATAACTGTAGTTGGCACTCTACAGAGGTGGGGTGGGGGGCCACAGGGCCACGCCTTATGGAGGAGCCTGGCCTACGGAACTCGCCCTGGCCTAGGGAAACCCACAGCCCTCCTCCCCCACCCAGACAACTCCACTTCGCACAAAGTCAGCTGAATGAGAGTGTACTCACCCCCTTGTGTCTGCTGTGATGCCCTCAAGTGCCCATCCAACTCCGGGTAAGCCACCGCCAGGATCCTGAACATCGGGGGTCATGGTTCGACGAGCACCCCTCCCACGTTGGGAGGCCATCCCCAGCTGAGCCTCCGCTGTCTTCTTGCTCCAGCGGCGAATGTCCTCCCATCTTTTCTGGCAGTGGGTGCTCCGTCTGTGGTAGACCCCCAGGGTCCGGACGTCCTTGGCGATGGCACGCCAAATATCTTTCTTCTGGTGGGCGCTGACCTACATGAAATGTACAGGGGAAGAAGAGAAGTCATTACCAACTGCACAGTCAAAGTGAGTGGCCCCCATCCCTACCCTTGCCATGTGGCACATGCACCCACCGTCTTTCATGCACGCAGAACTCTGCCCCCTTCCTTCTTACATCCAGCCCTCTCCACACAGACATAGCCCATACAACATGCTCACTGTGTACTTACCTGTTTGTCTGGAGGACCGTAGAGTAGCGTGTACTGGGGGAGGACCCCATCAACGAGCTTCTCCAACTCCTCCGATGTGAAGGCAGGGGCCCTTTCCCCAGACGCACAAGCCATTGTCTCTTCCAGACTGAGGTCACAGCAGCACTTGCAGTGTAGGTCCTCTCCTGTCGAAGATCAGGTATCGAGTGATTGAACAGATAGAAAATGGCGGTCACGTCCGCGGCGGTCACGTCCGCGGCGGTGCGTACCATCACCACCGGCGTACATCGTCATTGGCTCCTGGGACCCATAGGCTCCAATGTTAACCAATGCAGCATTTCGCCGCGGTCTCCGACCGCCTACCGCGATGGTGTACAACGCCAGTGCAGTTACCTCTCATCCCATTTTCCCACTTTAGAGGTCAGGCAGCCGCCATTTCAGGGGCCCACATGGCCTAATTTCCAACTGCGTCACACATACCTAGGCCTAGTCTCAACACACATACAGGCCACCTTTTGTGTATGATTGGTGTTCTGGGTAAACTGTGGGTACGTACCTCTGAGTTGTTTCACTCTGTGGTCGCTGTTGTCCTTCATAGGCACCGTCCGCTGGGACATGTGAGGAGATGGCGGAATCCTCCGGTGTACCGACCGATGGTGGACCTGTCGACAATGGAGGAGCGACATTTGATCATCACCTACAGGTTTGACCGTGCCACAATTCAGGAACTGTGTACCCAGTTGGAGCCAGACCTGATGTCAGCAATCTGCCATCCCACAGGAATCCCCCCTCAAGTGCAGGTGCTATCAGTGCTCCATTTCCTTGCAAGTGGGTCTTTTCAAACAACTGTGTCCATGGCATCAGGAATGTCCCAGCCTATGTTTTCCAACGTATTGTCCAGAGTGTTGTCTGCCCTGCTGAAACACATGTGGAGCTACATCGTTTTCCCTCAGGTGGAGGATTTGCCTACAGTGAAAGGTGACTTCTATGCCCTTGGACATATCCCCAACATCATAGGTGCCATTGATGGGACCCATGTGGCTTTGGCGCCCCCCCACAGGAGTGAACAGGTGTACAGAAACCGGAAGAGTTATCATTCCATGAATGTACAGATGGTATGTGTGGCAGACCAGTACATCTCCCATGTGAATGCCATGTTCCCTGGCTCAGTGCATGACGCCTACATCCTGCGGAATAGCAGCATCCCTTATGTGATGGGTCAACTCCAGAGGCACCGTGTGTGGCTATTAGGTGAGCCCCTGGAAGCAAGACAGTGGGAATGGTTGTCTGGGGTTGTCCCTACAGGTTAGTGTGTGTCTAACAGTTGTCCCTCGCCATTTGCAGGTGACTCACGGTACCCCAACCTGTCATGGCTACTGACCCCAGTGAGAAATCCCAGGACCAGGGCAGAGGAACGCTACAATGAGGCCCATGGGCGAACTAGGAGGGTGATCGAGTGGACCTTCGGCCTCCTGAAGGCCAGGTTGAGGTGCCTCCACATGACAGGTGGATCCCTATTCTAGTCACCAAAGAAGGTGTGCCAGATCATCGTGGCCTGCTGTATGCTTCACAACTTGGCTTTGCGATGACAGGTGCCTTTTCTGCAGGAGGATGGTCCAGATGGCGGTGTTGTGGCAGTTGTGGAGCCTGTGGACAGTGATGAGGATGAAGCAGAGGAAGAAGACATGCAGAACAGGGACTCAGTGATCCAGCAATATTTCCAGTGAAACACAGGTGAGAATACATTCCTGCCTACTACATGTACTTTTACACTACTACCTCTCTACTGTCTGTCGTTTTCACCCAGTGTATGGTCACTGAGTTGTCACTTTCCCTTACGGTTTCACAGATGTGGGTCCCAACGTGTGTCATCTGCTTAGATTCCTCATGGACTAGAGCTGTGTGACATCGGTATGTTGACATTACTATTTCAAGAACATTTTGTCACTGTAATTGCAAATACACTATTGCGAAATCACAGACAGACTCCAGATCATTTTTCACTTTAGGTGTGTTTATTTAAATGCAAAATATTGGAGTGGGAAGTTAAATGGTCAGGGGTGATGACGGAGGAGTGTCCATGGCAGAGTCCAGTCTATTAGTCTCACAGGTGCATTGCCCATATGGGCATAGGAAGTGGAGCTGGGGCACTTTAATTATGGACAGGGTGACAAAGTGGGGAAGTGGGATGACAATCAGGGTGGTCTCATTTCTTGGCGGGGGTCTTGGCATCATTCTCTGTCTTGTTCCTGGATCTCAGGGACAGTTTGCGGGTGTTTCTCACTCTGCAGGGGGTGGGGTGCTGGTGTGGTGGTCCTGTGGCGGGGCGTCCTGTCCACTAGCGCCGGCGGAGGTGGTGGGCAGTTCATCGTCCATGCTAGTGTCAGGGGCCCCTTGGAGTGCCACAGTGTCCCTCCTGGTGTTAAGTAGTTCCTTCAGCATCCCTACGATGGTGCCCAGGGTGGAGCTGATGGTTCTGAGTTCCTCCCTGAAGCCCAAATACTGTTCCTCCTGCATGCGCTGGGTCTCCTGAAGCTTGGCCAGTGCCGTTGCCATCGTCTCCTGGGAGTGGTGGTATGCTCCCATGATGGAGGAGAGGGCCTTGTGGAGAGTGGGTTCCCTTGGCCTGTCCGCCCCCTGTCGCACAGCAGCCTTCCCAGTTCCCCTGTGTTCCTGGGCCTCCGTCCCCTGGACCGTGTGCCCACTGCCACTGCCCCCAGGTCCCTGTTGTTGTTGGGGTGGTGGGTTAGCCTGGGTTCCCTGTAGTGGTGGACACACAGCTGATTGACGTGTCCTGGGGAGCGAGGTATGGGCCCGCTGGGTGGGTGCTGTGCTGGTGTTTCCAGAGGGGGGGAAGGTCTGTGGTGGCCTGTGCCTGTGTGAGGGAAACCGACTGTCCGAAGCCCCTGATGGTCCGGATTGGTCATCTAGATCCAGTTGGACAGAGGTGCTGTCATCACTGTGGGCCTCTTCTGTGGGTGGAGTGGACATGTCTGGACCCTCCTGTCTGGTGACGTTGGGTAGGGGTCCTGCAGGGTTGGAAAGGTATGATTATTGCATCTGTGTGTGGCATGGTGTGCAATGGGTGGGTGACCGTGTACCCCAGTGCTGGCATTCCTGTGTGGAGCTTGTGTGATGATGGTTTAGGGGGGGTGTATAGGTATGTGCAGTGGGCATGCTTTAGTGATGGGTGTCCATGCTTTGTTGTTGCATGCAGGGCTTGGTGTTGGGATGTGTGGTTTGTGATATTGGTACATTTGTGAGGAGTTGGAGTGATAGGGGTGAGGGTGGGGGTGGGGGTATATGATAGCATGCAGGTAGGGTGGGGATGTAATAGTTAAGATTTGACTTACCAGAGTCCATTCCTCCACCAACATCTGCGAGGCCCTCAGGATGCAGAACTGCCAAGACCTGCTCCTCCCATGTTGTTAGTTGTGGGGGAGGAGGTGGGGGTCCGCCGCCAGTCCGCTGAACTGCCAGGTGGTGTCTTGAGACCACGGAACGCACCTTCCCCCGTAGGTCGTTCCACCTCTTCATGATGTCCTCCCGATTTCTTGGGTGCTGTCCCACTGCGTTGACCCTGTCCACTATTCTTCGCCATAGCTCCATCTTCCTTGTAATTGAGGTGTGCTGCACCTGTGATCCGAATAGCTGTGGCTCTACCCTGACGATTTCCTCCACCATGACCCTGAGCTCCTCCTCCGAGAACCTGGGGTGTCTTTGCCGTGCCATGGGGTGGTGTAGGTGATGTGTGGGGTGGTGTGTGTGGTGATAAGTGTGGTGATATGTAGTGGTGTGTTGTGTGAGGTGCGTGGAAGTTGTGTGGGTGATGGTGTTGTGTGCCTGTGGATGCTAGTTTGTAGATGGTGGTGTCTCTCTCTGTGCTTCGTTCTCAATTTTTGGTAGTAAGGGTTTGTGGGTGTGTGTTTTATATTGTATTGGGTGTGTGGGAGTGGTGTGTGTATGTGTATCAGGTGTTGGAATTGTCCAATGTGGCTGTGTTTTGTAAGAGTGTGTGTATTTTGAGCGTGACGGTGTGTACCGCCAATGGGATACCACGGTTGAAAGACCGCCGCGTGGATTCCTGGGTCGCGATAGTGTGGGCGTATTTCTGTTGGCGTGACGGTGGAGGTTTTGTTTTCGCCAGTTTATCACTGACCTTTGGTGTGGCGGACTTGTGTGGGTGTCTGAATTTTGGCGGATTCCGAAATGTGGGTCATAATAGCTGTGGCGGAATTCCGCAGCTGCGGCGGTGTGTTGGCGGTCTTCTGCACGGCGGTAAGCGGCTTTTACCGCCAATGTTATAATGACCGCCATGGTCTCTTTGAATACACCGTCATGACCTATGGACTGTGCAATGCTCCAGCAGCATTTCAATTTTTGCTGAATGACGTCCTTAGAGAGTATCTAGACATATTCGCAATAGTCTATATCGATGATATTTTGATCTACTCTGACAATGAAACCGAACATGTACAACATGTAAAGAAGATTCTCACAGCTCTTCAAAAGCATCATTTATATTGCAAACTATCCAAGTGTGAGTTTCATGTTACCACAGTTGAGGTTTTAGGGATTATCCTTCCCCCTCAAGGTATGGTAATGGCAGAAAAGAAAGTACAAGCTGTATCCGATTGGCCTACTCCAAAGACTGTTTGAGATGTACAGTGCTTCTTGGGTTTTGCAAACTTTTATCGCAGGTTTATAAACCATTTCTCTCAGACAGTGGCACCAATCACCAAGTTATTGAGAAAGAACAAAAAATGTGTGTGGTCTCCAGAAGCTGACAGAGCCTTTTCAACTTTGAAAGAAGCTTTTTCCACTGCGCCAGTCTTGACTCACCCTGATGTGGATCGTCCATTCATAGTTGAAGCAGATGCCTCAGATGTGGCAATTGGTGCAGTCTTGCCACAACAAAGTAAAGACACTGGCCAACTTCATCCTGTAGCTTACATGTCTCAAAAACTGAACAAAGCTGAACAGAACTATGTCATTGCTGAGAAAGAGCTTCTGGCGATCCGTGATGCCTTTAAAGAGTGGAGACATCATTTGTTAGGTGCCAAGTACACAATCACAGTATATACTGATCATCACAATCTCCAGTTCATGAGTTTAGCTAGACTTTTGACTCCTCAGCAATAACGCTGGATGCTGTTTTTTGCCAAGTTCGATTTTGTGGTAACTTTTCATCCTGGTAAAGATAATCGCAAAGCAGATGCCTTGTCCCGCCAAGAGTCTACCACCTTACCTACAATCCAGCCTTCCAGAGCTATCATTGCTCCAGACAAGGTTCTCTGCATCATAAGGACCAAAGACTTCTTTGAAGACATCTGTAATTTCTTCACCATTGAGAAATGGCAAGCATGAGCTCAAGCAGATCCCAAAAGATCAATCAAGCAAGGACTACCTTTCCATGACGCACGTTTGTTTGTGCCCACTACCAAGTTCGCAAGTTAGTATTTCATTGGTTGCATGTTATACCTACGGCAGGTCACCCAGGCACTCCTAAAACTCTTAAATTAATCTAACGCTACTTTTGGTAGCCTACTCTGACAAAAGACGTTAAAACAATGGTCACTAACTGCGAAGTCTGTGCTCGCATCAAAACAAGTCATTCAAAACCGAAAGGCTTGTTGCATCCGCTCCCAACTTCACTTCGACCTTGGGAGCACATCTCGTTAGACTTTATTACAGGTCTACCAGTTGTTCAACAGCACTCAGTAATCTTTCTGGTGGTAGATAGTCTCACGAAATATGGACATTTCATTGCTGTAAGAAATTGCCCACCTCCAGTGAACTGGCAGCCATCCTACTGAATAGAGTGGTCCGTTATCATGGGCTGCCGAGAATGATTCTCTCCGATCGAGGATCGCAATTTGCCTCCAACTTATGGAAAACTTGGTGGAAAACACTTCAAGTTACATCCACACTATCTACTAGCCATCATCCTCAAACAGATGGCCAAACTGGAGACTGAATCAGACATTGAAACAATACCTGTGTGCTTACGCTGAGAAAGCACTTCATTCCTGGACATCAATGCTTTGGTTAGCTGAAATAGCCTACAATAACTCGTTTCACACTTCCACTGGTGTCACACCCTTTTTTGGCTTGTTTGGCTACGATCCTGATACTTTGCCCATCACGATTCCTCAAGAAAGTTCTCTTACACCAGCTGTGTCGGAAAACATTCAACAACTCCACCAAACCCAGAAACTGATTCAACAGCATCTAGAAAAAGCTAAACAAAAATACAAAAAGCACTACAACAAGAAACATTGTGAAGGACCTCAGTATCAACCAGGTGATAAAGTGTGGCTTTCTACAAGACATATTGACTTCAAGAAAAAGCACATGTTTAATCCCAAATTCATAGGTCCTTACACTGTCCTCCAGAAAATTAATCCAGTGACCTATAAACAGCAGTTGCCCCGGTCACTACGTATTCATCCGGTGTTCCATATTTCCCTCCTGAAAAAAGCAGTCCAGAAGGTACGCTCCCAACCAGCTCCAGTTCTAGTACAAGGGGAATTGTAATACAAAAGTTAAACAGATTTGGATTCCAAACTTAGAGGTCTTAACCTGTGGTATCTGATCTCTTGGGAAGGTTACGGTCCTGAAAGCAACTCATGGGTCTCCGCATTTAACATTCATGCTCCACGTCTTGTGAGACGTTTTCATCGTCTTAACCCAGGCAAACCAGGCCCTAGAGCGAGTTTAGGAGAGAGGAGTACTGTCAACATCAGGACAGTGCGCACTCTATGGGCGACAAAAATGCAAAATCCCAGTCTTTATGCAAGAGCATAATTCATGCAAAGTGTTTATATGCAGTATGTTAACATTTTGCATTGCAGAGTTTAACCTTGAAAAGCACTATTAATGATGTTTGCAATAACTGTTCATTTGCAAGGTATTGCTGCAGGCTTACTGAGTGTGTTAGGGTGTGGTCCCTTTCTAGGACCTTCTAGAAGCTTTCCCTGCAGCATGACTGGGTGTGGTTTGTGGGCTGGGCTTGACTCTATATAAGGGAGCCAGCCCAGCTCTACGTGCTCACTATTCAGAGGTCCCAGTGCAGAGCAGCAGCAACTTCCTGAGCTCCTGTTCCGGAGGCCTACCTTGATGTTCCAGGCCTGCCCCGCATTATATTGGTGATCCTTGAGCAGGGCAGTAAGGCGGAGGTCGGGCTGGGCCCCCGACCCCGTTCTCAAAGACTCTCGAGTTTTGGACCTACTTGTGAAAACTTTCAGAGTGCACGATTCATTGCTCTCATGTAAACCTTGGCATTCAGATCGGCAACAGCTTGCTCGATCATTTCATGGCATTTGCATATTCTTGTTCAAATCAGCAGTGTGCGCGATTCATTTCTAGCATGTAAAACTTGATGTTCAGATCGGCAACAGCTTGCGCGATCATTTCATGGCATTTTCATATTCTTGTTCGAATCAGGCGTGTGTGTGATTCATTTCCAGCATGTAAAACTTGACATTCGGATCGGCAATAGTGTGCGCGATCATTTCATGGCATTTGCATATTCTTGTTCGAATCGGCAGTGTGCGCGATTCATTTCCAGCATGTAAAACTTGACGTTCAGATCGGCAACAGTGTGCACAATCACTTTGTGGCATTTGCATATTCTTGTTCGAATCGGCAGTGTGCATGATTCATTTCCAGCATGTAAAACTTGACGTTCAGATCAGCAACAGTGTGTGCGATCATTTTCTGGCATTTAAAATTTTGGTGTGTTGTGTTTGTTGAGGTGCACACATTTATCCCGAGTTTTGGGATTTTCTGTGAAGATGCTTAGTTCAAAATGTGACATCCTTTGTGCATATTAAGTCCCTAGTACAATTCCTATTGTTTTCCAGGGAATGTTTCAGATAGCCTTTTGTCCTCATGTAAAAATGCAATGTTTGTTCTGAAACATAATTCTAGAAGGTTCTTGTATTCTAGACAGAATCTGATATTTCGTGAAAAGCTCATAGGAAACATTGTATTAACCCATTCTTGATTTTTTCCAGGTACCTAGATTTCTTGAAGTCTAGTTATAGTCACTTCTTAGGTTATCCATGGTTACAGTATGAGAACTCTTAGAACCATAGTCTATTGAAAGTCAATGTGATTATATCTTGATATTGTGTTGTTTAACCTTTTGCTTCCTACAGGTCTCCTTCCCAGCTGTTCCCTACCTAATCCCCTTTTCCCCCACTTGGACTCTCTCAGGCTCTGTGATATTTCTATCGGAGCTTTGGAGCTGTCTAGTTGTGGACATGTTGGGAACATGCGCAGGCCCCGAGGATCTGGGCTCTCTGACATTGCCAGGAAGATGAAACTATGGCAGAGATTCGTGGACAGGGTGAACACCATGGGGCAGCACCAGAGAACAAGGGACGACAGCAGGAAGAGATGGAATGACCTACGGGGGAAGGTGCGTTCCAATTTCAGCAAGGCACCAGCTCGCCATACAGAGGACTGGCAGTGGGAACACCATTCGTGGGACAGAAGCAGAGGCCAGCAGTGACACTGGGAGGACTGCTGTGCGCCAGGGGGAGGACAGGACCAGGGAACTGACTCTCCAGGAGGCACTCTCCGAGATCCGGGAGCCTACCAACATAGCCAGGACACAATGGGCCAGATCCTTGACAACGGGCAGGAGAACAGGCGGCTGCAGGAGGGACAGTATCAGGGAATCAGGGAGGACTTGCAGGCCATTAACACCACCCTGATCTCCATAGCAGGGGTGCTGGCAGACATGGCCAACATCATAAGGGAGACAGTAGCACACCAGCGGGCCTCTACCACTAGCCAGTCCATTGACCAGCCCTCCACATCCGCTGCTTGTCGTGGGCAGAAGCCCCTGCCATGGGACCCATAGGCCACCAGCACCCCTCCTCCTGCAGAAGGTGAACCATCCCGCAAATTTTCCCCGTGATCCAGACAGAAGTCAGAGACACTTGGCAAGACCACACCAGGAAATGAGACTCTCCTGATTGTCCCCCTAGTGTCCCACTCAGCCATTTGGACACTGCACCTGTGCTACAAACAGACTTGAACAATACCCTGGATTTTCCTCCACAATCACCCCATTCCATTGCACTTTCCCCTCAATTTCTTAGCACTAAAATAAACACCCTTGAACACAACTCAAATATTTGTATGTTGTGTTGAAACAGTGTATTTATAGAAACAGTTACCAACCCTGGATACTTAGCATTGACGTGGGAGATGTACTGGTCCGCCAGGCACACCATCTGCACATTCATGAAGTAGAAACTCTTAAGATTCCTGTACACCTGTTCATTCTGGCGGGGGGACAAACGCAATATGTGTCCCCTTAATCGCCCCAATAATATTCGGGATGCGTCCTATTGCATAGAATCTGGCCTTCACAGTTGCCAAATCTTCCACCTGGGGGAAAGCTATGTAGCTGCACATGT
Source organism: Pleurodeles waltl (assembly GCF_031143425.1). Lineage (NCBI taxonomy): Eukaryota > Metazoa > Chordata > Amphibia > Caudata > Salamandridae > Pleurodeles > Pleurodeles waltl. Next base: position 728,166,484 of record NC_090444.1, read on the forward strand.
TTTTAACCAGGTCAGACAACACTTTTGCCAGCACGATTGAGAACATTGGCTGTGACATCCCTGCTGCCAAGCCCACTGTCACTTGGAAAGAAACTGTCATCAGAAATGGAGCACTGATAGCACTTGCATAAGAGGGGGGATCCCAGTCGGATGACGGATAGATGAGATCAGGTCAGGCTCCAACTGGGCACACAGCTCTGTGATTGTGGCCCTGTCCAGTCTATAGGGGAGTATAATGTGCCTGTCCTCCAGTGTAGCAAAGTCCTCCAGGGGTCTGTAAACAGAGGTATGTGTCCACCTCCTATTCATCCACAGCGGTAGGTATCTAAGGGACACAAGAGTAAGTAGGCTGTCACTATTGGAACAACAAAACCACACAGCATTTCACATGGTGCACTTATGTATTGGTATAGTGTTAATAGCGAATTCTGTGGCAATCTAATCTGTGACACAGCAAATGTCGATATGCCTGTTCACCCCCTGCTGAAATGGCGACCTATTGTCCTGTATGTAGGGACGTGAGGTAACTCCGCCGATGTTTGGCATCGTGGCGGAATGCGGTCTTGCACTGCCGTGCAATTCCTCATTGGATAATATGGGGCTCTATGGAGTACAGTGGCCAATGGGGATCTATGCCAGTGGCGACGGTGTATACCACCGCGGACGTGGCCGCCATTTTCTAACTCAATCCTCACTTATTTCCTGACCTTCAACAGGAGAAGACCTACATTGCATGTGCTGCTGTGACCTGTGTCTGGAACCTACCATGGCCCGTGGTACCGGGGAAAAGGCCCCTGCCTTCACTTCTGAGGAGTTGGAGTGACTGATGGATGGGGTCCTACCCCAGTACGGACAGATGTATGAGCCTCCAGACCAATAGGTGAGTACACTTTTGCCACAATGCATGTGTCAAGGATGCATGGAGATGTGTGTGCAAGCATCGTGTAAGGGTAGGTGGGGGTGGAGGGATTGTCTGTTAGTGGTGTACATGTTGTGCGCTGGGCTATGTGTGTGCCAATGGTGATGGAAACTGGTATGGTGGCCATTTGTGTGATGGGCTGGACTGTGTTTAATGGTGATCTCCTGTCTGTATTACCTCTGTAGGTCAGCGCCCATCAAAAGAAGGGATTATGGCGTGTCATCGCCAAGGACAGGCGTACCCTGGGGGTCTATGGCAGGTGGAGCACCCAGTGTCAGAAACGATGGGAGGACCTAAGATGCTGGGTACGGAAGACCATGGAGGCCCAGCTGGGGATGGCCTCCCAACAAGGAAGGGGTGCCCGTCAGACCCTGACCCCCCTGATGGCCAGCATACTGGTGGTGGCCTACCCAGAGCTGGATGGGCACTTGAGGGAATCAAAGCAGCCACAAGGGGGTGAGTACTGTGGGTATCAATACATATTTTGGCTGGTGGGATGGTATCCCGGTGGTGGATGTTTGTCAGTGGATGCCCCCAAGGCCAGGCCAGGCATTGCAGCATGGGTCATCTGAAGGGTAATGGGTGTATGGCAAATACAGGTGACCTGGCTTGTTAGAAGTCCATTTCAGGCAGGGCATCATGAGTCCCATGAGTGCTGCAGTTGGCGGTGTGTTGTCCTCATCTTGCCTTATTGACTAGCTATATCCTTGGAAGTCCAATTCATAGTGCTTAAGCCTGTTCCCTGTGTGCGACGGTGATGTGTATGCCAACTGTGGTGTTGGTGCAGTCATTGACCCAGTGTATCCTTTGTCTCTCTCCCCCCATTCTTGTTTTGTCATCCTGTCCTTCTGTATATTAGGATCATCTGGCGGAGGAGCAGGGGCACTGGCGACAGAGGGAGCTGCATCCCACATGACCCAGGAGGCAGAACCCATGGACGCTGAGGGAACCATTGGGACGGAGGGCAAGGGGAGCACCATGGCAGAGACTGGCGGAGACAACACAGACTTGGATACCTCCTCCGATGGGAGCTCCCTGGTGGTAGTGGGCACCTCTGTGACCACCCCAGCTGCAGGTACAGCCGCTACCCCCGTACCAGCACCACCCTCCCAGCAGTCCCTCACCAAGTGGCCTTGCACTCCCTGGGTGAGCAGGCATCTCCTTTGCCCCTGGCACCTCAGGCCTTGCCCAGTGAGTCCTGCTGTCCTGAGTGAGGAGGCTATTGACTTCCTGAGATCCATCTCTGTAGGGCAGTCAACCATTGTGAATGCCATCCAGGGGCTGGCTTCCCAGACGCAGTAATGCAATGCGCTACTGGAGGGCATCCACAGTGGATTGGCAGCCCAACAGAGATCCATTCAAGTTCTGGCTTCCTCTCTGATGGTAGCCATTGTCCCTGTTTCTACTGTCCCCCCTCCATCTCCCACTTCCCAGTCCCATCCTCCTCAACCACAATCCATCTCAACCACACAAACATAGGAGCATGCACACAAGACAACACCCAACAGTGTCACAGGCAAACACAAGCACCACACTTCATCACACAAGCACTCACGCAAACACCATACAGTTGCAGACACAACAACCTCCACTGTCTCCCCCTCTTCCTCCTCCTCCTCCACCTCCCTCCCAGTCATGTCCACACTCACACCTGCATGCTCTACATGAACATCCACTACCAGCATCACCACACCAAGTAGGACACACCTCACTGGCAGCCATGCACGAGTCCCCTCTGTCTTCTCCCAACCTGTCTGTCCCCCCTCCTAAAGGACACAAATGCAAGCACCCACACACCCTACAGCCATCCACCGCACATCAGCATACAGAACATGCACCATCACCCAAGTCCACCAGACATACACCTCCAACAACCACTCCCTCAACTTCCACTCCTATTACTCCTCCCTCCTACCACCCCAACCTACCTAAAAAGCTTTTCCTTTCCCAAAGCAACCTCCTCCCTACCCCTCCCCCATCCTTCCCGCATCAGCATCGTGCCAAGGACATAGCCCAGCACCTCAGCCACACAGTCCACGGGGACAGTGGTAGCACCACCTTCTCGTGGTGGTAAGGATACCACTCCTCCATCAAAGAAGGGGAAGGAGCCTGCACCACCAGGAAAGAAGGAGAAGAGCCCATCCACCCCTGCCAGGTAGGGTAAGGGATCTACGCCCCATGGTGACACCTCCACCACCACCAGCTGTCATAGGGCCCTTACGGCAAGCTGATGAATTACAGCCATCAGAAGGTGCAGAGGCTGTCCAGGAGGTTCCTCTATCCACCGCCACACTGCAGCCATCAGAAAGTGCAGAGGCTGCCCAGGAGGCTCCTCCATCCACCATCACACTGCAGCCATCAGAACGTGCAGAGGCTGCCCAGAAGGCTCCTCCATCCACCGCCATACTGCAGCCATCAGAAAGTGCAGAGGCTGACCAGGAGGCTCCTCCATCTACCATCACACTGCAGCCATCAGAATATGCAGAGGCTGCCCAGAAGGCTCCTCCATCCACCATCATACTACAGCCATCACCAACAGTGGACGCCATGTAGGAAACACTCCAGGGGCTGTTGTGTGAGTTGCCCCTCCAGAACCAGTGGGAAAGTCACCCACCTGAGAGACTATGGCCTTGCACTCCCCAGGACAGAGCAATGGGCATGTTGCCCCCTCCAGAACCAGTGGGAAAGACACCCACCAGAGAGACTGTGTGTCAGGGAGACCAGATCCTCAGAGTCTGCGCATGTTCCCAACATTTCCACCACAAGAGAGCTCCAAAACTCTGATAGAAATACCACAGAGCCTAAGAGAGTCCAAGTGGGGAAAAGGGGATTAGGAAGGGAACAGCAGGGAAGGAGACCTGTAGGAAGCAAAACATTAAACAACACAATATCAAGATATAATCACATTGAGTTTCATTAAAAAAACTCTCTGTTGAATCTAGGGTTCAGAGATACTCAGAACATGAAATAACACTCTGTTGAATCTAGGGTTCAATGATATTCGGAACATGAAATAACACTCTGTTGAATCTAGAGTTCAACGATACTCGGAACATGAAATAACACTCTGTTGAATCTAGGGTTCAATGATACTCAGAACATTAAATAACACTTAGACTGAAGGAACATGAATGTCCTAGAACTATACTCTAACTAAGCCTCAAGAAATCTAGGCACCTGGAAAAAAATCAAGAATGGGTTAATACAATGTTTCATATGAGCTTTACATGAAATGTCACATAATGTCTAGAAATACAAGAACCATCTAGAATACTGTTTCAGAATAAACACTGCATTCTTAACATGAGGACAAGACAATCTGAAACGTTCCTTGGAAAACAATTGAAATTGTACTAGGGACTTAATATGCACAAAGAACGTCACATTTTGAATTTATCATCTTCACAGGAAATCCATAGGCTCTGGATAAATGTGTGCACTTCAACAAACATTACACATCAAAGTTTTCACTTGCATTGAAATGATCGCGCAAGCCTTTGCCGATCTGAACACCAAGTTTTACATGCGGGAAATGAATCGCGCACACTGCCGATTCTAACAAGAATATGCAAATGCCATGAAATGATCGCGCAAGCCTTTGCCGATCTGAACAGCAAGTTTTACTTTTGGGAAATGAATTGCAAACACTGCAGATTGTAATAAGAATATGCAAATGCCATGAAATGGTCGCGCAAGCCCCCACCGATCTGAACACCAAGTTTTACTTGTGGGAAATGAATTGCGCACACTGCTGATTCGAACAAGAATATGTAAACGCCATGAAATGATCGCGCAAGCCTTTGCCGATCTGAACACCAAGGCGGTCATTACAACATTGGCGGTAAAAGCCGCTTACCGCCGTGCACAAGACCGCCAACACACCGCCGCGGCCGCGGAATTCCGCCACAGCTATTAAGACCCACATCTCGGAATCCGAAAAAATTCAGACACCCACACAAGTCCACCACACCAAAGTTCAGTGATAAACTGGCAAAAACAAAACCTCCACCGTCACGCCAACAGAAATACGCCCACACTATCACGACACACGAATCCACGCGGCGGTCTCTCAACCGCGGTATTCCATTGGCGGTACACACCACTGCGCTCAAAATACACACACTTTTACAAAACACAGCCACATTGGACAATTCAAAATACACACACCTGATACACATACACACACCACTCCCACACACCCAATACAATATAAAACACACACCCACATCACCCACAAACCCCTACGATCACCATTACAGAAAGAAGGCCAGAGAGAGACACCACCATCAACAAACCAGCATCCACAGGTACACAACACCATCACCCACACAACTTCCACGCACAAAACACCACACATCACTACATATCACCACACTTATCACCACACACACCACCCCACACATCACCTACACCACCCCATGGCACGGCAAAGACACCCCAGGTTCTCGGAGGAGGAGCTCAGGGTCTTGGTGGAGGAAATCATCCGGGTAGAGCCACAGCTATTTGGAGCACAGGTGCAGCACACCTCAATTGCAAGGAAGATGGAGCTATGGAGAAGAATAGTCGACAGGGTCAACGCAGTGGGATAACACCCAAGAAATCGGGAGGACATCAGGAAGAGGTGGAACGACCTATGGGGAAGGTGCGTTCCGTGGTCTCAAGACAACACCAGGCGGTTCAGCGGACTGGTGGCGGACCCCCACCTCCTCCCCCACAACTAACAACATGGGAGGAGCAGGTCTTGGCGATTCTGCATCCTGAGGGCCTCGCAGGAGTCGGTAGAGGAATGGACTCTGGTAAGTCAAACCTTTAACTACTATATCCCCCACCCTACCTGAATGCTATCACATACCCCCACCCCTATCACTCCAACTCCTCACAAATGTACCAATATCACAAACCACCCATCCCAACACCAAGCCCTGCATGCAACCCCAACGCATGGACACCCATCACTAAAGCATGCCCATTGCACATACCCATTCAACCCCCTAAACCATCATCACACAAGCCCCCACACAGGAATGCCAGCACTGGGGTACATGCTCACCCACCCATTGCACACCATGACACACACAGATGCAATAATCATGCCTTTACATCCCTGCAGGACCACTACCCAACGTCACCAGACAGGAGGGTCCAGACATGTCCACTCCACCCACAGAAGAGGCCCACAGTGATGACAGCACCTCTGTCCACCTGGATCTAGATGACCAGCCCGGAGCATCGTGGGCCTCGGGACAGTCGGTTCCCCTCACACAGGCACAGGCCATCACAGACCTTTCCCCCTCTGGAAATACCAGCACAGCACCCACCCAGCGGGCCCATACCTCCGTCCCCCGGACACGTCAATCAGCTGTGTGTCCACCACTACAGGAAACCCAGGATAATCCACCACCCCAACAACAACAGGGACCTGGGGGCAGTGGCAGTGGGCACACGGTCCAGGGGACAGAGGCACAGGAAAACAGGGGACAGGGGGCTGACAGGCCAAGGGAACCCACTCTCCACGAGGCCCTCTCCTCCATCATGGGAGCATACCACCACTCCCAGGAGACAATGGCAACGGTACTGGACAAGTTTCAGGAGACCCAGCGCATGCAGGAGGAACAGTATTTGGGCTTCAGGGAGGAACTCAGAACCATCAGCTCCGCCCTGGGCACCATCGTAGGGGTGCTGAAGGAACTACTCAACACCAGAAGGGACACTGTGGCACTACAAGGGGCCCCTGACACTAGCATGGACGATGAACTGCCCACCACCTCCGCCGGCGCTAGTGGACAGGACGCCCCGCCACAGGACCACCAAACCAGCACCCCACCTCCTGCAGATGGAGAACCACCCCACAAACAGTGCCTGAGATCCAGGAACAAGACAGAGACCTATGCCAAGACCCCCGCCAAGAAATGAGACCACCCTGATTGTCATCCCACTGTCCCACTTTGTCACCCTGTCCATGTTGAAACAGCCCCAGCTCCACTTCCTATGGGCAATGCACCTGTGAGAGTAATAGACTGGACTCTGCCATGGACATTCCTCCGCCATCACCCCTCACCATTTCACTTCCCCCTCCAATTATTTTGCATTTAAATAAACACACCTTAAGCACCAAAAGATCAGGAGTCTGTCTGTGATTTCGAAATAGTGTATTTGCAATTACAGTGCAAAATGTTCTGGAAATTGTAATGTTAACATACCTATGTCACACAGCTCTAGTCCCTGAGGAATCTAAGCAGATGACACACGTTGGGACCCCCGCCTGTGAAACTGTAAGGGAAAGTGACAACTCAGTGACCATACACTGGGTGAAATCGACAGACAGGATAGAGGTAGAAGTGTAAAAGTACATGTAGTAGGCAGGAATGTATTCTCACCTGTGTTTCACTGGAAATATTGCTGGATGACTGAGTCCCTGTTCTGCATGTCTTCTTCCTCTGCTTCCTCGTCTTCCCTGTCCACAGGCTCCACAGCTGCAACAACACCGCTATCTGGACCATACTTCTGCAGAAAAGGCACATGTCGTCGCAAAGCAAAGTTGTGAAGCATACAGCAGGCCACGATGATCTGGCACACCTTCTTTGGTGACTAGAATAGGGACCCACCTGTCATATGGAGGCACCAGAACCTGGCCTTCAGGAGGCCGAAGGTCCACTCGATCATCCGACTAGTTCGCCCATGGGCATCATTGTAGCGTTCCTCTGCCCTTGTCCTGGGATTCCTCACCGGGGTCAGTAGCCATGACAGGTTGGGGTAACCAGAGTCACCTAATAGCCACACACGGTGCCTCTGGAGTTGACCCATCACATAAGGGATGCTGCTATTCCGCATGATGTAGGCGTCATGCACTGAGCCAGGGAACATGGCATTCACATGGGAGATGTACTGGTCTGCCAAACATACCATCTGTACATTCATGGAATTATAACTCTTCCGGTTCCTGTACACCTGTTCACTCCTGTGGGGGGGGACCAAAGCCACATGGGTCCCATCAATGGCACCTATGATGTTGGGGATATGTTCAAGTGCATAGAAGTCACCTTTCACTGTAGGCAAATCCTCTACCTGAGGGAACACGATGTAGCTCCGCATGTGTTTCAGCAGGGCAGACAACACTCTGGACAATACGTTGGAAAACATAGGCTGGGACATCCCTGAAGCCATGGCCACAGTTGTTTGAAAAGACCCACTAGCAAGGAAATGGAGCACTGATAGCACCTGCACTTGAGGGGGGATTCCTGTGGGATGGCGGATTGCTGACATCAGGTCAGGCTACAACTGTGTACACAGTTCCTGGATTGTGGCACAGTCAAACCTGTAGGTGATTATCACATTTTTTTCCTCCATTGTCGACAGATCCACCAGCGGTCGGTACACCGGAGGATTCCGCCATCTCCTCACATGTCCCAGCGGACAGTGCCTAGGAAGGACAACAGCGACCACAGAGTCAATCAACTCAGAGGTACGTACCCACAGTTTACCCAGAACACCAATCATACACAAAAAGTGGCCTGTACGTGTGTTGAGAGTAGGCCTAGGTATGTGTGACGCAGTTGGTAACTAGGCCATGTGGGCCCCTGGAATGGTGGCTGCCTGACCTGTAAGGTGGGACAATGGGATGTGAGGCAACTGCGCTGGCGTTGTACACCGTCGCGGTAGGCGGTCGAAGACCGCGGCGCAATGCTGCATTGGTTAACACTGGACCCTATGGGTCCCAGGAGCCAATGACGATGTACGCCGGCGGTGACGGTACGCACCGCCGCGGACGTGACCGCCATTTTCTATCTGTTGAATCACTCGATACCTGATCTTCGACAGGAGAGGACCTATACTGCAAGTGCTGCTGTGACCTCGGTCTGGAAGAGACAATGGCTCGTGCGTCTGGGGAAAGGGCCCCTGCCTTCACATCGGAGGAGTTGGAGAAGCTCGTCGATGGGGTCCTCCCCCAGTACACGCTACTCTACGGTCCTCCAGACCAACAGGTAAGTACACAGGGAGCATGTTGTATGGGCTATGCCTGTGTGGAGAGGGCTGGTTGTAAGAAGGAAGGGGGCAGAGTTCTGAGTGAATGAAAGACGGTGGTTGCATGTGCAACATGGCAAGGGTAGGGATGGGGGCCACTCACTTTGATGGTGCAGTTGGTAATTACTTCTCTTCTTCCCCTGTACATTTCATGTAGGTCAGCGCCCACCAGAAGAAGGATATTTGGCGTGCCATCGCCAAGGACGTCCGGACCCTGGGGGTCCACCACAGACGGAGCACCCACTGCCGGAAAATATGGAGGACATTCACCGCTGGAGCAAGAAGACGGCGGAGGCTCAGCTGGGGATGGCCTCCCAACGTGGGAGGGGTGCCCGTCGAACCATGACCCCCCTGATGTTCCAGATCCTGGCGGTGGCCTACCCGGAGCTGGATGGGTGCTTGAGGGCCTCACAGCAGACACAAGGGGGTGAGTACACTCTCATTCAGCTGACTTTGCGCGCAGTGGAGGTGTCTGGGTGAGGGAGGAGGGCTGTGGGTTTCCCTAGGCCAGGGTGAGTTCCGTAGGCTAGGCCCCTTCGTAAGGCATGGCCCTGTGGCCCCCAACCCCACCTCTGTAGAGTGACAACTACAGCTATTCATGCACCTGTGTCATCTATTTGTGCACATGTTGTCCATAGCCTTGTAGGCCATTCCCCAGGAATTGCACCTTAGAGCCCAAGAGCGCGACGTAGTGCAGGGGGCTTCTGTGTCTGTCTTGTCCGCCAACGGTAGCGGTAAGCCATGCACTCAACATGTCTTTCTTCTGTTCCCCCCCCTTTTTTTTGGGTCTCCCTGTTCTTGTGTGCATTAGCATAACAGGCGGAGGAGCAGTGGTACCGGAACACGAGGGAGCTGCATCCCACATGGCCATGGAGGGCCACACTACAGACTCTGAGTACACCAGTGGGACGGAGGGCGAGGGGAGCACCACGGCGGTGACAGGAGCTGAAACCAGAGACACGGACTCGTCCTCCGATGGGAGCTCCCTTGTGGTGGTGGCAACATCTGTGCCCCCCACTTCTACAGGTACAGCCGCCACCCCCCGTACCAGTGCCGCCCTCCCACCAGCCCCTCAGCCTTCGCCCCGTGCCCGCTCAACCAGGAGGGTGGGCATCACCTTCGCCCCAGGCACCTCAGCCCCTGCCCCTGTCACCTCTGCTGCCCTCAGTGAGGAGGCCATTGACCTCCTCAGGTCCCTCACTGTTGGGCAGTCTACCATTTTGAATGCCATCCAGGGTGTAGTAAGGGAGTTGCAACGAACCAATGCATTCCTGGAGGGCATTCATTCTGGTCAGGCTGCCCTTCACCGAACATTTCAAACTGTGGCCTCAGCACTGATGGCAGCCATTGTCCCTGTGTCTAGCCTCCCCCCTCCAACTTCCTCCACCCAGACAAAATCCCCTGTACCTCTACCTTTCCCAAGCACACCATCAGACCAGCCTGCACACACCTCAACACACAAGGGAAGCTCAGGCAAACATAAGCACCACACATCCCACAGGCACTCACTCAAGCATCACACACATACAGACACACCAACATCCACTGCCTCCACTGTGTCCCCCTCTTCTTCGTCTCCCTCCTCCCTCCCAGTCTCGCCTACACTCACACCTGCATGCACTACCTCTACAGGTACTACGTCCCGCACCAGCGCACCCACCAGCACACCCCGCTCACGTGCAGTCACCACCCCCACTACCATTCACACGTCCCCTGTGTCCTCTCCCAGTGTGTCTGTGACACCCCCTCCGAAGATACACAAACGCAGGCACACACCCACCCAACATACATCCACCTCACAACAGCCTCCAGCACATGCACCTGCATCCAAAACCACAAAACTTACACCTCCTACAACCACCACTTCTTCCTCCACTCCCAAACTCCCTCCAGCTACCCGTCCCAGTGTCTCCAAACAACTTTTCCTGTCCACCCTTAACCTATTTCCCACCCCCCCCATCCAACTCATAGGTCCCGAACTAGCACCTGAGCCTCAAAATCTACGGGACCTGTGGTGCCTGTTGTCACAGGTATGTGGAGTGCACAGGCCACCAGGACAGCCAGTGTGGCACAGAGCCACAGCACAGCCAGTCCCCCCCCTGTGAAGCACCAGAAGCTGGCCAGTGCCCGGCGGGAGAGGGGGAAGACTCCAGCCACCCTAGCTTCACCCAGGGGTCCCGGGGGGAGTGTGGACTCAGCTGTGACTCCTCCCACGGTGGGGAAGGGCCAGAAGAAAGCCGGCATGTCTGGGAGGAGCAGCTCGGCGGAGAAGACCGCCATCATCCCCGCTGGCCAGGAGGGCCCCGCCAGCCACAGCCCAGCAGCCCAGGACGGCCCCGCCAGCCACAGCCCAGCAGCCCAGGAGGGCCCGACAGCCACAGCCCAGCTGCCCAGGAGGGCCCCGCCAGCCACAGCCCAGCTGCCCAGGAGGGCCCCGCCAGCCACAGCCCAGCTGCCCTGGAGGGCCCCTCCAGCCACAGCCCAGCTTCCCAATGAAGGAACGCCAGCCCCAGCCAAACTGCCCAGGAGGGCCCCGCCAGCCCCATCCCAGCTGCCCAGGAGGGCCCCGCCAGCCCTAGCCCAGCTGCCCAGGAGGGCCCCACCAGCCACAGCCCAGCTGCCTAGGAGGGCCCCGCCAGCCACAGCCCAGCTGCCCAGGAGGGCCCCGCCAGCCACAGCCCAGCTGCCCAATGAAGGAACGCCAGCCCAACTGGCCAATGAGGGACGGCCAAGTCAAGCACCGCTGAACAGGGCAAGGACCGCCAAGGCAAGCACTGCTGAACAGGGCAAGGACCGCCAAAGCAAGCACTGCTGAACAGGGCAAGGACCGCTGAACAGTGCAAGGACCGCCAAGGCAAGCATCACTGAACAGGGCAAGCACCGCTGAACAGGGCAAGGACCGCCAAGGAAAGCACCGCTGAACAGGGCAAGGACCGCTGAACAGGGCAAGGACCGCCAAGACAAGCACTGCTGAACAGGGCATGGACCGCCAAGGCAAGCACCGCTGAACAGGGCAAGGACCGCTGAACAGGGCAAGGACCGCCAAGGCAAGCACCGCGGAACAGGGCAAGGACCGCCAAGGCACGCACCGCTGAACAGGGCAAGAACTGCTGAACAGGGCAAGGACCGCCAAGGCAAGCACCGCTGAACAGGGCAAGCACTGCCAAGTCAAGCACCGCTAGCCCATGAGCGGCAGGGGCACTGACGCAACAGGGACCGTCACGGGGTGAGTAATGCACTCTGAGCACAAAGCCCCCTCCAGAACCAGTGGAGTATCACATCCACTACCTCAGTCCTTGGCAGGATGAAGCACTCTGGGCACAAAGCCCCCTCCAGAACCAGTGAAGACATGCATCCACTACCTCAGTCCTTGGCAGGATGAAGCACTCTGGGCACAAAGCCCCCTCCAGAAACAGTGGAGTATCACATCCACTACCTCAGTCCTTGGCAGGATGAAGCACTCTGGGCTCAAAGCTCCCTCCAGAAATAGTGGAGAGAGGCATACACTTGAGAGACTGTGGCTTTGCACTCCTCAGGATTGAACAGTGGGTAAACCACCCACTGTAGAGACTTGAGAGACTGTGGCTTTGCACTCCCCAGGATGGAACAGTGGGCAACCCACCCACTGTAGAGACTTGTGAGACTGTGGCTTTGCACTCCCCAGCATTGAACAGTGGGCAAACCACCAACTGTAGAGACTTGAGAGACTGTGGCTTTGCACTCCCCAGGATGGAACAGTGGGCAACCCACCCACTGTAGAGACTTGAGAGACTGTGGCTGTGCACTCACCAGGATGGAACAGTGGGCAACCCACCCACTGTAGAGACTTGTGAGACTGTGGCTTTGCACTCCCCAGGATTGAACAGTGGGCAAACCACCCACTGTAGAGACTTGAGAGACTGTGGCTTTGCACTCCCCAGGATACATCAATGGGCATTGAGCCCCCTCGTGGATCTGGCGTCGTGCACTCATCCAGCTGAGGTGCCCCTCCTTTCCTTCCCCCTGAGGTGCCTGTTGTTTTTCTATCTGATGCCCCTGCAGTGTTCTCTCTGTTGTGATCTGGTGTCGTGTGTGGGCCTCGCCCATGCATTTTGGACCGAGTGGTCCACGGACTATGAATGGTGCAATGCCTGGACTACTGATCTTGGTTTATATTTTGAAAATAGTGTATATATGTATATATTTGCTTACTGAATTTTGATATATTACAATGGTTCCACTCATTTCCTTTTGTCTTTGCATTCTTCTGGGGGTTTGGGGGGTGTAACTGTAATGTATAGATATGCATTGGTGTGTGTGTTTTAGTGGGCTTCGGGTGGGGGTGGGGGTGTTGCATGTGTGTGTCCCTGTTTTTTGCCTCCCCCCTCCCCTGTGTCGTAGGTGCAGTACTCACTGTGGTCTTCGCCGCCGGCGTTGGTGCTCCTGGTACAGGAGCAGGAAGACTATCGCAGGAAGAATATGGAGTTCCGGATCCATGGTGTCCTGGTTCCTCGTGGAGTGTGATGAGGTGAGCGTTTTCCCTTCGAAATTCCTGTTTCCGCCGTGTTTTTATCCGCGGTGAATCCACCCGGAAAAGGTGGCAGATTGGCCTGTCATCATAGTGTGGGCGGTACATTGTCCTCCGCCTGTCTGTTGGCGGTGACCGCTGCGCTGTTTGTTTGTACCGCCATGGCGGTCGGAGTGTTAATTGGCAGTTTCCGCCACGGTCGTAATTGCAAATCTTTAACCGCCGGCCTGTTGGCGGTCTTACCGCCACTTTAACACCGTCCGCCAGGGTTGTAACGACCCCCCAAGTTTTAATTGCAGGAAAAGAATTGTGCACACTGCCGATTCTACAAGAATATGTAAATGCCATGAAATGATCGCGCCCACTGTTGCCGATCTGAAAACCAAGATTTACATGCAGGAAAAGAATCGCGCACACTGCCGATTCTAACAAGAATATGTAAATGCCATGAAATGATCACGCACACTGTTGCCGATCTGAACACCAAGTTTTACATGCAGGAAAAGAATCGCACACACTGCCGATTCTAACAAGAATATTTAAATGCCATGAAATTATCGCGCACACTGTTGCCGATCTGAACACCAAGTTTTACATGCAGGAAAAGAATCACGCACACTGACGATTTTAACAAGAATATGCACATGTCATGAAATGATTGCACAAGCCTTTGCCAATCTGAACACCAAGATTTACATCAGGATTCTCGTACTCTGAAAGTTTCACGAGTAGGCCCAAAAACTCAAGAGACTTTTAGAATGGGTCGGGGGCCCAGCCCGACCTCCGTCTTACCACCCTGCTCAAGGATCACCAAGATAATGCGGGACAGGCCTGGAACGACAAGATAGGCCTCTGGAACAGGACCTCAGGAAATTGCTGCTGCTCTGCACCGGGACCTCTGAATAGTGAGCACGTGGAGCTGGGCTGGCTCCCTTATATAGAGTCTGGCCCAGCCCACAAACCACACCCAGTCATGCTACAGGGAAAGCTTCTAGAAGGTTCTAGAAAGGGACCACACACTGATACACTCTGTAAGCCTGCAGCAATACCTTGCAAATGAACATTATTTGCAAACATCATTAATAGTGGTTTCAAGGTAAAACCCTGCAATGAAAAAGGTTAACAAACTGCATATAAACACAATGCATGAATTATGCTTTTGCATAAAGACTATGGGGGTGATTCTAACATTGGCGGTCACAAGACGCTGAGGGTATTTTGATATTTGCCCTGGGCTGGCGGGCGGCCGCCAAAAGGCCGCCCGCCAGCCCAGGGCAAATCTACCTTCCCACGAGGACGCCGGCTCCGAATGGAGCCGGCGTAGTGGGAAGGTGCGACGGGTGCAGTTGCACCCGTCGTGTATTTCAGTGTCTGCTTTGCAGACACTGAAATACTTTTTGGGGCCCTCTTACGGGGGCCCCTGCAGTGCCCATGCCATTGGCATGGGCACTGAAGGGGCCCCCAGGGGCCCCGCGGCACCCCCTACCGCCATCCTGTTCCTGGCGGGAGACCCGCCAGGAACAGGATGGCGGTAGGGGGTGTCAGAATCCCCGCCGCCATGGAGGATTCCCCCGAGCAGCGGAAAGTCGGCGGGAGACCGCCGACTTTCCGTTTCTGACCGCGGCTGAACCGCCGCGGTCAGAATGCTCGAGGGAGCACCGCCAGCCTGTTGGCGGTGCTCCCGTGGTCAGTGACCAATGACCCCCTATGTTTTTGCATTTTAGTCGCCCGTAGGGCATGCACTGTCCTGATGTTGACACTGTGGCCCTCCCCTTTCCTTTGTTTAGTTTCCCACCAGAGCAGGGGGAAAGGGGTCCCTGAACCAGTGTAGACTGATTTATGCAAGGAGGGCACCATCTGTGCACTTCAAAGCATTTCCAGAGACTGGGGGAGGCTACTCCTCCCCAGCCTGTAACACCTATTTCCAAAGGGAGAGGGTGTAACAACGTGCTCTCAGAGGAAATGCTTTGTTCTGCCTTCCTGGGACTGGGCTGTCCAGACCCCAGGAGGGCAGAACCCTGTCTGTGAGGTGGCAGCAGCTGTAGCTGTAGCTGCCGTGCAAGCCTCAGAGAGCTGGTTTGGCAGTACTTGTGGTCCATGGTGGAGCCCCCAGGATGCATG
This sequence comes from Pleurodeles waltl, assembly GCF_031143425.1. Taxonomy (NCBI): domain Eukaryota; kingdom Metazoa; phylum Chordata; class Amphibia; order Caudata; family Salamandridae; genus Pleurodeles; species Pleurodeles waltl. The sequence goes on from NC_090444.1 coordinate 728,182,053, forward strand.
GAATTGGCTCCCCAATACCAGATTTGGAATGGGGGTACAATTCCATGATCTTAGACAGGTTACATGGCCATATTCTGAGTTACCATTGTGAAGCTACATATAGGTATTGACCTATTTGTAGTGCATGTGTGTAATGGCGTCCCGCACTCACAAAGTCCAGGGAAATGGCCCTAAACTATGTGGGGGCACCTTTGCTTGTTCAAGGGTGCCCTCATACTTAGTAACTTTGCACCTAACCTTCAGCAAGTGAAGGTTAGACATATAGGTGACTTATAAGTTACTTAAGTGCAGTGAAAATGGCTGCGAAACAGAGTGTGCACTATTTCATGCAGGCTGCAATGGCAGTCCTGTGTAAGGGTTTGTCTGAGCTCCCTATGGGTGGCAAAAGGAATGCTGCATCCCATATGGATCTCCTGGAACCCCAATGCCCTCGGTACCTAGGTACCATATACTAGGGACTTATAAGGGGGGACCAGTATGCCAATTGAAATTGGTAAATGAAGTCACTGGCCTACAATGACAAATTTAAAAGCATAGAGAGCATACACACTGAAGTTCTGGTTAGCATAGCCTCAGTGACACAGTTAGGCACTACACAGGCATACACATTAGGCCACAAACTATGAGCACTGGGGTCCTGGCTAGGAGGATCCCAGTGAGACAGACAAAACACACTGATATATAGGTTTTTATCTATGAGCACAGGGGTCCTGGCTTGCAGGATCCCAGTGACACAGTAAAAACACACTGACACACACTCACAAACAGGCCTAAAGTGGGGGTAACCATGCTAGAAAGAGGGTACTTTCTCACACATACCCAAAGCTAGTTAGCGGAAGGGGGTCCCTTCAGAAGTAGAGAATCTGGTCCTTAGAGGGAAAGAGCTGAAAGTCCAGCTGGCATACATAGCTTTGGAGGCAGAGAAGTTGGCCCTGGAAAAGAAAAAGTGGAGACAGAGAAGCTGAGATGTCCTTGGGTGGAGGGCTTTGTTCTAGACTACCAAAGCGGGTTGTCCCTGCATATGTACAGGTAGATTATATAGATAAATGGCTGGGGGCCTTTGAGAGTGCCCTCCAGATGAGGAGAGTTAAGCATCAATACTGGGGTTCACTCCTATGGGACATGGTCCCACCTCTGGGAGGGATAGGCTTCTGACCTTAAGTGGGGAGGAAGCCGATTCATGCGCTAGTATGAAGAAGTGGTTAACTAAAAAGTTTGGTATGACCCCAGAACAGAACAGGCTTAAGTTTAGGGACACCCAGAATACAGCTATTGTCAGAATTCTTCCACTTCGATTATAAACGAACTAACAACCATGATTTGATTCTAGTGCACACTAATGGGAATATGCATTACAAAATGATATAATGAATGTTGACTGTATTACAAACTCATTTTATTATAATCATGTTCATAAACTATTGACCATTGCAATATTAATTAATCATATTAATCATATTCTTTCCCAGTTCGACTACAACAATCGGCTGCATTTGCCAAGTGTTCTTGAAATTTGCAGTAATCCTCATGTCCTTTCTTAGTTTCCGTAGTAGCTTCCACGGCCGTCTCCAAGGCTATAAAAGCAGTCCCACCCCTCACACATGTGCGGGTTATTCCCTGCGGAGACGGAGGTCTGGTGCTGTGTCTGGTCGTGCTCATTTACCTGAGGACGCTCTTCTTTTGCAGTCCCCAGCGAGTCAGCGTGTTGTTGCATGTTGCATAGGCAGAAATCCCTTAATGTTTGCATTCATCTTCAGGTAAGGGAATCAACGGTTATTTATAGGATCGAAAGAATGGCAATCCTGCAGCAAGATCATGCATTTAGGGGTTGATTTTTGAGTTTCTATGGCAGGGCAAATTTCCCAGTGAACTTTGGTTAAGTGTTAAAACATTGAAGGCAATGTCTTAATGAACAGTATTGATATAGCGTTGATTGTCAGCATTTTCATGATGTTCTCATAAAGCAAGAAACAAAATCGAAAGTGAACTTTTATCAAGTGTTAAAACAGTGAAGTCAACGTCATAACGAACAATATTTATTTACCAATGATTGTCATACTTTTCATGATGTTCACCTAAAGCAAGAAAAGAAACCGAAAGTGAACTTTTGTCAAGTGTTAAAACATAAAAGGCAACATCATAATGAACAATATTTATATACCAATAATCGTTATAATTTTCATGATACTCACACAAAGAAAGGAACAAAACCGAAAGTAAATTGTAAAGGACAAATAATCATAAATACGAGAAGGAAGTGCATCATACAAATTTGTATAGTTTGATAATGGTTTGAGAGAGTGTTTAACAAAGAACTCAAAGTAAAACAAGAATTAAGAATCGCACGCGTAACAAGCGGATGTGTCGGGATCGGGTGCGGGAGCTCCCGTCATGCTCCGTGCCTAAGGACCTACGGAGCTGTGTAATGGCAGCAGGACTCGCTGCCTGATCAGCCTCACCTCACTGAAAAGAAAAAGACAGCTGCATTGCCCTACGCCTCCCGCCGCTGCCAGACAACGCTTGGAGACTCGAGGGAATTGCTCCGAGCACCGGTAGTAAGCTTTAAAAAAAAGAAAATGTTGGATTCGTGTGCCTGATGAGCAGCATGGAGTGGCGCTGGAGCTCAAATTCCCCCCTCAACCCCCATCGATACAGGAGCTGTCGGTAGGCTGCAGAAGCAGACCGTTCTGGGCTCTTGGTGCACCAGGCCCAGCAGACGCCGGCAAAAAAAAGGCAAAAAAAAAAAAAGGGGACATAGCGGAGCCGATAGCTCCTATCAACTCGTGGCTTCTTCTGCAGCGAATTTCTCTCTCCCTACTGCCATCAAGGAGGCAGTGAGGAAGCAAAACGAGGCGTTTTCGGCAAGTACTATCTACAGTTGATCAGCTATGTGTTAAGGGGAGGTACCGGTAGCGCAAAAAAAAAAAACGGCGGCAACATGTACCGCGCGGCAGGGGGGTTGGAGTTGGAGTTGGAGATGGAGTGGAGTCTCATTTAATATGGGAGGCACTTTGAAAGTGGTTAATTAACTTTGGTTCTGCATTGACTTAAGGCTTAAAAAATGAAGGTTTAATCCCCAGTAACGGGGGGATTTGTAAGGGTTCACCAGTGACTTCTAGCCAACCACATCTATAATCTACCACAGAGGCGAGGTGTCAGTGGCTTATATTAAGTGGATTCAGTTGTGGCCCTCATGTGTCCTTCTGCCCCTCTGATTCATGCTCTTCTTCTGACCTCCGTCCACCCTCGCCTCCTGGCCCCGGTTCTGCACTACCAAATTTGCCTTTGCTGCCTTGGTCGCCCCTACAATGAAACGCATGGCACGAGATACAGGGTCTAAATCTCGGACAATGGGCAAATTCCAGAAAGGACCCAAATCTAAGACCGTGACCCAAACTTCAGGAAGACTCAGGCAAAGCTCCAGCCAACAAGATCTGGCATGCCCTTTAAGGGACTCTTCCCTGACTTTGAATCTTTCACCTTCCTCTTCAGGTCCCACTTCCATGCCAGAGCTCAATATTGGAGTTTGTGGAACCGTCTGTTGGGTGTTTATTATGATCCAAGGACCCATTTCTTCAATCACACTCTCAATCCTCCTCTACCCTTCCGATAGGTGCAGTCACTGAGTCTTCTTACCTATCACTTCATTCGGCGACATCAGGCAATCTTTCTCCAAACCGCCTTTCAACTCCTCCCCATCTCAATGCGGAACAATTTGAGAAACCTGCATATCCCTTGTTCGTAACCCCCAATAGCAATTTTAAAGGTGCACTGATATCAAGCATGAGGGGGGCAAAAGAATGAGGGGTGGAGAGGAGTACTCTCCCAAGCAGAGGAATCCAATCAAACATTGGCAAACCCTCTGTCGTGGCTCTAAATTCTAGGCCAGAAGGACTAAGCGCAGAAGCCTCCGCAGTATCGGGAGTCAATTTAAATATAAATACTGAATCGCAACCCCTTGGCTCCTCTCCTAACACCCTATCTCCAGCCTATATGGTAAGTGGGACAAAGGGTTCTACAACGATGGAAGAGTTAATGGGACAGATTTTGGTGGAAATTAGTGCTAAAAAACTCTCCCAGGAAGAGGCACGTGGAGAGACAAAAGACCAGCTAACTCAACTGAACACTCATCTCACTCTTCTCTCCTCGCGAGACTCACAGGTGGAACAAAGGGTCTGAGACTTGGAGGATGCAGGGATTCAAAGAGAATCGACAACATCTCGGATTCAATCCGAACTGGAAGATCTTCAGTTAAAACTGGACAAAGCAGAGAACAGGTCCCAGCGTTCCAATCTCAGATTCGTAGGGGTCCCAGAAGGGATGGAAGCAGCCTCATCGGTGGCTAATATTGTCTCGGAACTCATCTATAAAACTGTTTTACCAGAGACGGAGAAAATGGGAGGAGATCTCACTATCATGCAGGCTCACAGGGTACCCTTCACCCGTCCAGTCAATTCCAAATAACCACGCACCATTCTGGTCAACTTTGGAGATTTTCGAATCAAGGAGCAAATTCTCTCACAAGACAGGAAAGTGAGGGAGTTTAAGATAGATGATCAGTTTACGTATCGTATTTTTTCAGACGCGGCAGCTGCACATTGGCGCAGTGAATTTGTTCAACTGATAGATAGTTTCAAAAGTCTGGTGCCGCCGGCCGGGATTGTGCAATTTGCTAAACTTAAAGTTCTACATAAAGGCCAGGCGAAAGTTTTTCAGAATGTCCAGGAGGCAATTAACTTCTTGGAACTCTTAAAAAAGCAAGGAGGGGGTATGACTTAAGAGGATGGGAACTAGGAAAGGAGGCATGAATTTACATTAGCCACATAACATTCTATACAATTGTCATTTGTGCAAGTGGTACAATTATGGAGAACATTTTTTTGCTGGTTGGGGGGAATATTACCCAGTAGAAGTCAATAGGTGATGGCCAGGTGATTGACTACTGTTCGGAGAAGTGCCATCACACTGCTCTTTTAGTATTAGGTCTCCAAGGTGCCATGACACTGCACCCCAAATTTGGATTCAGGGGGGCGGGTGAAGGGGCGGGGGTGGATCATTGTCCAGTGGGTTCATGACGGGTAGGTCCCATCAGGGTGGGGGGGTTGGGTAGGAGGGGGAGTCAGGACAGGGGAGGGGCATGATGGGGGAGGTTTGAGGGGGGATACGGGGTCAGGGGGTGGTGCACAGGGTGGAATTAGATCAAAAAGGAAAGGAAGGTGGAAAAGAAACAGTTATATCTGCTTTCCGAGGTCAAGGGTTAGCGGAGTCAGAACAAAAAATCCAGGTGGTGATCAACCAACTTCAATATTTATGTGAAGAGCAAACACAAGACAAAAGTCTAGTCAAATTAGCAGTACTAGTACAATGGGGCATTGCAGTGAGGGCTGGTACACTGAGAAAAGATGGGATCTAAGGTAAGACTACTTTTCTGTAATTTAAATGGGGCCAACAACAATGCAAAATTTCGAGCTGTACTTAATTGGTGGAATCAGCACAGGCACAAGTGGTCCATTTACAAGAACGCATCTGAAGGCAAACGCTCAGATACCTAGACTTCCGGCATGTAGTACTCATTCCTTTTATGCATAAGCAGATGCTGCGGTACGGGGGGTGGCAGTTTTGTTCTCTAGAAAATTTATAGGGCAAATAAATAATGTCATACGCGACCCTCAGGCGAGATGGATAATAGTCACGGCCATATTGACAGGCAAAGAGGTTCACTTTGTAAGCTACTATGGCCCGATAGAAGATGACATTAAGCCAACGCAGACACTGTACACACACCTTTCTCTTCTCCAAGGCTATCTTATAATAGAAGGGTACTTTAATACTATACCAAAAACTTTTTGGGACACATCACGGAAGAAAAAAGCGCAGAATAAACCAAAAACCTCTCAGTTGCTCGCAAAACTGATGCTAGATCTAGCTTTAGTAGATGTATGGCGAGCCGACCACCGCTATGCTAAAGAATTTACATGTTATTCCAAAGGGCAAAAAGAATTGATTATATTCTAATTTCATTCGCAATAGAATGGCTGCAAACAGGGATACTCGCAAACTCTTTTTTGGATCATTCAGGTCCCTGGGTCGAGCTTATTGATTTTAAGGATCCTGGTAACCAGTAGTATTGCTCGCAATGGTAGATCACTTCTGGCAGACGAAGACTGGGTAGCTAACCTTAAAATATCAGTTACTAATTTTTTATATTTGGGGGGCCACTAAAGCCTTCATACGGGGGGGAGGCAATCTCCTTTAAGGCATATCTAGGTAAAACTGCCCGCGAAAGAAGTAGAATACTGCAAAATGAGCTAGAACAGGCATTAAAAAGAAATCATTTATTCTCTAACCCAGAGACATTAAGGTTGGCAAGGGATCAGGCCAAATTAAGGGATTTTTTCTCCGTCAAGGGAGGTACTAAATAAACACACTAGTTTTCAACAACAATATGAAGAAAGCGAGCAGACAGGTAGATTACGTGCCTGGTCAATTAAGAAGCATCTGGTAGTAACTTGATAAAAGCTATTTTTGATGAACAGCAGGCAAGAATGGTCACACACCTCAAAGAGATCGAAAGAGTATTTCTTTCACACTATCCCAAATTATATATAGAAAAGACACAAGTAGATAACTCACAAATTACACAATACTTGTATACAGTGACTTTACCAAGATTAGACCCAGTAGCACAGAGTATATTAATATCACCAATTTCAATTCAAGAAGTTATTAAAATAATAAGGGGCGCTCCCAATGGTAAAGCTCCAGGAGAAGATGGCCTCCCGGCAGAAATTTATATAATTCTAGAAGAATAAATTGTTGAAATATTAGTAGACTTATTTAATGCAATACTAGGAGGAGAGGAAATTCCTTCCGAATTTTCGAGAGCAATAGTGGTTAGTTTTATTAAAAAAGACAAGCCATCTGAGTATCCCAGCTCATATCATCCAATCAGCATGTTAAACCAGGACTATAAATTATTTACCAACATTTTGGCAGTCTGCACAGCTCAAGTGGCGTAAGCATTGGTACATGAGGACCAGTGTGGATTTATACCGGGTATGCTATTGTCCACTAATACTAATGTTTTGGTACAGGTAATAGACTATTTATCACACAGTTCCCATCCAGCGGCAATCATAATGCTTGATGCGGCAAAGGGATTCGATTCAGTTCAATGGCAAGTTCTATTTTCCGTGCTCGCAAAGTTTGGCTGTCCAGAGACATTTATTCAGACAATACGGACACTCTATACAGGGGCCCAAGCCAAAGTTTCAGTCAATACTCAAATAGCAGGGCCAGTACAAATTGCACATGGTACGCGACAGGGCTGCCCCCCTTCTCCAGTGTTGTTTGCACACTTTATTGAGCCTCTGGCTGCTGCGATTCGACAAGACTCATACATTCAGGTGCCATTCCCTGGCCCCCAAAGTGAAGCTATTTGCGGATGATATGATCTTCTATCTTCGAGCAGATCAGTACAATATCGATAGAACGTTTCCAAAAATCAAGGCCTTTTCAGAGTCAGGGGGGTATAAAATCAACCAATCTAAATCAGAGTCCTTGTTGTATAACGCTGAGACATCGATCCTGCCGAAAGATATCCAGGCTGTATCTCCTTCGTCTCAGCCCATTAGATATTTAGGTACCTACGTGTCTGGGATCTCAGCTGATCTGTTTCCAGTTGAATCACATGAATGTTCTCAAAAAGATTAAAGAAATACTTCTTAAGTGTCAGGAAACTACGATGACCATTATAGGAAGGATAGCACTAGTAAAATCTTAATGGTTTACAATAATAAAAGGTCTAAAATAGTTCAGGTTATATTGCTACCCCCATGCGCTTTCTTGTGCTTAGTACGAAGCATAAAAAATTGGCCAAGGTTCCACACATCTCTATGGATGATAGAACCTGGAGGATAGCGTACGCAGTACGACACTGAGGGAGGTTGATTAGCCTTAAGAGAGGGGCTACTAGGCGCTTTCTTTGCTTGGCGTACAGTTTGCAAAATAAAACCACATGGATTGTGGTTTGTAGTGACTTTGCGTCACAGGGGCAGGCCTTCAAGGTGGTGCTCCAATCATTCATGGTTGGGAAGGTTACTAGTCGATGGAATGTATCCAGCCTCAGTCTGGTGGGCACAAAACGATGGCGGGGGTTTATCACCTTCATCAGGTAAGGCTGGATAGCCTCCGTTGACAGGATTATTTGATTATGAATGACAGTGGGCTTTTTTGATTCAGCCTCCCATCGTAAGTCTTCTAAATATTTTAATGCCAAAGCGCTCAGGTCCTTCCTAGAGATTGTTTCCAGAAGAGCTGGATTTGTGTAAAAAGCTTTATTGCCCATGTTTAAAAAAAAAGTCATAATGTATTTTAGCCAAGGCACCCTTGTTGCGTATATAGATTCCATACAGTCGGTCAAAATGGCCTTATTTAGTTCAGTATGTTCCGAGGTCCAGATTTTGTGCCATAACAGTAAGGGTTGAATCTTTATCAGATCGGTAATAAAAGGGGATCCCAGTTCTAAATGAATTATGTAAGATGATGTACCTTTTGGAACCATCAGTAAATATCTTAAATAGTCATTTTCAACCGTCTGTACTAGGTTACAATCAGTATGTCCCCACATGCCGGACCCGTACGTGACTGCTGGGATGCACTTTGCTTTGTAAATTTTTATCATGTTTGGCGGAGTAATCCCCCCTATTCTTTTAGAAAAAAACCTTATGGCCATCGTTGTTTTTATAAGCTGGGCTTTTTTTGACTTCCTACAATTGGCCCAAGAGCCCTGATTGTCAAACATTAGGCCCAGATAGGAAAAGGAACGCACAGTTTCTACTCTCCCCTCCGCAGTTGTAATGTTGTAGGATTTTCCGCGTTTCCCACCACAATTCATAATGAATGTTTTTGAGTGATTGACAGTGAGACCCAGTTGTGACATGAATGTGATACAAGTAGTTATTAATTTTTGTAAGGCTAGCGGGGTCCTGGCCATTAGAACTGCATCATCTGCATAAAGTAGGACCGGGACAGCGCAATTGCCTATTTGGGGTAGATCGTTGCAGTTAGTAGCCAACACATTTTCTAGGTTGTTTATATACATCGAGAATAGGAATGGGGCGAGAACACAGCCCTGGCGCACACCTCTAAATATGCCAAAAGGGTGAGTACTCTCCCCCTTTAGGCCATACCTCACTCTTGCTCTGCACCCTGAATACATGTCTCGTATAAACTGGATTATAGCTGGTTCTACCCCCAAGCTGGTTAAAATGTCCCATAACTTGTCGTGTAGTACACAGTCAAATGCTGATGATAGGTCAATAAAAGCCAGGTACAGATTACCTTCTTTGATCCTTGTATATTTTCCTATAATAATACTTAGATTCAGGCTTTGTTCCACTGTCCCAATGCCTTTCCGAAATCCATATTGGACAGGGGATAAGACTCTTTTTTCTTCTACCCATGTTTGCAATCTATTCAAGATAATTCTCCCTGCTAGTTTAGCTGTTGAATCCAGCAGAGAGATGGGTCTATAACAGGCTGGGTTGAGACGGTCACCTTTTTTATATATAGGAATTATATTAGAATCTCGCCAAGATGGTAGGGGACCTTGGGTGCAAATGTCCCTTAGAGACTGCGTTAGTACAGGGCCCCATAGGTGGATGTTGGCCTTGTATATATCTATCGGGACGCCATCGGGGCCCGGAGCTTTTCCTGATTTGCTTAGAGATATGGCTTCCTCTACCTCCTCAAGGCTAAATTGTGGGGTTATTAACAGGCGTGTGCCTTCCTGTAGGGCTTGATCATATACGGACAGTGTAGGGTCTTTAGGGCATTACGCAAATCACACATCTTCCCACTTCATCTAGGCAAATGATATTTGTGGGTACTATAATAGCCTTATCACTTATTCTTCAGGCGTGGAAATCTACAGTTTCTTCGACATACGCACTATGGGAAGCGAAACTGGAGTCTACTACGGTTAAAGAAAAGCTGTATGCCCAACGGATAGGAGCAATGCAAAGATATCAAGGGATATGGGCAAAAATGAATATTTGTCTGTAGATTAGGTGATGGTGGCAGACAAGGGAGTAGGTCTGAGAATTTATTCATGGACATTGTGCTCTAAAACTCTGTTGTAAAATTGGATGAGCAATGTCAATACCACCCGCTGAATAAAAAAATAATAATTAAGAATCGCCTTACGGAAAAGATCGTGTGAAGATAACTCATTAGTGAAACATACTGGTGACCAAGAAACATAGAGAGTTTTCAAGTCTTATAAAGTTTATTCTAATCAGCTCTAAGAGAAGGGAATGGTGACTATGTTTTGAACCTTGATATTATAATTACTGTGAGAGAAAAGACAGGATTCTAACTAGCATACCCTGCTTTCAGGTCTCCCTCCACGCAGTACCCTCCCTAAATCCCTTCCCCTGGTCTGGCCATTCTGATACTCTGTGTAAATATACAATCGGAGCCAGAGCTGCCGGAAGGTGGGCCTCTTGAGGGTACTGCTCTTGAAAACCAATTAAGCGAACCGTGACAGCTATCCAGTCGTGGGTTGAAGTTGTGGACATCTCAGTTAAAGCAGTAGAGGGCTGGATACAGGGCAACAACGTGAGTACATTTGAGTGGCTTTACAATTTGATTGTGAGGGACTGTGCCCAAGAGAAGCTCAGCTAGTATCTAGTTGACTTTAAGTTGACCAAACCCAGAGAGCTGGGGGAGGCAGGAGATGACTGGTTAAGAACCAGAGTGAACTGGACACCCCTACAGGTGACCAGAGAAAGGGAGGACATGGTTCTTCTCATGGGAAGAACCAAAGGAAAGTTTACAAAAAATACAAGGAGTCCTCACAAGAGTCCCCAAAACCTTCTCAGTGTGGGGAGCACTGAGCCATGCCACTTCTAAGGGGAAGGGATACCAGGGTAAGTATTATGATGCTGTTAAGGCAGGAAAGTTTCAAGAGCTTTCTAAGGCATCTAAGGCATTTTGAGTGTTATCAGCCTGGACACAAAAGAGGGGATGCTATCTGCTCCACTGGTGGGCAGTCCCATAGGATTGCTAGTGTAGGTATGGGGGTGCAAGTTGGCCCAGGGCTGGGATCAGGGTACACAGAGGTCACCTTAGTGTCTGTGGATGGGGTAGGCATTGCAACTATGGCCACCTTACCTCCCAGCATGGAGAAGTATAGGCAGAGGCCTAAAGTCAATGGGACTGAGGTGGAAGCTCTGAGAGATACCGGAGCCAGTGTGACAATGGTCACCGAAAAGCTGTTTTATCCATAGCAGGTCTTACCTGGTCTCTTCCACCAAACATGCTTCCAGATCATTTTCCAACAGACATTCTAATGACAGGAGCTACTGCTACCTTTTTAGGGCCAGTCACACCTGGGGGAGGTGTGACTGGCCCTAAAAAGGTAGCAGTAGCTCCTGTCAGTAGAATGTCTGTTGGAAAATGATCTGGAAGCATCTGAATGGTCAAAGGTGGAAAGAAGGGTCCATGCACAGGTGCTGGACCTCCCTGAATGGGTGTGTCCTGTGAGCAGGTCGCAGGTTGCACAACAGGGAAGTGCTGGACACTTAGACCCTGAAACAATGGGCCAAGCCTCCAAGAAGAAGAGAAAAGGCACTGGGTCTGGATTGCCAGCCCAACCAAGTACAGAGGTTCAGGAAGAATCCAAACCTGAGGCGGAGGATCTGAACTCTGAGGGGGGACCCTTCCCCTGCAAGCTCTGCCTGATTTAGCTGAACTGCAAGGGGCAGCTGGGCCCACCAGAGAGGAATTGTGCCAGGGAAAAAGAGAGTGTCCCACTTTTGAGGGTCTGATGCAGACTGCCTCCAGGCAAGAACAAGGGGATGTCACTGGGTAGCACAAGGTTTATTGGAAGGATGGAGTTCTCTGCACAGAGGCAAGGGACCCTAAACCAGGGGCAACCAGGAGAGTGGTAGTCCCCCAGAAGTATAAATAGTTCTTCCTGACATTAACCTCTGACATTTCCTTAGCTGGACATTTGGGGCTGACCAAGACCTAGAACAGGCTAGTCAACCATTTCTATTGGGCCCACACGTCAGAAAAAGTCAAGGAGTTTTGCAGCTCCTGTGTCACCTTCCAGGCCAGTGGCAAGGCAGGGGCCAAGCCAAAGGCTCCCTTGATGCCATTGCCAGTGGTTGGCACTCCCTTTGAGAGGGTGGGGATTGACATTGTTGGTCCCCCAGACCCAACAACTGCCTCAGGCAACAGGTACATTTTGGAAGTTGTGGACCATGCCATCAGGTACCCTGAGGCAATACCTTTCAGAACAGTCACTGCTCCCACAGTGGCTAGGGCCCTGCTTGGTGTGTTTACCAGAGTGGGTTTCCCAAAGGAGGTGGTCTCAGAGAAGGGCACAAACCTTATGTCAGCCTATTTGAAAGCAATTTGGGATGAGTGTGGTGTTACCTATAAGATCACCACCCCCTATCATCCAAGACCAATGGTCTGGTAGAGAGATTTACCAAGACCCTGAAGGGCATGACCATGGGTTTGTCTGGCAAACTCAAGAGGAGATGGGACGTTCTCCACCATGCCTGCTGTTTGCATACAGGGATGTGCCACAAAAAGGTGTTGGATTTAGCCCCTTTGAGTTACTGTTTGTGAACACGGTAAAAGGTGAGAGTCTTAGGAGGAGCCTCTCAAGGAGTCCAAGCAGAATGTGCTGGATTATGTGCTGCACCTGCAGTCACTCATGGCTGAGTATATGAAGAAGGCAAACAGCCACCTGGAGGTCAGCCAAGAGCTCATGAAGCTCTGGCATGACCAGAAGGCTACCATGCCCGAGTATCAACCAGGTCAACTGGTGTGGGTTTTGGAGCCGTTAGCTCCCAGGGCACTTCAGGCCAAAAGGACAGGGGCTTATCCAATTTTGGAGAAGAAGAGGGAGGTAACCAACCTGGTGGACCTTAGCACCGCGAGGAACCCTCATAGGATCCTGCATATAAACAGACTGAAACTTCTCCAGGACAGGGCAGACATGACCATATTTATGGTCACTGATCAGGGAAAGGAGGAGGCGAGTGAACCACTGCCAGACCTCCTCCCAACTAATGCACAGGATGGATCAGTGGAGGGAGTGGTACTCTTTCCCAATTTGACAGCCCAGCAGCAGAAAGACTGCAGACAAGTTTTGGAGCAGTTTGTTGGTCTGCTCTCTCTGACCCCTAGACTCACCAAATGGTGTGTCCGTGATATTCACACTGGTGACAGCTTACCTGTCAAAAATAACTTGTATAGGCTGTCTGACCAGGTCAAGGGCAATGTCAAGGCTGTGGTGGCTAAGATGTTAGATCTCAAGGTAATTGAGTCCTCTGATAGTCCTTGGGCCAGTCCAGTAGTACTGGTACCCAAACCCAATCCCTCATATGGAAAAAAAGAATTACGATTCTGTGTAGACTACAGAGGTCTAAATACAGTCACCAAACCTAAAACTGATGAGCTCATTGATAAGTTGACAGCTGCCAAGTTCCTGAGTACATATGGCACGACCTCAGGATACTGGCAGATTGCCTTAAGTCAAGGAGCTAAGGAGAAGTTAATGTTTTCAACTCCAGAGGGCCACTTTCAGTTCAAAGTGATACCCTTTGGCCTGAAAAATTTTCCTGCCACCTTCCAGTGGTTTGTAAACAGAGTTTTGTCTGGATTGGAATCTTTCAGTGCAGCTTATCTGGATGATATAGCTGTATTCTATTCCACCTGGGAGGATCACCTGGTCCACCTGCAGGAAATGCTTCAGGTCCTGCTCCAAGCAGGCTCGACTATCAAGGAAAGCAAGTGCTAGATAAGGTATAGTTCTTTTTTTTTAAATATATATTTTTATTTTATGGACACAGCAGTACAAAAAATGTCATCAAAAGAAAGGGCGTTGTAATTCATACATGAATCTCAGAAATCAGATATTATCATCATTATCATATACAGGATAAAAACATATTCATTTTTTAACCAGTCCACTCTCGGGCCCTGCAGCCATGAGGCGAGAGGTGCCCCGAATTTCGAAGCCTTTTTTCCTATCTGCGGCACCCTTTATATCATATAGGCTATATTCCAGATGGTATACAGGGAGTGCAGAATTATTAGGCAAGTTGTATTTTTGAGGATTAATTTTATTATTGAACAACAACCATGTTCTCAATGAACCCAAAAAACTAATTAATATCAAAGCTGAATATTTTTGGAAGTAGTTTTCAGTTTGTTTTTAGTTTTAGCTATGTTAGGGGGATATCTGTGTGTGCAGGTGACTATTACTGTGCATAATTATTAGGCAACTTAACAAAAAAAAATATATACCCATTTCAATTATTTATTATTACCAGTGAAACCAATATAACATCTCAACATTCACAAATATACATTTCTGACATTCAAAAACAAAACAAAAACAAATCAGTGACCAATATAGCCACCTTTCTTTGCAAGGACACTCAAAAGCCTGCCATCCATGGATTCTGTCAGTGTTTTGATCTGTTCACCATCAACATTGCGTGCAGCAGCAACCACAGCCTCCCAGACACTGTTCAGAGAGGTGTACTGTTTTCCCTCCTTGTAAATCTCACATTTGATGATGGACCACAGGTTCTCAATGGGGTTCAGATCAGGTGAACAAGGAGGCCATGTCATTAGATTTCCTTCTTTTATACCCTTTCTTGCCAGCCACGATGTGGAGTACTTGGACGCGTGTGATGGAGCATTGTCCTGCATGAAAATCATGTTTTTCTTGAAGGATGCAGACTTCTTCCTGTACCACTGCTTGAAGAAGGTGTCTTCCAGGAACTGGCAGTAGGACTGGGAGTTGAGCTTGACTCCATCCTCAACCCGAAAAGGCCCCACAAGCTCATCTTTGATGATACCAGCCCAAACCAGTACTCCACCTCCACCTTGCTGGCGTCTGAGTCGGACTGGAGCTCTCTGCCCTTTACCAATCCAGCCACGGGCCCATCCATCTGGCCCATCAAGACTCACTCTCATTTCATTAGTCCATAAAACCTTAGAAAAATCAGTCTTGAGATATTTCTTGGCCCAGTCTTGACGTTTCAGCTTGTGTGTCTTGTTCAGTGGTGGTCGTCTTTCAGCCTTTCTTACATTGGCCATGTCTCTGAGTATTGCACACCTTGTGCTTTTGGGCACTCCAGTGATGTTGCAGCTCTGAAATATGGCCAAACTGGTGGCAAGTGGCATCGTGGCAGCTGCACGCTAGACTTTTCTCAGTTCATGGGCAGTTATTTTGCGCCTTGGTTTTTCCACACGCTTCTTGCGACCCTGTTGACTATTTTGAATGAAACGCTTGATTGTTCGATGATCACGCTTCAGAAGCTTTGCCATTTTAAGAGTGCTGCATCCCTCTGCAAGATATCTCACTATTTTTGACTTTTCTGAGCCTGTCAAGTCCTTCTTTTGACCCATTTTGCCAAAGGAAAGGAAGTTGCCTAATAATTATGCACACCTGATATAGGGTGTTGATGTCATTAGACCACACCCCTTCTCATTACAGAGATGCACATCACCTAATATGCTTAATTGGTAGTAGGCTTTCGAGCCTATACAGCTTGGAGTAAGACAACATGCATAAAGAGGATGATGTGGTCAAAATACTCATTTGCCTAATAATTCTGCACTCCCTGTACAGATAGGAGCTGCGTAATCCATTGACTCCAAGACGGAGGGTCTGATTCCCACCAATCAGATGCTACACATCCGCGTAATACAGACATTGCCATAAACAAAAAGTATCTAAATCGGTTCTTACAGACAGAATGATCGACCCCCAGCAAAACCAATTGAGGTGTTAAGTTAAAGTCCTGTCTCATAACTTTCTTAAAAAATTCAAATATTTCATAGATCAATCTTGATAATTTCACACAGTCAACAAACATATGGCAAAGATCTGCCTCCAGACTACCACATAGCAGGCAGGTATTACCCAAACTTTTTCCCCAGCTAGCAATCTTGGCCGGTGTATAATATAAATTATTCAAAACCATATAGTGCCTGGCTTGCGGACTGGCCGACAGTAAAACATTCTGAGCCATTTCTATAAAGTCAAACACTTCAGACTCTTTAGCGCCTACCCGCGATTCCCACTTCTTAACAAGTAGTGCAATATCATCCTGTACTGAATCTAGAAGGAGCGGATACAAATTCTTAATAGTACAACCTATGGGTTGACTCACAACCTCCATCAGCTTGATCTTGCCCCCGCATGGATTTTGTTTAAAAATGGTTAATAAAAAATTCCTAATCTGTAAAAATTTTGAAAAAATCCCTTCTGTCCAGGGTAAACTCTACACTTAGATCCTCGAATGACTTAAAATGGCCACCCGGAAGAAACAAATCCCCCACTTTCTGAATGCTACAGCTGGCCCATTCCATACAGTAATGATCTTAAAAAATTTCTGGAAACATTGGTGTATTCCAAAGCGGTGTGTAATAACCGACCCGCCCCATCCCTATCTTGCGCTTAACATGCCCCCACACCTTGAAGACGGAGTTGATCGTTTTGAATTTAACCTTCTTGTAATAGCTGGGTTCCAAAATCCGTAAGAAGGCTGCATCCGCCTCCTTGCCCAAAATGAATGTGTAAATTGAGGGAATGGTATCTTGTATGGATCTATCCATAGCATATAGGCCCTCAAGTTGAATCCGCCGCACTCCTGCAGTGGCCATTTGGAGATCCCCGGAAACCTATTTTCCGCCCGCCGGCCCAGCGGGGATCTCGGCCGCAACACGGGAGCTGGCTCCAAATGGAGCCGGCGGTGTTGCGGCGGTGCAACCGGTGCAGTTGCACCCGTCGCGCTTTTCACTGTCTGCTATGCAGACAGTGAAAAGTGGGCAGTGCAGGGGCCCCCAGGGGCCCCGCGACTCCCCTTTCCGCCAGCCTTTTCATGGCGGTTCATACCGCCAGGAAAAGGCTGGCGAGAGGGGGACTCGTAATCCCCTGGGCAGCGCTGCCCTGAAGGATTACAACCGCCGGGACCAATGGTGGCGGGAAACCGCCGGTCCTGGCGGTGCGACCGCGGCGCTTCCGCCGCGTTCATAATCCCATGGGAAGCACTGCCGTCTTTGACCACCAGGGTTGTAATGAGGGCCATAGTGTCTGTGCATACTGTAACACAGCCGCCAGATAATATAATTTGAAATTGGGGAGTGCCCACCCCCCTTTTTCTTTTGGAAGCATCAAAAAACGAAAGGCCCGACGTGATTTAGTATAAGACCATATAAAATTGATGGTCTACCCTTCCGTTAATTTAAACCATTCCTGTCCAATTTCTAATGGTATAGTTCTAAAAAGGTAGAGCACCTTAGGTAAAAAAGTAATTTTAATCACATTACAACCTCCCATTAGCGATAAATGCAGATTATTGATACGATACAGCTCCTTTTTAGCCTTAGTTAAAACCGGGCCAGATTTATTTCTACTAACTCATCAAGGTTAGCCGTCAACTTAACTCCTAAATACTGGACCTGGGTCTTTATACGCTCTTCCTCAAAAGCTGCCCAGCCATTAACTAATATTTGACACTTCGTTTTATTCAATAAGTAGCCGGACACTTTACCAAACTGCGCAGCCTCCTGTCCTATTTCCTGGAAGGCAGTCATGGGGTCAGTTGTAATGACCGCGATATCATCCACATAGGCAAGTATTTTTGTGCTGCCCCCTCTCGATATCACTGGACTAATCTGGTTGTTGTTAAGCAGTTTCCTTATCAGAGGATCAATATATAGGGCAAACAACAATGGTGAGCACGGACAACCCTGCCGTGTGCCTCTCTGAATAATAATAGGAGCTGACTATAGCCCAGCAATTTGCAAGGTGGCAACAGGGTTGAGAAAGAGCTGCTGAATCGCCTTAGTAAACTCAGGGCCAATAGTAATCTTGCACAGGGTTGTCAATAGGAAGGGGGTAAGTGGACCCGATCAAATGCTTTTTCCGCGTCAAGCAGTATGACTGCCATTGGAAGCTTAGCCACGGCCCTGGCATCCAACAATGTGATAAACCGTCTTACATGATCAGCTGTACTTTTTCCTGGAATAAATCCATGTTGCCATGGAGATACCAGATTAGAAATCACTGAGCTTAATCGGTTAGCCAGTATTTTAGCATAGATTTTCACTATTATTCAAAGAGATCGGGCGATATGAGCCAGGTAGATTTGGCTCCTTATCCTTTTTTAAGAAAACTATTATCTTAGCCTCTTCCCATGAAGTCGGTTGGGGAGACCCTGACTGTATTTCAAGGAATAAGCTAAATAATTCCTTTCGGAATTCTAAAAAGAAAATCTTGTAAAACTCAAGTGCAATCTGATCTACCCTGGTTGCTTTACCGCTTGCCAGAGCACTAATTGCTATACCAAGTTCTTTGACTGTCAGAGGAGCCCCCTGCAGTACCCACAATAAAAAAAAAAGAAGGGCACACACCACATACCACACCAGACCTGCAGGTTGTTGGGTAAAGAGAAACCTCATTCGATGAGCTCACCGCCCACCGTTTCCCTGATCGCACTCATCCCCCACACTCACAGCTCAATCTTAAATTTTGCAGGCTTTTAATTGCTGCACATATTCCCCTGCTTTTATTTCCGATAAAAAAGTCAGCATAGTTAATTTGTAAATAATTTTCAAACGTGCGGGGCTCAGCAGATATGCTTCCGCCCCTAACTCCTGAAATGGTGCAATCAACTGCCTTAATCGCCACCGTCTCTCTACTGTGGCATGTGCAAAGTCTGGTCTTGTAAAGAAAGATACCCCTTCTACATTTATCTTTGAATTGGGTAGGGTTTTTTCAAATACCATCTGCCGCAATAAAAAGTTGCCAAAATAAATAATAATGGCCCTTGGGTAATTCTGTCCTTTACTAGCATCAGAAGTTTGCTTTTTCTTAAACAGTGGAAATCGATGTGCTCTCTGAATCTCTGTCTCCCAGTTCCACTCAAGAAGGTCTGGAAAGGCTTTCTTAAAGAGTGACACTATATAGGACCTAGTATTCTGCCCCTCTAGGCCCTCTGCTATGCCCAGAATCCGAAGATTGTTCTGCCGTTGGCGGTTTTCTGCATCCTCACGTTTCCACTGAATATCCCAGATCTGTTGTCCCTGTGCCACCGTTTGCGCAGCTGTGGCCTTAACTTCTGTCTCCAGTGCCTCAGTGCGGGTCTCCATTGAGGCAATACGAGTATTTATGTCCTGGCAAGATTTGACAACTTTTTTAATAGACGACTGGAGTTGCCTATTTGCAATTTTCGCCTTCCTGCTCTCTTTCTGGGCCTGTTCATGGTTGTGTACCATGGTGAGGCAAATGAGTTCCAGCGAGGGGGCCGCAGCCTGATCTGAAATCCCCATAATGGGGCCTGTTGGGATATCGCTAGTACTGTCCATCTTCAAAAATGCCTGCTGGGTGGCGGTATAGTCCCACTGTTGTTCGCCTGCACTGTCTTGATCATTTGGCTGCACCCCCCTAGGCCTTGTCCCCATGATTACCCCTGGTGCTCGGCCACTCCATGGATTTCCTTCTACAAGTCAAATTATTTGATGCCCAAATACTGGCTGAGGAACTGCATTCTAAGTCAGTGTCTGTTAGTGGGATCTCTTCATCCGAGTCCAAGTCCTGGGCTCAATGCTTTAACCTCAGATATTGAATACATTTTGGGCGTGTCCTCAATCTCTTGTGATACAGCATTTTGAGTTAACCTACAGGTCCCTGCATTACTGCTAATCTCTCCCAGGTCCAGATCCGTAGCCCCCCTCCTTCGACAGTTGATCATCAATCATGTTAACATCAGCACAAAGGGGGTCCCCCCTCCTTCCTGCTATTTTTTAAAATTGTACCTGTTTTATCCGGGCTGGCTGTCCCTCTGGCCCCGGCTCCTGTAGAAAATACCTGATCTCCATTGTCGTCCAGGGTGCCAGATTGTGCATTGCATAATTCTTTTTGCAGAGGTGTCCATTTTGGCTTTGCTTTTTGGGTAAATATTGCAGGGACCTGAGCAGCATTCCTCACTGTTTTCTCCATCACAGGCGTGCTTTGCTGTGCTCCTGTTCCTCGAGCACCTGTTTGGTCCTTTAGGGGAGGCGCAGGTTGTTTCCTCTCTTTCTTTGCCACAATGGCTTCCAGGCTGGATTTCCATCGCAGCGTCCGGGGCATCCTAGTGACTTTCGGCGCCATTAAAAAAAAAAAACAGGTGCTGAGAGCCGCACCTCCGGAGCCTCCAGGGCGTCCGTAAACAAAAGGCAGGGGAGCGGCTACCCCTGAAGAGTTTGCGCGCCGCAATAACACCAGTCGGGCTGCACACCGCCCCAGCAACGCGGCAGCTCCACCGAAACTGCCCGGAATCCTGCGCATGCGCAACAGAGGCGTGGGAGCCGCTGTAACAGCTATGACCAAACGAGCCGGGCTGGAAGGCTGATCCGAATCAGCCGGAACAGCTGCCCGCCATCTTGGATCCGATAAGGTAGAGTTCAGTAGTGTACATGGGCCACCTTGTTGGTCAAGGCCATGTTCAGTCACTCCAGCCCAAGATGCAGGCTATCCTAGATTGGGAGGCTCCTAAAACCCAGGCTCAGGTCAGGGTCTTTCTTGGTCTGTCTGGGTACTACAGGGGATGTGTTCAAAGTGTGTTCAAAATGATGGGACCATAGTGGTCCCTCTGACAGAACACACCTCAAAGAAACAGCCCAAGAAAGCAATTTGGACCCCAGAGTGTCAAAAAACCTTTGAAACCCTGAAACAGGCTACGGGGGTCATTACGATTTTGGTGGTTCCATGAGCACTTTATTTGCGGTCGTACCGCCAACAGGCTTGTGGGAAGGCCACCAAATTATGACTGTGACGCTATTCACACCAGAATACAGCCAAGCCACCGCCAGCACCGCCAGTGCAGTCAGACTGCCCCAGCGGCAGGAGGCACCTTCAGGCCAGTGGAGACCATTTTACCGTTGGATATATTACGAAGTAGCACACTGCCAAGGTTTAAACCCTGGTCGCACCAACACAGAAACTCTGGCGGAAACCAACAGTATCAATGGAGATACCCATCTTCAGGAAGCCATGCCCATCTGGAGTCGCCATGGAACCTGAACTGCACGTTCCTGCTCGCCCAACGACTCTGGAACCAGCGACAACATCAATGGCAGCAACCGTGAGTACACACACTTACCTGTCACTGTTGCATAATGGCAAGGTCGTGACACACACGCAACATACACATCAGGAACTGGTGGCGAGGGCAACATATACATGTACTCCTACACTGACAAGCACATTAACACCATATACACACATGCACAGACCCAGGACACACACACACTACCAAAACACATACTAAGCAGCAGACACACAGCACCAGCACTGGCAAACACAACATACAACATCAGCAAACTACACAAATACACAACAACCACACACCTCAAATGCACAATCAATGCGCCACAACTCACACCCCCACTTGAAAATACATATATACAACACAACGTAACAACACCATTGTACACAATTACACAGCCATACAATAAGGAATATGTCACACTATGCAAACACACCACACAGCGTTTCATACCAATCACCACACCCTCGCACACACACAGTACAACCACACAAGGGCACACCACACTCCAAATCACAATAGTCAACACATTCAATGCACACAATATCAACCTAAATGTATGTCCCACACACATACATGCCCAACACACCATACCTAGCCATCTGTGCTGGAGAAATGCAAATCACACACCCACACAAGCAGCTCAGACACAACAGGTAGCACAACCACTACACATATAACACATTCACACACAAAATGAAGCAGGCAAGATCATAACATCCATGAGGAATGAAAGACAGGACAAAGATGATAATGTTGGAACCAACAAATAGTTTGCCCAGATGTATGTCAATAAATAATGATAAGAACAGATTAGATATTGATATTTACAATTATAAAAGGCCTGAGGCCAGTCCCAAAACTGAAAATGCAACATGCACAGCTGGCATGTCGGACTGCCCCAACGTGACCCCTGACTGCTAAATTACCTCGACGGGTACGGCATAAAGTGGCAGGCTGGGACTGCAGAGATTAGAGGGGTTGGAGTTGGGGGTTTGGACCTATGTTTAGGACGTGGGTCTTTGGGCTTGGGAGGTGGGGGCTTGGATGTACGTGGCTTAGGGGTGGACTGGGAGCACTTTGGAGGGGTTGACTTCTTTGTGGGGGAGGGGCTTGGGAACTTGCAGGGGGGGCAGGGGAGGACTTGGCGGTGGTAGGGCTGGACTTGGGGAGGGAAACAGATCTTTTGGGGGTCACACAAGGAGAGAGAGGAGTAGAAAAAAGGTTCAAGTCCAAGAGGTAAAACATTTTAGAGCTACTGCAATGGTCATGGCAAAAGGGTTTAGGAGTAGAAGGAGAGGGAGTGATTGTAGGAGTTGTCTTGCTGGATGTTGTGGGTGCAGGTGTATGCGAAGAATGCTTGTGTGTGCTAGGTGTCTGTTGGGTGGGTGTGTGGCCATTTATGTATCTTGGGAGGAGGGGGTTAGAGGAGCTAGGAGATGCTGTTCTGGATGGCTGAGTGTCTGTTGCAGTGGTGACTACAGGGAGGGGGGTGATAATAAGGGGGGTGGCAGACAAAGATCATGCTGGGGTGGTCCCAGATGGGTCCGCCATCCACTAGGGAGTGTCCACTGGAAGAGGATTCTGAAGATGATGATGCGGAAGAACCCCCGGTGGCACTCTCCTCACCTCCCCGGCCAGTGGGCCCCTCGCTGGTCACAACACTCCAGTTCCCGTGGCCATCAGCATCCCTATTCGCCTGTGCCCTGTCTCCTTCACCTGCCGATGCTGATGCACACAAATGGAGAGCGAGAGGGAGGGAGAGACAGAAAGGGAGAGAAAGGGTTATCACATTCCTTACATACACATATCTAAACATGCACTACTGCAGGTGAACATGTCTAAGCTAGGCTATCTCCATTGGCATTACACATATCTTACATCATGTTACTACTATTCACCCCTTCATGTCATCCATCACACCCACATCACATTTTGAGTAATTTCGCATGATTGGACTAATCCACCTGTGCACCTGTAAAGTCATGTCCGCATACTACTCATGCCCTTGCAGAAGTAGATATATGGGTATTCCAGATCCTATCTATCTATACTCCTATCACCCATTGGAAGAGCAGGTGACTGATCCCAGAATATCATGCATGTCCTGAAACTATACCAGATCAGTCTACCTCAATGACTAATGTCCTTTGAAATGGTAGACTACCCAATTCACATTCCACACAGCACATGCCATACATATCACATTGCAGGCGGCTGGCCCCTTATACATGTATGCCAAGAGGGATACCTGAACTGATCAAGCCAAAACAAGTGGCAGTCCCATTCAGGTGACAACTGATGAGTAGAACATGTCTGGAGAACAGCCATGACATGCCATTCATACAATCACAGAGGAAAATCTGCACACACTAAACACAGATGTACCACATCACTTCATTTTTGTATGAGCAGCTACAATGGCCTATAGAGCATCCATTACACATCCATAGCAGTCATAATGATGTCTTGATACATGATTCCAAAACTTACACATAGCAAACCGTGATGGCAGCTCCACATCTCATATACTGTCAAGGTGGTACCAACTGATTACCACTAGTCTAGAAACATTTGTCAGCTACTACATCAACACTGAAGGTACAGTGAGACAGCAAACAGCATACAACCAGATCCAAGTACCAGGGAACGGTCAGTACTTACCCCCTTGTGGCTGCTGTGCTGCCCTCAACTGCCCATCCACCGCAGGGCAGGCCACTGACAAAATACGGCCATTAAGGGGGTCAGTGTTCGACGGGCATCCCGCCATCATTGGAAGGACATATCTCCTGCTGGGCCTTTCCGGTCTTCCGGGCCCAGCATCCCATGTCCTACCACTGCTTGTGGCAATTGGTGCTGCGCCGACTATGGATCCCCAGGGTCCGCACTTGCTTGGTGATGGCACGCAAGATTTCTTTCTTCTGATGAGCGTTCACATGCATGGATTACACTGATAAAAGGAGAAAGTCATATACATGTGCACCATACCAACAGTTGTTGACACAACACAACTGTGACAGCAAGTGAGCAACTTACCCATCCTCCCAACCCACACACCTGTATGGTATGCCAAATGCATGCACACTCAACACCAATCAAACATGGCTGGGGCATTGGACTCACCTGTTCCTCTGGTGCCCCAAATAGCTCTCCATACAAGGGTTGGACCTCTCCACCAGCTTCTCCAGCTCTTCCTGTGTGAAGGCAGGGGTCCTATCACCTGCAGGACGTGACATGATGGCTCCCAGAGGCAGTAAACAGCAGCTCACGTAGTGGAGGTCTTTCAGCAACAGTACCAGGAGTCAAGTGAGCAAGACTGCAGAAAATAGGGGTCACAGGTGCCACACACAGGACCATCACCGCAGGCGGTCATTGCCATTGGCCCAAGTCTGCCATAGGCAGCAAAGTTAACCTATGACAAGTTACATGGGGGTTGCGACCACCTACCGTAATGATGACTTCTGCTGGCAGACTTAGGACATTTCAAACTGTCCAGAACAGTAGGTCAGGCGCCTGCCATTTTGGGCACATGTACTCGATGCATGTGCTTAAATCAGTGTGTCGGACACCTGATCGACAAGAAATCTATGTCACCCAATGTTGTGACTCCATGATTGTGCTACATAATGGGAAAATGACATGTTAAGCCTGTATATATGTGGATAGTTCTGTGTAGCTACTCTGAGGTACATTGGCGTCTGATAAATATAGGTTAATTTAGTTAAATATGTGTCATCAGTGCAGTACTGCACAGTCACCCTCACATTTTTATATACATATGTGTCATATGCCCTATCCCACTGACATTCCAGCCAATTTGCTGGAATGACGGTGTATGATGTTCATTTCTATGGTCTGTGATGGTTATGTCAGCACTGCTCTGCATCCACTCCACATGTGTAGGTATGTGCAAGTATACCATGTCCTGCTGACGTGTGCCAACTGCATGACTTATTGTACATTTTCTCCTCTCAAATTAGATATCCTGCCATGAGGGAATTGAGACAACCACCTGTGTTCCGTTCACTGGTAGACCTGGCAACCATGGAGGACAGGCATGTCATCCAGACCTACCATCTGAATCGCCAGAACATCATGGATCTATAGACAGTTGGCGCCAGATGTGATTCCAAATGATCACAATCCTTATTGAATACCTCCCATTGTTTAAGTCTTGTCCACACTTCCTGGCCACCGGTTAATTCCAGCATACTGTAGCCTTAACAGCACGGGTGTCTCAGACCATGTTCAGTCAGGTTTTGAGGGATGTAATGTGTACTTTCTTACAACTCCTAGACAGCACCATCAGGTTTCCCCAAAGAGGGAATATGGCCAATGTGAAGGGTGACTTTTATCATATGAGACTGATTCCTCATGTGGTATGGGCCATTGATGGCACTCGTGTATCCCTTGCCCCACCTACTGTCAATGAACAGGTTTCTAAGAACAGGAAGAACTACCACGCGATCAACATGCAGGTGGTGTGTCTAGCAGACCAGTATATCTCCCAAGTGACTGCCACGTTTCCTGGATCGGTGCATGACTCCTACATTATGTGGAACAGCAATGTCCCAACCATGATAGCATAGTAGCTGCTTTCTACAAGACCGCAAAATCCACGAGTGCCAGAAGACAGCCAGTGCTGTTGGTCCTCTGAACACCATATTACAAGTACTGAAGGATTTCCACCACATTTTTGGTGGAAATCTTCCAGTAGTCCCAGTAGTCGTGCTGGCAGTCGGAGGCACATAGGCGGTTCCAACACCAGCCCCGCCAAAAGAACTCCACCAGCCGTATTGCAACCTGTGATACAGCCTAGTGGTGTCCTGATGGTGGGGCACTGCCGGCAATGGAAGCGCCCGTTCCCAGTCAAACAACCTCCTCACCGGACAAGATAAGTCCGGCGTCCAATAGGGGAGGGGGTGGCAGGGTGGGGGGTGTTTTGTGTGAGTGTGCGAGTGGGTGTTGTCTGTGTGTGTGTGTATGTGTGTGTGTGTATGCATGGTTGAATGTGTGTATGAATGTTGAAGTGAGTGCATGAATGAATATTAAAGTGAATGCGTGTATGGATGCTTGTGAGTGAATGCATGTATGCCAGTGTTGGTGAATGAGTGTATGCGGGGTGCGTGAATGAGTGTATGCAGGGTACGTGAATGAGTGTATGCGGGGTGCGTGAATGAGTGCATGCGGGGAGCGTTTGGATGTGTGCGAGTGCATGTATGTGAAGAGTGGGGGTGGGGGTGCTGTACTAGAAGGGGGCGCTGTTTTGGTAGAGTTGGGCTTGCAGGGGGGTTGGGGAGTCATCTGCCCGTGACAGGAAAGAAATTTCCTGTCACCGGTAACCTTTCTGCCAGGGTTTTTGTGGCGGTGCTACTGTTGTGGAAGCCATTGTGGAAAGCCCACTCCTAACACCGCTGGTGGTCTTCATTGGACGACTGGGTCGGAGATGCTAATCTCTGGCCCGGCGGGTCTAACCGCCCTGGCAGTAGAGGCAAGGATGTGGCGGGTTGGCAGAGGCCATCCCGCCACACTCATGGAGTGGCGGTCTTCACCACCGGCCCATCGGTGGTGAGACAGCCACCGTGGCCCTGGCGGTCAGAAGGCCACCAGGGTCATAATGAGGGCCTTTGTCTCCTAATATAAAACTTGTTTCTCGTTGCCAAGCTACCAAGGATTGAGCTGGGATTAATTTATTGAGACCTAACTGAACCTAGTGGGGGTTAGTGGCCTATTGCTAAGTGTAGGTACTTACCTGCCATCACCAATAATCCACTGTCCAACATCTATGCTTTGCATTATATGCATCTAATGAATCCCACTGGGTAGGCTTCACAATCCCACATCAGATGGTCTTTGAAAGTATCTTGAGGTCAACCTATCCTTCAATGATTTAGGTTTACAATAGGTTATGGTGAGATGGGGACCTAACGTGGCTCCTCTCATTGAATTAGGTAGAAACAAATGCCAGTGCCTTAAAGAATCCTATTAACATTGCTACCGGCCTTGTTGTGTGTGCATGTCATTCTGGGTTTGCTGTACCTGACAATCTGTTTTTGTTAATAAACACTTGGCCCTGGGTATGGAGATAACCTTTTCCAGGAATTTCTTTAAGACCTTCTCTGGTTAACCTCTTGCTCTAAGCCTCTCCTCCATTATTTCACATTCATAAGAAAATCTCTCCTCATTGCTACAATTGAGTTAAGCTCCTAGGAGCTCCCTTTAGGCAATGCTCCATTTCAATTTGTTCAGTTTTTAGGTTCTTGTATGGAGAATGTTCTTCCCTGCTGCCTCAGTTTGGAACAATTTGTTGACAAATCTTCCATCAACCACTTTGATCTTAATATCTAGGAAAGGTACTTCCTGATTACTAACTTTAAAGGTGAATCTTAAATTGAGGTTTTCTTTCTGTAATCTTTGCACCAAGTTGTTCCGTGCCACTTCTGTACTTCCATCCCGAAAAGGCCATCAATATAGTTGACACAAAGTGGAACATATTCCATCCATTGTTTAAGCTTGGGATTGATCACCTGCTACTCCCACCCCCCATAAAAAGACAACAATATTCTTCACAGTTAAATAAGCCCTTGTCCCTCCAGTTCATTAACATATCCGAATATTATAGCATTGTTTCGCTATGTGGGATTAAAGAGATTCCTTCATAACAAGCTCACATCATCAATTGGGTCATGGCTTCTTGCTTTTATTTAGAAACACCCCAAACCACTACATTAAACTCCTGATCAGAGGGCTTGATTGTATTGCTGATATTTCTAAGACTTGCAAGTTCCTATCTTTGTGCTTTAGTCAGATTGTCAAATCCTTTGCATTGCTGTTGTTTCTTATGTTTTACAAGGTCCTTAAAGACTAGGAGGCATAGTTAAGAAAAGTGGCGCTGCACACAAAGCAGCACCAATTTTCTTGTGCCCCTTAGCACCCCTCAATGCCACCATGTGCACGTCATATTTAAAATATGGTGAACCTTGGCAGTATTTAGGGGATTAGCTTAAAAAAAAAATTACGCTAGTCTGGTGCTTTGCAGGACTAGCATAAAAATTTGACACTAATCCTGCTAAGCACCCAGAGGCCCATTGTAAACAATGGAAGCCTCCTTTTTACATCTGCTCTAGTCAGGCGTTAAAAGTGCTGAAAAAAATGGCGCAAGCAAATCTCTTAGGTTTCCTTGCATCATTTTCTTGGCCCCCCTAACGGGCGAATGCCCCTATTGCATATGGCGCAGGCATAATGTAGCGCAAAGGGTTACAAAGTGGCGCAATGCATGCATTGTGCCGCTTTTTAAATATGGTGCTGCGTTTTTGGCCTCATTGGGCCATATTTGTATTTTAAAAAATGACACAAATGTGGCACAAGGAGGCGCTAGGGGCTCTTAAATAACCACCTAGATTTTGAAAACATCAATTGTGTTTTGTCCCATAACAGTAGAAAATGTGGACTTGAGTTAAAATGAATTTCTTCCTGGCTCATCTACTGTGCTATCAAATTCAACAACAGTATCTTGAGGTTTCAAGCTTGATATCAAACTCCCTTCCGATTCACTTAAATTAATCAAAGCAGCCATATGCCTGATACATAACTCCATTGCCTTATTCTGTAAAGGGCATCCTTTTTCCTTAACTTGTTATACTTTTAACTTAAAAAAACTTTTGTAATCTCAATTTCCTAAAACACAGATACAAATCAAAACAAGTTTCAAAATAGTAGAAATCCGCCACCGGCCAAAACAATAGTCTCACTTTTAGAATAGATCCTTCCACCATAGTCAAGTTATAATAGGACAAAATAACCACAGTTAAGTTCTCACTCATTATTGATTCTTGTTCTTTTCATGTTCTTGTCCCATGAGGCATTCTGTTGTGTTTGTTTGCTCTGTCCACCTCACCTGGTGTTCCTATTTCTCTGTTGTCCACTTTTCCTCTTCCCCTTCCTCTTCCCTTTGGGTGATCTCTTTGATTTTCTGTGCTCATGCTCTGTTTAATCATTCAATACTTATCTAAACAAAGTCAAGCCACTGGACATGGTGGGCATGAAGCTTCTTGAAAATTCATCCATGTATAAATCTATTTCGGAGCTTGATTCTGATGTTACTAATGACCTCTGGGCAGTCTCTCATTTGTAATCTCACCTCACCTCATCAAATTGTCTAGCAAAGTTACAACTCTGTGCTTTATGTAGTCCTGTTTGTCCCTAAGGAATTTCCTGCTTTTCTTTTGTTCACATTCTTCCTCAAATTTCTCTAGTCTTTTCTTGATGGTCTTCAAAATGTTCTGGACCTCTGTTAGCGCGCCTGACCTTATTTGTTTTTTTATCTTTAATTTATAATGGGACACGTTAAAGTTTAGATGGACCTTTTGACTGCACATAGAGTAATTTCCACCATAAATCCCAAATACAATACAAATCATATACAATAACAATACACAATATTAATAATCTTTGGAGTCAGTAATCTCCTGCACCATGTCCCCTTTGGCCATGAATAACCACACCTTTATGTGAAGGTTAGAATGTTTATTTCCCTAGATTAACAATGCTAATATCACATACAGTAGTCTCAAAATCAAATGGTATACATACAAAAACAACACTGGTTGACCAAATATCCTAAAGAATCCCAATTTAACTAGTGCATGGGTCACTACGCATTCAAGAGTTACAGTACAAATCAATAGCAAGAAGAACTCTGCAATAGAAATAGCATACATCCAGGTTCAGTAACTGAGCAACATCAATTATTTATTAATAGCCACCTGTTAACACCTTAGGGTTTCCCTTGCTAACCTTCTGACTAGAATAGCATGTTTGGGCTTCATGCAAAATCATTTTAATCAACATAAATTTGGAAAACATCTAACTATGCCTCTACCAAAATAACGGTTGGTACCTAGAAACAAAATACAAAATTACAACAAGAACAATGGCATTTTGTTACACCTCTCCTCAGTATGGATCAGCAAACTGCGATTATCTTCCTCAGTTGGGCATCTGCTCGGTCTGCATCAGCTACAGGCAGTGAACGGGAATAGTTCAGAAATGGGGACTCTAAACTATCGGAACCATCATAAAGCAGTGTCTAAGGGATCAGCATTCAGCATCAGAAGTTTAAGCAATAAAGTTAAAGATAGAAATATATCATTGGTAACTGTTCAGCTCCTCAGACAGAATATAACAAGCGCAAAAATGAGAATCTAAGATATAGCTAAACTGACTTTCACATGTCGATGACTGGTTCCTCTTCTCCTGTTCCCATCGTCAGGCTAGTCAGGTAACATTTTTGTATTCATCAGTACTCCAGTCAGTGCATCCATTGTTAGCTCCTGGGAACATCGCTTTCTCACGCACTATACTATACAATGTTTCTTGTTCTAGTTCAAGACATTCTAGCAAGCAGTTCTCATGAGAAAGTTAAAGACATCTGCTAACGTTTGGTCAACACAGTGAAAAACAATACATGTATTAATTTCATCAGGCCAACATTTCTCACGACATTTATCTGAACAGTGCAGTTTAATATGAGGCTGGGCAAACTAGGCCCAAAACCTCACTAACTTAAGGCCTACAATTTATAAAGCAAATACATAATGAAAATTCATTAGTATAACACAGTACCATAATAACCTAACCATAGGCTCTTCATTAATTATTAATATGCATTTAATAAGGACATTTTATGATTAAGGGCGGCCACTCAAGTGGGCACATTTTCCATGTCACACATTATTTTCTATATTAGTGAGATTCTATTCAGATTCATAATTCAAAATACATGCATATTTATTAGTACAAATTCAGCGTTCACACCTCTTCACTGTCTTGATTAGACTTCAATTCATCCTCACTTTTTTTAGTTGTTCCCATACCAGAACCACTTTGATTTTGGCATCATTATTTTTAAAAATTCCAACATAGTTTTTCCCATGCTGCCCATCAGAGCTGCTCATTCTTTCAGCAGTTCTGGTATAGAATTTTCATACATTGGGATAATGAAATTCCATAATCCCCTGTATACTCGTCAAGTTGCAATATAGTTTTCTAATGATGACCATCTGTTCCATTCTTTACGGACAAGTTTTAATAAGGACATTTTGTGAATAGTGGTGGCCACTCAAGTGGGCACATTTTCCATGTCACACATTATTTTTTTATATTAGTCAAATTCTATGCAGATTCATAAT
Organism: Pleurodeles waltl; assembly: GCF_031143425.1. Taxonomy (NCBI): domain Eukaryota; kingdom Metazoa; phylum Chordata; class Amphibia; order Caudata; family Salamandridae; genus Pleurodeles; species Pleurodeles waltl. The sequence goes on from NC_090444.1 coordinate 728,213,374, forward strand.
TCAAAATACATGAATATTTATTAGTAAAAATTCAGCGTTCACAATCCCTCCTCTGATGACTAAATATGCCATCACACTCACATCTTCAAACACAAATTTTTGCTCCCCTCAAATTCGTCCTCCTTATAACTTTTGTTTCTCCTTTCCCTTTTTGAATTTTCCCTAAACAATTTCTCCTTTTTCATTTCTTGCCTTCTCTGATCATTTTTTAAATTTCTTTATTTTAATCACATGATACAATTTACATATTCCCCATGCTCCAATTATACAAATTACACTTATCAATATCACCTGTATTATTTTCAATATTATCCCTTTCTCTATGTTGCCACGCCAATTTCCCACAGAAGCAAAACCCTTGCCAACTTTTTCCCAAGCTTCTGGCTCTTTCAGCTCCTTCAAATCAGCACTATCATTAGTCAAATTGTTAATAAGGTTTCTAATTTATTTACTATTGTTAGGTATATATGAGCAACAATGTTGCGGATTCAGCATTTTACAAACTCCGCCCTCCTTTGCTAAAAGGATGTCTAACACAAGGCGGTTCTGAAGAGTCAGCATGTTATCTACAATAGTAGACAACTTTTGAATTTTCAACAAATTCAGAATAACTCCTACTGAAGGAATTAGATCTCCAAATATGTCTCAAACTATGCCAGAATATGATTCTCGCTTTTGTCAAGTATGATGTAATTCAGTCATTTTAGGTATCTTACTCATGTTCTCAAGTTGAAATATCTTTGGAAAAACTATCCCCAAGTAACATAAGCCATACAATCCTCTAGGAAGCCTTCAATACGCATTTGGTCCACAGATGTAATAAACTCCTGGAATTGCTGGGTTTTGTCCATTTAACTCTCCATCACTCAGTTCTTCTTTCCTTGTTGTATCTATTTCTTCCTCGATTGTTGTCACTGTAATTGCTTCTTTTTGCTTTGTTTGTGACTTAGGCCACTTATCTCTTTCCTCTTTGTTGGTACTCTGAGAAACTCTTCTTCATTGACCAAAGGACACAGTACTCTCCGAGTATGACTGGCATGGATCCAGTTTGGAACTCCAGCACACTTCACAGCTGTAGTAGTAATCAGTACTACTTGGTAAGGACTTTTCCACCGATGCTCCAAACACGTCTTGCTCATGTGCTTTCAGATCACAACCCAATCTCCTGCTTTCAGGTTGTGCCTTTGATCTCGAGACGGTTGCAGTGTGGTGGCTTACACCTGATGAGACAAAGGGCAAACCACTTGAGCCTGACCTTTGCAGTAGTCGAAAATCCATATCATCTGTCATGTTCACAAGAGCATTGGCAAGAACTGCTGGCGACCTCATTGCTCTGCCCATGAGGATTTCATGCGGCAACAATCCTGTTTTCCTGTTGGATGTGTTTCTCATTGTCATCAGAACTAACAGCAGTGTGTCGGGCCATTTCAGATTCGTGGATGCTCACATTTTCGCCATTGTTGATTCCAAGGTACCATTCATCAGTTCCTCAAGTCCTGATGCTTCAGGGCGGTAACTACAATGCAACTTCTCCTCAATGTTTAAAGCTGAACATAGCAATTTAATTACTTCATTGTTGAAGTGACTTCCTCTATCTGATTCTAAAGAGACCCAAAACCCAAAATGTAGTTTCAGTTCCCTAGGCAGAAACTTTGCTATTGTAAGGCTGTCATTTCTTTGTGTAGGGTAAGCTTCGATCCAATCACTAAAGTTGCAAACAATCAGCAACACATATCTCAATCCTCCACACACAGGCAGCTCAATGAAATCGATCAGCATTCTGCTAAATGGACCTCCTGCCCTTCCAATGTGTCTCAAATTGACCACTGTACCTTTACCCACGTGTATCTGTGATCTTGTGATTTCATTGTGATTTCAGGTAGGCACTGCATTTCACCAATCTTTCACCAAGGCCAAATTCGTGGAATATTCCAAATCCAGATTGGCTGTCTGTATAGGTGGTAACTTTAAGCTGTGCAGAAACATGACATGCCCTAGTAAGGGCTACCAGCTCTGCTAATTGTACAGAATAGACTCCTCGAAGCCAGGACGCTTCAAGTATACCAGATATTGTGCACACAGCATATCCTGCTCTCAGTGTTTCCATGTTGTCTCTTAAACAGGAACCACCAGCAAAAATAATTTGGTCATTTTCTTCCAGTCGGGTATCTAAAATATCAGATCTCTGTTTTGTGCACAAATCAGTTACTTCGAGACAGTCATGTTCAACTTCTTTCCATTTGTCAATATCAATGTTCTCTTTTGGGAGTTGCTGGGTTAAGCACTGTATACCTTTTGAGTGATACATTAGGGGACCGAAGGATAAACATTTCATAATGCGTCAGCCTAGCATTGGTAGGATGATGAGTCTTGGTTTTGGTGAGTAAAACTTCAATTGGAGTGAGGGACCATGACATTTAAGGCATGTCCGATCACAATGCTCTCACTCTGAGTGAGGCTTAGTGCAACCACAGCTACTGAATGCAGACAGCCTGGTAAAGCTGCTGCAACTGGGTCCAACGTAGCTGAAAAATATGCTACTGGGCAGTTTACACCACCATTGACTTGAGTCAAGAAAGACAATGAACATGCATCACTCTCATGATAGAACAACATGAAGGGTTGTGTGTAATGAGGCATTCCCAAAGCCGGGACTTTGCACAGACCTTCTTGCAATTCAGTAAAAGCTTTCATACAGGCTTGATCTAGCACTTGGGGATCAGTGACTTCTTTGTGTGTCAGCTTCTGCAATGGCTTTGAAATGACTGAAAAGTTGGGAATCCATTGGCGACAACAGCTCACCACTCCTAAAAACATCCTGATATCTCTCTGTGTTGCTGGGGGATTAATTTGTAATATGGCTGTGACCCTTTCTCTAGAGATCTTCCTAATTCCCTTCTCAATCAGGTGTCCCAAATATTTCACTTCTTTCTGACGGTACTGTAATTTATCTGGGACCACTTTGGCCCTCATTATGAGTTTGGCGGCCGGCGAAAGCTGTCCACCAAACTCCTCCTGCCACCTGACTGCCAGTGCAGCCAGAACACCACCGGCCCTAGTCGGAGTTCACCGTAGGACCAGTGGGCAGAAACAGCATTTCTGCCCGTCGGCCCTGTGGTGAGTAGGGCCTTCACATTGCAGCTGGCGCGTAATCAAGCTGGCGTCAATGTGGTAGTGTGACAGGTGCAGCAGCACCCATCACACATTCCACTGCCTGTAATTTGGGCAATGGAATGCGCAACGGGGCTGTGCATGGGGCCTCCCGACACCACCATTCTGCCAGCGTTGCCAGGGCGGTGGAACTGCCATGAAAAGGCTGGTGGTATGGAGACTCATAATCCGGAGGGCAGTACTGCCCTGGCGGATTAGAACCACTATGACCATTTTCAATGACACTAGGTTCTTTTTCAAGATCTGGTTGAAAATTGGTGTGACTCTGAAAACCTTTGAGGAATTCTACACCAACAGTAGACTAGATCCAAACATTTGAAACAAAAGAGAAATTGATTATCATCATGAAGAGGTACAGAAAAGAATGCTTGTGACAAGTCTACTACGGTGAACCATTCTGCATCGCATGGATCTGAAACAATATCACTGCTGGATTTGGCACTACTGGACAACACTTAGGGGGTCATTCCGACCCTGGCGGTCCATGACCGCCAGGGCCGGGGACCGCGGAAGCACCGCCAACAGGCTGGCGGTGCTTCCTGGGCCATTCTGACCGCGGCGGTAAAGCCACGGTCAGAAAAGGGCAACTGGCGGTTTCCCGCCGGTTTACCCCTGGCCCAGGGAATCCTCCATGGCGGCGCTGCTTGCAGCGCCGCCATGGGGATTCCGACCCCCTTCCTGCCATCCTGTTCCTGGCGGTTTTTACCGCCAGGAACAGGATGGCGGGAACGGGTGTCGTGGGGCCCCTGGGGGCCCCTACACTGCCCATGCCACTGGCATGGGCAGTGAAGGGTCCCCCTAACAGGGCCCCATGAAGATTTTCAGTGTCTGCTTTGCAGACACTGAAAATCGTGACGGGTGCCACTGCACCCGTCGCACCCCTACAACTCCGCCGGCACCATTCGAAACCGGATTCATTGTTGAGGGGGGTTTCCCGCTGGGCCGGCGGGCGGCCTTCTGGCGGTCGCCCCCCGGCCCAGCGGGAAAGCCAGAATGGCCGCCGCGGTCTTTTGACCGCGGTGCGGTCATTCGGCGGTTCCCTCCAGGCAGGCGCCTCCCGCCGCCCCCCGGGGTCAGAATGACCCCCTTAGGCCCTCATTATGACTTTGGCGGTCATCTGACCGCCACGCCGGCGATGGCGGTAGTACCGCCGCCGGGCTGGTGGCGAAGACCGCCATATTATGACCATGGCGGTGATCCTTCCCATGTACAGCCAATGCACCACCTGAACCGCCAGTGTGGTTCGGCCACCGACCATGGCAGTCGCCATCTTTAACCCAGAGGACCACCATTTACCTTCCACCACATTACGACATGGCAGACCGTCAGGATTTCCGGGGCGGGACCACCGCCATGAAAAGCTTGGCGGAAATGACCCATATAAAAGGAGACACTCACCTCTAGGGACACAGAGAGTCCGTGGCCGCCATGGAGTCCGAACTGGAAGTCCTGCCGATGATGTGCAATGCGATAGAAGTCTAGGAGCAGCAACGCCGATGAAGATGACGACGGTGAGTACAGCCCCCTAGCACAGAAGAGTGGGAAGGGCGAATGACACACCCACACGCACAACACACAACACACACACATACCAGACACAATCTGCTGAAAAGTACAACAATAACATAAGCCAGAAGTAAAGAAAGCCAGGACAAATACCTGTGATTCAACCACTGTATTCCGGTGGGATTAGCAACCACATAAAAAACTGAACTATATACAAAGGGCCATTGGCCAGTCCAATTGTCCATGGCAACCCACAGGCCAATGAAATAGGCCCAACCTGACTCCTGACAGCCCAAGAGACTTCACTGAGCAGGGACGTCAATGGTTAAGGAAGGTTCCTCAGGGGGCGGGGGTGTGGGTGGTTCCTTCTTGGAAGGGGGGTCTTTGGACTTTGGTTTGGGAGGGGGTGGGTTCTTGCTCCTCTCTTTAGGGTGTGGGGAGTGGGCCTGGAGCGGGGGTGGGAGTGGCTGCCCTATGCTCCGTAGTGAGAGGTTTTTAGAGAGGGGAGGGACATTAGCAACACCAGGGGGGCCATGAGAGGACTAGGAGTTGGAGGGGCTGGGCTGGGGGAGCGGGATCTTGCATTTTGGGACAACACGGGGTGGGAAAGGAGTAGGGAAGTGGTCAAGGTGGGAAAGGAAAAGTTAATTAGGTACAGTGGGGTGGAGTGTGAGAGGAGGTTTGGGAGTGGAGGTAGAGGGAGTGGTTGTAGGAGGTTTTAGGTGTTCTGGACTGGGTTGTAGGTGCATGTACAGTGTGTATGTGTGAGGTGGATGGCTGTTGAGTGTCTGAATGGGAGCGTTTATGTGTTTTGGGAGGAGGGGGCAGAGTGGAAGGAGAGGACAAACAGGTCATGTGTGTGTATGTTGGGGTGGTGTCTGCAAGTAAGGTGGGTGTGCTGCATGTGGATGTGATGGTGGTGGTGATGACTGCGTATGTGGTGAATGGGGTGATAGTCTGCATATCTGCTGTTGTGGTGACTGTGGGCAGGGCTGAACAGGTGGCAGGATCTGGGATTAAGGATGCAGTGCTTGCAGGTGCGAGTGCTGATGTGACTGTGAGGGAGGAGGTAGAGGGGGAGACAGTGGAGGCAGTGGCTGTTGTTTTGGGTTCTTCTGTGTGTTGGCTGTGTGTTTGCTTGTGGTGTGATCTGTGGTGCTTGTGCTTGTCTTTGCGAGTCCTGACTGATGTCTGGGGTGCATGCTTGTCTGATTATGTGTTTGGGATGGGTGAAGGGGGAGCTCTGGGACTGGGTACAGGGAGTTGGAGGGGGAACAGAAGAACTAGGGACACTGGCTGCCATCAAGGAGGAGGCCAGAGCCTGAAATGATCTCTGTAGGCCAGCCAAGCCACTGTGAATGCCCTCCAGATAGGCATTGCATTGCTGCATCTGGGTTGCCAGCCATTGGATGGCATTCACTATGGTTGACTGCCCTACAGAGATGGATCTCAGGAGGTCAATAGCCTCCTCAACGAGGGCAGCAGGGCTGACTGGGGCCGGGGCTGAGGTGACTGCGGTGAAGGGGACGCCCACCCTCCTGGGTGAGCGGGCACGGGCAATTGACTGGGGGCTACTGGGAAGGCAGTGCTAGAAAGGAGGTGGTGGAAGATGAGTCTGGGGTGGTCCCAGAGGGGTCCACCACCACCAGGGAACTCCCATCGGAGGAGGAATTAGAGTCAGTTGTTGTAGGTCCTGTCTCCACCGTGGTGCTCACCTCACCCTCAAACATGGCCTGCAGCTCCCCCACTCACCAGTGACCCTGCTCTTTCACCAGATGATGCTAATTCACACAAGGACAGGAGAAGAAAAGGAGGGAGGGTGTGGTACAAAGAAAGGAAGCGCAGGGTCAATAATAGCAATAGCAGCACACATGGCATACACATCACAGTGACTCACTGGTAATTACACTGTGCAGTGACAACCACAATACCACACCATTGCCTGGGAACAACAGCTAAAATAAACTCTGCAGACACAACCAACCGCACACCTACTGAGACTAACTAATCTATGTCTGCCTGTTGACAAAGGCACAGCTACACTACTCCGACAAACTGACTGCACAATGTGAAATTGCCTGGTCACACCACTCAGGCAGTCGACATCAGAGCATCACTCCAAACATGGTGAGTCAGGATGTATTCCCTCACTGAGGCTGGAATACCAGCAAATGACCAATACAAATTGTACATTCCACTCACTATAGCTATGCAGAACTTAACATAACCTACAAAGGCATACTGAGGAATACACTTACTATTACCTTGCCCTCCAAAGACCATGCCATGCATTAGGAAATAAATGTAAGTACTCACTCCCTTGTGACTGCTGTGCAGCCCTCAAGCGCCTGTTCAACTCTGGATTGGCCACTGCAAGTCTGCGAGCCATTAGGGGGGTCAAGGTCTGATGGGCACACCTCCCTCTGTGGGAGGATGTCCCCAGCTGGGCCTCCGCGGTCTTCCGGGCCCAGCATCACAGGTCCTCCCACCTCTTTCTACAGTGGGTGCTACGCCGGCTATGAAACCCCAGGGTCCGCACCTCCTTGGCGATGGCACACCATAACCCTTTCTTCTGATGGGCGCTGACCTGCATAGGAAACACAGACAGAAGGACACCATTAACTACACACTACATCCTGTTACAGCAATGGGCTACATACTGCATTGATCCCACATTCATCTTACACATCACTCGTACCTCTGTGTACATATTGCATACAGCAAACAACACTCCCTAAAAGACACACTGCAATCACACATACATCTACACACAGCCATGTTGCATCCAAAATATCTAAAAGGTGCTCACCTATTGATCTGGAGGCCCATACAACTGTCCATACAAGGGTAGGACTGCATCCACAATCTTCTCCAGTTCTTCGGATGTGAAGGCTGGGGCCCTATCCCCTGTAGCCTGGGCCATTGTGGGTTCCAGACAGAGGACACGGCAGCTCAGGCAGTGGAGGTCTTAATAGGGTGAAGTCACGAGACAAGTGACATGGCCATCTGAAAATGGCAGTTACATCTGCACTGGTAATCACCGTCACCGCCGGCGGTGTATCATCATTGGTCCCTGTGCTCCATAGACTGCAATGTTAACCAATGAGGAGTTGTACAGTGATTCAGACCACCCTCCTCTATGAAGTTAAGCACTGGTGGAGTGAGGTCACTTCCACCTATCCTCTGCATGCAGGGCAGGCAGGTGCCATTTCATGTTGACTGTACTCATGGTAGTCAATTAACTGTGCACCATGGGTACATATGGTACACACCAAGGCAATTCCAACACGTCTAGATTTTAAATTTTGTGGGAGACTCTGGCTCTTCAATGAGAACTCATACCAGTGCACTGTTTGCAGAAGAGTAGTTGACAAAACATTTTAAATGTGATGGTACAAATCACGTCTCATGACTCCAACTACATTTGTGAGGCAGTATGGCAAATTCGTGAGAATGTATGGTTTCAGAAGTCCGTTTGCATGTAGAGTACACCAGAGCAGATTCCAATTGTTGGTTGCCTGGAATGGGTGAGACAGCTCTGTTTACTGTAATGTTGTGTGTCTATCCTTCCTGCTGTCACACACTTGTGATATTTGGTTTGTTTAAATACCAACCACTACGGAGGAGGAGGAGGAGGAATGCACCCAGGTACAGACCCCTAATCACGTTGGCTACACTGGACGAATGCCATATAATTCTTACCTATCGTTTGGACAGGGCCACAATCATTGAACTATATGCACAATTGGAGCCAGATCTCATTCTTGCTCTTCGTAGTTCTACTGCTATACCTCCTACAATACAGGTGCTGTCAGTGCTCCACTTCCTGGACAGTGGATCATTTCAGGTGACAGTGGGCTTGACTGCAGGTATGTCACAGCCAATGTTTTCTAATGTGCTGAGTAGAGTTTTGACTGCCTTGCTGAAACACATGCAAAAAGAACAGATGATGAACGGAATGCAGAGCAAATGAAACATTCACCCCCAGTCACAAAGATCTGGGTTTAATCCATCGTTTTTTTGCTCACAACGCCACCCCAGTTTGGACCCAGCCATATGCAAATCAGTCTTAACGCCATTCCTCATGGGAACAGTCCAGCCCAACCTGCCAAGCCAGGTCCTCCCTGGACCAGAAACAAGCATCCTAGGACCGGTTTCAGGGTATCACCCTTCATCAGCTAGGCTAGCTTGAATCTAGTGGCGCAGTGAGCACGGAACCCACATCTGGGCATACCCTTCCCACTTGGGCCGACAAATGCAAAAAGAACAGATGATGGACGGAATGCAGAGCAAATCAAACATTCACCCCCAGTCACAAAGATCTGGGTTTAATCCATAGTTTTTTTGCTCACCACGCCACCCCAGTTTGGACCCAGCCATATGCAAATCAGTCTTGACCCCGTTCCTCATGGGAACAGTCCAGCCCGAACTGCCAAGCAAGGTCCTCCCTGAACCAAAAACAAGCATCCTAGGACCGGTTTCAGGGTATCACCCTTCATCAACTAGGCTAGCTTGAATCCAGTGGCGCAGTGAGCACTGTACCCACGTCTTGGCATACCCTTCCCACATGGGGCAACAAATGCAAAAAGAACAGATGATGGACAGAATGCAGAGCAAATCAAACATTCACCCCCAGTCACAAAGATCTGGGTTTAATCCACGCCACCCCAGTTTGGACCCAGCCAGTGAGGTCCCTGGCTCACTATGCCACTGGATTCAAGCTAGACTGGCTGATGAAGGGTGAAACCCTGAAACCGGTCCCAGGATGCTTGTTTACGGTCCAGGGAGGACCTGGCCTGGCAGTTCAGGCTGGACTGTTCCCATGAGGAACAGGTTCAAGACTGATTTGCATATGGCTGGGTCTAAACTGGGGTGGCATGGTGAGCAAAAGAATGATGGATTAAACCCAGATCTGTGACTTGGGGTGAATGTTGGATTGGTTCCGCATTCCATCCATCATTTGTGTTTTGCTCTGCTTTTGATTAAACACATGAGCAGCTATATCTCATTCCACACGTGATTGGGGCCATTGATGGACCCATATTGCTTTGGTCCCTCTCAGGATAAGTGTGCAGGTGTTCCGAAATAGGAAAAATTACCATTCTATAAATGTGCAGATGGTGTGCCTTGCTGAACAATATATTTCCCATGTTACTGCCAAGTTTCATGTATCTGTGCATGATGCCTACATAGTGAGGAACAGCAGTGTCCCACAGATGATGCCATAACAGAGAGAGAGTCTGGCTCAATGGTGAGCATGATGTTTCACACAATGTATGTCACTGTATGTCATGTGGAGTTGTCCTCTGTGCTATTGTACACATGTAATATGTGTTTCTCACTATTTCCAGGTGACTCCGGCTACCCAAGCTTATCCTGGCTGTTGACATCAATGAGGAATCTGAGGACGGGGCAGAGAATCAATACAATGAGGCACATGTACTGCCCAGAAGAGTCATCAAAAGAACATTTGGGCTACTGAAAGCCAGGGTCTGGTGCCTCCATATTACTGGTGAATCCCTATTGTACTCTGGTGGAAAGGTCTGCCAGATAGTGGTGGCTTGCTGCATGCTTCACAATTTGGCCCTCAGATGGCATGTGCCATTCCTGCAGGAGGAAGGGGGAAACACTGCACCTGTGGAAGCAGAGGACACTCAAGACAGTGATGAAGATGGGGAGGAGGAGGATGTTCCATCTGTGGTCTGTTGAGCTAGTGGTATGATGATTGTGAAAAAACGTATTCTGCCTATGCAATGTATCAGCTGTTTTTGCAGATTCAAATACCTGCTCACGTCAAACTGTGTCCTCATTCCATACAGTACTTAGCATTTGTTGCTGGGAATGTTGTGTGAGTTACAATGTGCTTACACAACTGCTCTGTGACTTCCTTGTCCCTGACAATTTGGCCTGGACTAGGTGTTCCAGAGGAGGGAATGGCATACTGACAATAGGGCATAGCTAAAACTGTGGTATCTTGTCTGAGGCCCTTACATTAGTTGTTTCACTTCACTTCTGGTGTTTGGAGTTAATTGCAGTGCAAAATTTTGAGATGATGTGAGCAGACGAATGTAGGCTTTTATGTTACAGGGGCTCATGTTGCTTTACTTCCTTTAACTTCTCATTCGAATGTCACTAATGGTTTCTCTTTTTACAGATGTTGGTGTGGTCACTACTGTAAACTCATGTAATGCATACGAACTGCTTTCACTCAATTTGGTGGACGGTGACTTGTGGCATGCTCTTACACTGGTAATGTGTAACCCCAAGCTGACTGTACATTGGATGGATTCACACTTTACATTACATTTACACAGGATAATAAAGGTCGAGTCATTGCATTTTGATGAAATACCAGCACAAATCCTTCAGTTGTGTTTAATTGTGTTTATTAAAATGACAAAAAGGAAGGGATAGTGCAATAAAGTGGGCTGATGTTGGTCAAAATCCTCAGTGTAGAGGCCCAGTTAGTTTGTAGCACAGGTCCAGTATCCATGGGGCCATAGGAAAAAGGAGCAATGGCAGTCCAAAGTAAACAAGGTGTTTCAGTGGCTCACAAGGGAGACATGTAGGAGAGGCTCACTTTCTGGCAGAAGTTTGGGTCTTCGGTTCCGTCTCTGGTGGATGTCTGGGTCGCAGGGAACATTGGCAGGGTGGTTCTTCTGCTGCAGAGGGAGGGGTGCTGGTGGTCTGTGAATCCTGTGGCAGGTCCTCCTGTCCACTAGCTGCAGCAGATGTGGAGGGCTGGTCAGTACTGGCTAGTGGAAGGGGTCCACCGGTGTGTTGTGTACTGATGGTATCCATATCACTGAGCACCCCTGCAATGGAGGCCATGTTGGCATTAAAGGCCTGCAACTGCTGCATGACCTCCTGGTGGTGTTCCCCTGCAGCCTCTGGTTCTCCTGCAAGTACCTGGCCCATCCTGTCCTGGGATTTCTGGTATGCTCCCAGAACCTGTGACAGTGCCTCCTGGGCAGTTGGTTTCCTGGGTTGGCCCACCCCCTGATGCACAGATATCATCCCACTGGCCCTGGCCCCCTGTGCCTGTGTCCCCTGAACTGTGTGCCTGCTCCCACTGACACCAGGACCTTCTTTATCTTGCCTGTGAGCTGTTGATTCGGGTCCCTGTACAGGTGGGCACACCGTTGACTGAGGTTTGGTGTGTTGGGTGGCTGCTGTGGTAGTGGAGTCCGATGTGGGGTGCTCTCGGGTGTACTGGGTGTTGCCTGTGGTGTCTGACTGACTAGTGGTATCAGATCAGCTAGGGAGATCTTCCAGATCCAGACATCCAGAGCTGCTGTCATCACTGGGGCCTTCTTCTGGTGGAGGACTGGGTTGACATGTCACATGCTGCTGGCTGATATTGGCTGGGGTACCTGTGGACATGTATGATATTTGTTTATTTCATTCTCAGATGCATATTCAGCATTTATGGGTTACTCTATGGGATGGATGTGGTTTTTGCACTTTTGGTTTGCGTATGGTGATGTATTGTCGGATTGGTAGTGCTCCTCATCAGTGAAACGGGGGTTCTTTGTGGGGACATGCCAATTGAGTAGTGGGTGTAGTGTGTGTGTTGTACAGAGGGTGGAATGTTTGGTGGGGGTGCAGGTAGTATGACTATGTAGGATGCAGTGAAGTAGTAATTGAGTGCAGTGTTGTGTGTGTTTTGGTGTAGAGGTATGATATATGGTGTGTGATGCATGAAGGATGTATAAGTGGCTGTGGTTTGTGTGTGCAGTTCTGGAGATGTGTGGGCTGGCAACGTGTAGCAGAGTTTTCGATTTTGCAAAGAATTGTGGGTTGTGTGCGGGTGTGTTCTATAGTGCTGTTGGTGTGTGTGTGCGTACAGTGTGTGTGTGTATGAGGTATGGATTTTTTAATCTGGCCCATGTTGGCTTCTATTGGTGTGGAGTGGCAAAATCAACTGTGGTGGTCCACACCGCCAATGGGTAACTGCCGTTCAGTACTCGCTGCGGTGATTCATGAGTCATGAATTGGAGTGAGGTTTGTGATAGTCGTGGCGGGGAGGGTGGTGGGAGCGACTCTCTCCTGCCTTCGTTGGCCATGGTGGGATTGTAATTTTGGCTGCTTTCTGGCAGTTTTGTGTTTATGACTCCTGATATGGTAGGTGGATTGCCGCCTCCGTGGCAGTCTTCTGGCGGCTGTCACCACGGCGGTCTTCGATAAAGAGCGCCAGAGTCATAATGAGGGCCTTAATCACAATGTCATTTACATTTCTCAAATCCTGAACAATTTGAAATTTCCCACAGGGCTTTCGCAATCCCATTATCGGTCGATTACATGGGCTGCTCAATACTTCTTTCAAAATGCCTTAGTTTCCAAATTCTGCAATTATGGGTGCAATTCCATCAGTTGTCTCTTGTGTCGTGTGGTACTGAGGAATCGGGGAAAAATCGCATTTGGCTTGACTGGGACCTTAACTGGCTCAACTCCTTTGATTAGACCAATGTCTTTTCCTGTAAAATCCCACACTTTCATTTGGACTGTTCCCTGTAAGTCAGAAGGAAGATCTCTCACTGTGAAAACTGGAAAGAAACTAATCAAAGGGTACTCCTCATTTATTGCGTCACAATCTGTTTCTGGGGTCAGGTCATCTTCATCCTCACTGTTTATCTGAATGGCAATTCCATCAGTTGAGAAAGCAATCAAACATTTCGTTTTGCACAGCAAGTCCCTTCCTATTAAGGATACTGGACACGAGTCACAAACTATGGATTTGTGTAATCCTTTAAAGTTACCAATTTTAACCTGAACTGGTTCTGTAATGAGATTTGTCAAATACTAATATGCAACTCCTACAATCTGGACTGTTTTCCCTGAAAGAGACATGTTTCGAACTTCTTCAGTTCTCATTGTAGAGCGTGTAGCTCCTGTGTCGACCAAAAATGATACTTTGTGACCCATTAGTTTTACCTTCACATATGGATCTTTCTGATCTACCTCTAGTGAAGCTGCTAACACACATTCCTCTTCATCTGAACTGTCTCTCACCCAATCATCATTTATTCCATCTTCACTGTGTAACGGGAATTGGTGCACAGTGTTATTACTCTGATTGAACCTTTGACTTGTGACCTGCTGAGGAAGCATCACCTGCTGCCGCTCCACTGGGGCTTGAGGTGTTTGAATTTGCTGTCTAGGTGCCATTTGAACTTGCGGTTGCATTTGCTGCGACTGGGGCATTTGCAAACGTGACATTTGCATCTGTTGCATGGGCTGAAAACCTTGGACCTGATTCACATTGCTTTGAAAATTTGGATTGTGACCTCTCATTCTCGATCCTCTAATATTTGGGAAAGAATTGATTTTGCTTGTTTGCTGAACAACACCGTCCTGTACTCACATTGGACATTCCCGTTTCTACTGTCCAAGGCCTCCGCAAGAGTTACATGGTAACAATCTCTTCATTCCTTGCACATTACTCTGAACAACCACAGTACTGACATCAGGACCACGGTTCACATTCCCAATTCCACCATGTCCTCTACCTCTTGCTTGTTTCTGAAATGACATGTTTCCCTGCTGCTGCAGAAAACTTCTCTGCATATCTATTTGTGCCGCTTAAATCTGCATCATCATTGTCTTCTCCTTCAACTTTCTTTGTTTTAACTCAATCTTGTTGTTGCAGTACTTTGCATACTGCAATACTTTATCAATCGACTTTGCTTGCCAACAATTCAAATGACTCTTAATCATCTGGCTAATTTCAGGTCTCAATGCTTCAACAAATCTGAACACAAAATGAATCATGTCTTTTGGCTCAATTGTTTTGGTGCCACTATTATGTTTGAATGCCTGCAACAATCTCTCATAGTATGTCAATATGGACTCTTTCACTTCCTGGGCTGTCCTGTCTATTCTCTGCCAGTCAATGTACTTGGGCGAAATTCTCGTTTTGAAGAATTCAGTCACCTTATAGTAATATTTCATTACATCAGGGGATAGTGCACCTGTTGCTGGATCTCTCTGAGGTTCTCTTGTCAGCCAATTTACACTCCTCTTGCACTCCACCCATAAGTCTGCTGGGAGTACTATCTCTAACAGGGAGTTAAAATCTTCCCATAGACATTTTGCAAGTCTCACAAACTATCTGTTTGCTGAAATCACTCTGCTGGTTTCTCTCTCAACCTGGGATAATCATTTGTAAATGACAGAGGGGGTTATTACAACTTTGGAGGTGGTGTTAATCCGTCCCAAAAGTGACGGTAAAGTGACGGATATACCACCACCCGTATTACGAGTCCATTATATCCTATGGAACTCGTAATACGGCTGGTGGTATATCCGTCACTTTACCGTCACTTTTGGGACAGATTAACACCTCCTCCAAAGTTGGAATAACCCCCAGAATGTCACTTCTGCTCTAAGGGACATGGACAAAATTCCCTACTGGAATCTCTCTCATTGGTAGAATTTTACCTGGGTCCTCAACTTGCTGCACATTTGCAGAATGATTTGCAGAATCTCTTTTCTTCTTGTCTCTTTTCTTTACCCATCTGCCTTCCCATTTGTCTAGTGCTCCCCATGTTTGAAAGCTCTAAACCAATTCCCTAAGTTGATTTTCATTCCTGGGATTCTGATGTTTTCAAAATCCTGTGAGTCAAAATCTAACCTGTAACTCCTCTTTCGGTGCTTCGTTTTCTCAATCTCTATGTCATATTTCTCTGCTAGGTCTGCTAATTTCTGTTATACTATTCCTGCTTTGTTTTAATCAGCCTGCACAAGTAACACAACTCATCTTTCTTGAATGTGTCAATTCTGTTTAACCCCACTGTTCCCTCAATTAGGTCGTCTGCCTCTAGTACTATAATCTCCTTGGGTGCTACTCAATTTTTCTAACCATTTTGTTAACTGCTGAGCTATCAAACCCCTGTAATGAAATCTTGTTGTGACTCACAACTGGCACTTGCTGTAATGTTAGGTTTGGGGTCTCTGGTGCCACCATGCTTGGATTAGGACCTATGTACGATCTCATCTCATTATTTGGAGGAGTCCTGAAAGGACTTAAGTCAATTAATTGACTTGTTCCATCAAATGTCGATCTCATAGGGGTCATTATTCTTGCATTTTCAGTGAATATCTACCTCTCTACGCTTGGATTGAGGATTTTCTGCTCAAAGCCCTTATTGTTATCCTGGACAAACAACAGTATGACTGGACCAATGGTAACTGGCACTCTCACTTCATTTGGACTAGTTCTGACATTTGGATCTCTCGGGTACACTAGTCCTGTAATATGGCTTGTCAATACAGACATCTCTGTCTGTGATCCTGTTATGTGTGTGTATATGGGGATCTTCTGTGTCTGTATTGAGGACATCAAGTTCAGGGTTGATTCTAACTGGGCCAATGTTGGCTTCTTGTAAACCTGTCCTGTCAGCGCAACTAAGTTTGTTGCAATATCTACAATGGGCACATCTGGGTAAATTCTGGGAATATCCATCTGTGGCATAGGCCTTTGAATTGCTGAAGTAGCTGGAACATTATGACTAACCTGTATCTGGCTCTGGGTCGATTCAACTGATATTGGAGCTGTAGGGTCTATACTGGTGTTTGAGCTTCTGTCATGTGCTGCATATGGTGGGGGACAATTTCTCAGTAACTGTAAAATAAACTCATCATCATCTGACTCTTCACCGGGTGTCAAAGACTTTCTATTTTCTGTGGGATTCTGCTCTCTATCCTCAGAAGGATAGGAATCCCTTTTTCTCGTGCTCTTTCTGGCCTCATCCCCGTTCTCTTGGGTAATTGCTGAAAACAACTTAATTTCCTGTAAATTCTCCATTCTCCAAAATGTCTGGTCACTATCCCATCTAGCCTCAGCTAGTGTCTTCTCAGCTTTTCTCATTCTTCTCTCAAATTTCAGTTGCTGTTGCTGTCTGGCTACTAGTTCCCTAATTACTAATGCTTCAAACTGTGCTGGTCTTGAAGGAGGTTTCAAATCATACAGTACTCTGCTCAAATTCTCTAAGCTCCTCAAATTAAATGTTCCATGGGCAGGAAACGCTAAGCTCCCATTTTTCTCTGTTACTTTGCAACATTGTTTCAGCCAGAGACATGGTGCAGCACGTTGCTCTTCAAATACAATATAGGCGGGTGTAAATTCTGGCGGTGTAATTTCTCCTATTCTAGTTGAAATAAATGTATCTCCTCTTAGGGCACTCTTCAATGCTTTGAAAAATGTAATCTTCTGTAATTTTCTCTACTTTCAATTGAATAAGGAAGTGACTTTCAATCCCAAAATCCTTTTCGCCAACCTTCTCAAGCAATGACCCTTCACGGTTGTCCACCAATCCATGTGCGACCCTTCTCACTAACCGACCTATCCCAGCATGGCTCTAATGAAGTCACATGTACAGCAGCTGACAAAGTCTTTTGGTTTGCCCTCCTCAGCTCAATTCACGCAAAACTAATGGAAAATATTGCAAGCACTACATAAAATCAAAACCCAGTTTGGTTGTTTACTACAGGTAGGGTAACATAATCGCTTCAGAAACCTTACTGATTTTTCACTGACGGTCTTTCACGCTAACAGCTACTCTTTCAATCTCAGTTTCCCTAATTTGCAAGCAAAATTTGACCCCCAAATTTCACTCTCAAATGATCATTGGGTCTGTCCTGGAGCACACAGGACTCGTCAAATCTCTGTTGAAAAAACCTTTCATGCACTCTTGAGTTTGTCAACCACGCCCAATTGACCTATTAAATCAGACAAATTACAACAATAAACCAAGTGTCTCATACACTCTTCAATACCCCGGAGTCTTAGACCACGTAGGGTCCGTATACCAACAACCACTCAGACAATTTTGAGCACAAAGCTCCACACACATGTGAAGTGCGACGTCCACACTCTCACACTTTGGAGTATGCAAACTCCTTCAATAACTTAATTTGGAGTACTCAAACTCCCTACACAACCTCATTTGGAGTATGCATACTCCCTAAAACCTCACAAATATCACAGTTCACCTACGATTTGCTCAAGCTGTGCAAGTGCAAAACCTATTTTCTTCATACTGTCACTAGGATGCTAAGAACATCCTCAAATAAGCACTGGCAAGCTCCAAGATTCTGGGAAGGTTATGGGAGGTTCTTAGGGAGACATTTCCTCTCCACTTTGTATCGTCGAATCTGACAATCTTAACTTTCACCAGTTTTTCTTACTAAATCTGCAACTTATTTTGATCTCTTAGGGAGACTACCAATCCAACTCTCTTACCACTTCTGGGAAACCTTGTGACACTCTCTTAGGGAGACCTAACCAACCTACTCTATCATTTGTAGAGAGCTAAAGACGTATGGCCTCTTACTGAGACATCACCATGTGGAAACTATCCTACTCTGTTGCCATTTCTGGAAAGCAAAAAGGGTCTTACGATAGGCTCTTAGGAAGACTGACCATGTACCGGGTTCTATGATGGGCTCTTATGAAGACTAACCATGTACCGGGCCTTATGATGGGCTTTTAAGGAGACTAACAATTTATCGGGCTTCATGATGGCCTTTTATGGAGACTAACCATATACCGGGCTTTGTGATGGGCTCTTATGGAGACTAGCCATCCCACTGTGCTACCATTTGTGTTAGCACGTCTGACCTTATTTGGTTTCTTATCTTTAATTTATAAGGGGATGCGTTAGAGGTTCGATGGACCTTTTGACTGTGCATAGAGTAATTCCGACCATAAATCCTAAATACAATGCGAATCATACACAATATCAATAAACAATATTAATATCCTTTGGAGTCAGTAATCTCATGCACCATGACCCCTTTGGCCATGAATAACCACCTTTATGTAAAAGTTACAATGTTTATTTCCCTAGCTTAACAATGCTAATATTAAGGAAATTAGTCTCAAAACCAAATGGTATACATACAAAAACAATACTGGTTGACCAAATCTTCTAAAGAATCTCAGTTTAACTAGTGCTTGGATACAAAACGAACAATAGCATTTTGTTATACCTCTCCTCAGTATGGATCAGCAAGCTGCGATTATCTTCGTCAGTTGGGCATCTGTTTGGTCTTCATCAGCTGTGGGCAGTGAAAGGGAATGGTTCAGAAACTGGAACTCTAACCTATCTGAACCATCAGAAAGCAGTGTCTAAGGGATCAGCATTCAGCATCAATCAATCAATCTATCAAACAATTTATAAAGTGCGCTACTCACCCGTTAGGGTCTCAAGGCACTGAGGGGGGGGGGAGCTAATGGTCGAAAAGCCATGTCTTGAGGTGTTTTCTGAAGGCCTGGAGGTCTTGGGTCTGGTGTAGTTGGAGCGGTAGGGAGTTCCTGGTCTTGGGGGCGAGGTAAGAGAAGGATCTTCATCTGGTGGTGGAGCGGTGAATGCGAGGGACAGAGGTGACGGCAAGGCTAGCGGAGCGGAGCTGGTGGGCGGGGGTGTGGAAGGTGAGTCTGTCGTTGAGATAGGCCAGACCTGTGTTGTGGAGGGCTTTGTGTGCATGGGTGAGTAGTTTGAAGGTGATCCTCTTGGATACGGGTAGCCAGTGTAGTTCTCTGAGATGGGCTGAGATGTGGTTGTGGCGTGGGACGTCAAGGATGAGTCGGGCGGAGGCGTTTTGGATGCGTTGCATTTTCTTTTGTAGTTTGGCCGTGGTTCCTGCATAGAGCGTGTTGCCGAAGTCCAGTCGGCTGCTGACTAGGGCGTGGGTGACTGTTTTTCTGGTTTCAATGGGAATCCACTTGAAAATCTTGCAGAGCATGCAGAGGGTGTTGCAGCAGGAAGAGAAGACTGTGTTGACCTGCTGAGTCATGCTGAGTCAAGGATGATGCCCAGGTTCCGTACTTGGGTGGTGGGGGCGGCTCTGAGGGATGTAGACCACCAGGAGTCATTCCAGGTGGAGAGATTGCTGCCGAGGATGAGAACCTCTGTTTTGTCTGTGTTTAGCTTCAGGCGGCTTGATTCCATCCAGTCGGCGATAGTGTGAAGTTCCTTGTGTAGGTTGTATCTTGCTGTTGTGGGGTCTTTCGTGAGGAAGATGATCAGCTGGGTGTCGTCTGCGTAGGATACTATGTTGATGTTGTGGGATTGTGCGATGTTTGTGGGTAGAGCCATGTAAACGCTGAAAAGTGTTGGGCTGAGTGAGGATCCTTGAGGGACGCCACAGATGGTTTCGGAGCATTCGGACAGGTAGGGCAGAAGGTGGACTCTCTGGGTTCTGCCGGAGAGGAAAGAGGAGATCCAGTCGAGGGCCTTGCCATGGATCCCGGTGTTGTGGAGGCGTGTTTGAAGGGTGTGGTGACAGACGGTGTTGAAAGCTGCGGAAAGGTCCAAGAGGATGAGAGCTGCGGTTTCGCCTTTGTTGAGCATGGTCCTGATGTCATCTGTGGCAGAAAATGAGTGCGGTCCCAGTGCTGTGGTTTTTTGCGAAATCCGGATTGGGAGACATTGAGCGCTTTGCTGTCTTCCAGGTAGCGGGAAAGTTGGCTGTTCACGATTTGTTTGATGACCTTTGCTGGGAAGGGGAGGAGGGAGATAGGTCAGTAGTTAATGAGGTTATCTGGATCTGCTTTGGGTTTCTTCAACAGGGCGTTGACATCGGCGTCTTTGCCTCTCTCCGGCTGTCTCGAAGGAGCTGTTGATGATTGCGCAGCGGTGGGGTGCGATGATGTTGCTGGCTTTGTTGAAGATCTGGTGCGGGCAGGGGTCTGAGGGGGAGCTGGAGTGGATGGAGGCCATGGTGTTGATGGTGTCTTCATTGTTGACGTGGGTCCAGGAGCATAGAGGGTTGGTGTTATTTGATGCCTCGGGTTCTTGGTTGTCTGTGGTTGGCTGATGGGTCTGGGGTTTGAAGCTGTTGTGGATGTCTTCGATCTTTCAACGGAAGTGAGTGGCGAGGGAGTGGTAGAGTTCATGTGATGGCGAGGGTTCGTGGGAGCAATTCCTGGGGTTGGAGAGTTCCCTTGATGATGTCGAAGAGCTCTTTGTTTATGTGGGCATTGGTGTCTATTCGGCTTTTGTAGTTTGTTCTTTTGGTCGTGCGGATCAGCTGGTGATGTTTGCAGATGGCAGTATTGAGGGCGGTGTGGTAGAATTCGGTGGCTGCAAGGCTCCAGGTCTTCTCCATTCTTCGACACTCCCGTTTGGAGGCCTGCAGGTCAGGGGTGAACCAGCTGGCCTTGGGTCTGTGGTGCGAGTCTGAGGGTTGTTTGAGTGGTGTGAGGGTGTTGGCGCAGTCTTCTTGCGATTTGTGAAGGTAGGTGGTGGCTGTGCTGGGGTCCCGGGTCCTGGGGGGGTGCCTGGGTGAGGGTGGAGATCAGCTGTTCTGCTGAGATTCTGTTCCAGTGGCTGCGGGGGGGTAGTGAGTGACCGGCTTCTGAAAGGAGAAATGGATGCAGCGATGGTCGGTCCATAGGAGTTCGGTGGTGTGGCTAAAGGAGACGTGATTGCTGGCTGAGAAGATGGGGTCGAGTGTGTGTCCTGAGGTGTGGGTGGGTGACGTGACGAGTTGCTTGAGGCCGAGGTTGGCGAGGTTGGCGATTAGGTTGGTGGTGTTGGTGTTGTTGCTGTTTTCTAGTTGGAAGTTCAGGTCGCCGAGGAGGATGTAGTCCGTTGAGGCGAGGGCTTGGGAGCTGATGGTGTCGGCGATGTCGTCGCAGAACTGCGGTCTGGGGGTCTATAGACAAGTGTTCCTCTGAGGGTGGTGTTGGCGTTGATGTGGATTTTGAAATGGAGGTGCTCAGTGAATTTAATGGTCTCGTGGGAGCTGGTGGAGACTCTTATGGTGTTTTTCTGGACTATGGCGATTCCTCCTCCTGGTTTGTTGCTGCGGTATCTTCTGGTGATCTTGTAGTTTTCTGGTATGGCTATGGCTATATCTGGTTCCGAGGCTGAATTCATCCAGGTTTCGGTGAGGAATGTGACGTCGGGCGAGGCTATGGTCAGTAGGTCCCAGAGTTCGATTGCATGCTTTTGGACGGAGCGGGTGTTGAGCAGGATGCATCTTAGGCGGCAGTCTGCGGCCTTGAGTTGGAGCTTGGAGGTTAGGTTGCAGGTGAAATTGCAGGCTTTGCAGGAGAAGAGTCCTTTGGTGCACGTCGGGGTGGACTGGAAGCAGGTGGAGGAGCGTCCTGGATTGAGGGCGTGGAGGTCGTAGGCAGTGTAGTGGTGATTGGTGGTACCTGGGGCGTGTTGGCCAGGGGGTCTGGCGCTGGGTGCGGTCTTGGTGCTGCGGCCGGCCTTAAGAGGGGAGGTGAGAGGGAGTGGCAGCTGGGAGAAGGAGGGGTTTGACCAATGAGAGGGCAGGGGCGGGGGAGCGGGGCTCTGAGGCGGGAATGAGAGAAAGAGAAAACGGACCGGAGAATCTAGGTGGAGGGAGGGGGGCAGGGTGCGGGGATGCAGCGGTGAGGCAGAGCCGGGGAAAAGTTTTAAAAGTTAAGGTAAAAATACCAGGTTAAGAATGGCAGCCAGGTTTAGCGGCGGTGAGGAGGAAAGCGACCTGCCTGCAAGAGCAGGGTCAGAGGTCGCTACCTTCTCCGCGCTGCGGCCGGCATAAGAGGGGAGGTGGGAGGGAGTGGCAGCTGGGAGGAGGGGGGGATTGACGAATGAGTGGTGGGGGGGCAGGGGAGCGGGGCTCTGAGGCGGGAATGAGAGAAAGAGAAAACTGAACGGAGAATCTAGGTGGAGGGAGGGGGGCAGGGACGCGGGGATGCAGCGGCGAGGCAGAGCCGGGGAAAGGTTACAAAAGTTAAAGGTAAAACTACCAGGTTAAGAATGGCAGCCGGGTTCAGCGGCAGTGAGGAGGGAAGCGACCTGCCTGCAAGAGCAGGGTCAGAGGTCGCTACCTTCTCCGCGCTGCGGCCGGCATAAGAGGGGAGGTGGGAGGGAGTGGCAGCTGGGAGAGAGGGGTTTGACCATTGAGAGGGCAGGGAGGGGCGAGGGAGTGGGGCTCTGAGGCGGGAATGAGAGAAAGAGAAAAAACACCGGAGAATCTAGGGGGAAGTGGGGGCGGGGCCACGGGGATGCAGCGACGAGGCAGAGCCGGGGAAAAGTTTAAAAAGTTAAAGGTAAAAATACCAGGTTAAGAATGGCAGCCGGGTTTAGCAGCGGTGAGGAGGGAAGAGACCTGCCTGCATCAGAAGTTTGAGCAATAAAGTTAAAGATAGATATATATCATCAGAAGCTATTCAGCTCCTCAGACAAAATAGAACAAGCACAAAAATGAGAATGGCCATTTCTCCTCTTTCCAGTTGGGCTAAGTTAAAATCGTCTAAAAGACTTCCCACGTTGCCATTGGTCAAAGAATCATCGTATGTTTACATTTAGCCCAATAGAATTAAAAGTGCAAATCTAAGAAATAACTAAACTGTCTTTCACATGTCGATGATTAGCTCCTCTTCTCCTGTTCTCACCTTCAGGCTAGTCAAGTAACATTTCTGTATCCATCCGTACTCCAGTCAGTGCATCCATTGTTAGCGCCTGGAAACATCGCTTTCTCACACACTAAACTATGCGATGTGTTAACTACTAGTACAAGACATTCTAACAAGCAGTTCTCATGAGAAGTTAAAGACATCTGCTAACATTTGGTCAAATTAGTGAAAAACAATACATGTATTAATTCCTACAGGCATACATTTCTCATGGCATTTATTTGAACAGTAAAGCTTCATATAAGGCTGTGCAAACTAGGCCCAAAACCTTGCTAACTGAAGGCCGTCAGTTTATAAACAAATACATGGTGCAAATTGATTAGTATAACACAATACCACAATAACCTAACCTTAGGCACATCATTAATTATTAATATAAATGTAATAACAACATTTTGTGATTAATGAAGCCACTCAAGTGGGCACATTTTCCATGTCGCACATTATTTTCTTTATTAGTGAAAATCTATGCAGATTCATAATTTAAAATACATGTATATTTATTAGTAAAAATTCAGAGTTTACACCTCTTCACTTTCTTGATTAGACTTCAATTCATCCTCACGTTTTTTCAGTTGTTCACATACCGGAACCACTTTTTTGGCATAATTATTTATAAAAATTCCATCATAGTTTTCCCATGGTGCCCATCAGAGCTGCTTATTCTTCAGCAGTTCTGGGATGGAATTTTCATACATAATGAAAATCCAGAATCCCCTGTGTACTCGTGCTGTTGCAATGTAGTTTTCCAATGATGACCATCTTTTCCATTCTTTATGGACACGTTTTTCAAAAGATGACAATTTTTGTGTTAATGCTGCATTTGTTTCTGACCAGTCTCTTTTGGTTCCTCAATATCACTCGATATATAATTCATCAAATATAGTCATCACTGCTTCCTTCCATTGTCGAAGTGTCTCTGCCATTGTGAGTTTCGCTAAACAATTCTCTACAATATGTTAATGTGTTCCTGAAACCATTCAAATCCTGCTGTCACATTCCACCATGTTCCATCGGACTCCAACGCATAGTCCTGTAATAGTTTAACAGCATCCAAGAAAAGAAAAGAAAGCAGGGATCAGCTACATTACTATGCCATGCTCCTAGGTGTTTAAACTACTTTTTCTCTCCATCAATCAGTTCCAGAGAGGAAAGCGGGGGTGGGTAGTTAACAATCCAGTAAAGTAAAATTGACATTAGAAAAGCTCTATTTTCTGCTTCACAGATTTACTGTAACATTTACTTTACAAAGGGGAACAATGCCCCTGATACTCAGTTGCCATATATAATATGAGTTTGCTGCTGCACAAACCAAACCTTGCACTCTGAATATTGTTTTTGATTAAAAACATGTACAAATAAAAAAATAAAATACCATGGCATAAACCACATATATAGGAGCTAGAGCATAATATGATAGTACAACATGCTATGGAGGGAGAGGCGGGCCATCACAAGAATAAAAATTCAGGGCACATTACACTCTACACATTTGTGTGTGTGTATATATTTGTATATATATATACATATATATATATATTTTAAACAAAAGCGTCCTCTCAGCGAAAGCGCACTCCCACCAGGTTAATTTAGGAAAATCGAAATCGAGAGGACGCTTTTGTTTAAAATATATATATATATAGATATATATATATATATATATATATATATATCTATATATATATATATATAGATATATAGAAAGATAGATAGATTACTGTGATGTCATATAAGATGTCATCAGTGATGTTATCAGTGATGTCACTGATGATGTCATGAGTGATGTAATATGTGAGGTTATAAGCAGTGCATTACGGGAGCGCAAGTTATACTTAGCTCAGGAAAATATAAAAATATAACTGCTGAATTGCTTCGGTTTAGTACAAGTAAATTCAGAACCTAACTACACCTCTGTAACCTTTGTTTTTTTCAGTGAAAATATATATATATATATATATATATATATATATATATATACATACACACACATATATATTTATATACATATATATAGATACACATATATATATTTATATACATACCTATATTTATATATATCTTTCCTAGTTGGGGTCGCCACTAGGCAGTTACAGTTAGGACCTAGCAAAAAAGCATTTTTTTACTTGCCTATACCTTTTTGCGTTGCTTGACGAATCTTTACAAACTTTTCAAAAAATATTTGCCAGTCACGTTAGCTGCTGTCTGGAAAGTTTGGGGGGTGATCTATCTAGGGGGTGCTGAGAAAGAGGGGGGGGGCCAGAACACTTCTTCCCAATCCATTCTTCCATAGGTAAAATTGAACAGCAATAGCACCAAAACTACTGGGCGGAATTACACCAAATTTTGCAGAGAGGTAGGTTGTGGTCCAGAAAACGACCTTTTTTGATTTGGTGTAAATCCGTTCAGTAGTTTTAAAGCAAATAAAGAAAATCCAAATTTGAATATCTAGGGATGCGAAGGATTTACAACCCCTCCTAATCGCGTGGTGAGATCTGATTTTCAGACAACTCTTCAACAAGGAAGCTGTTGAAGTGTTGTGAGCCATCTTGGGACTCGGCTCAAGCCGGGTCCCAGACAAAAAAATTAAAAAATACAAAAGGGACCAGGGTACAAACACCCAGACCCTTTAGCTCTGGTGCTGGGGTCCCAGAGGGACCCTCCCAGGGCTAAAAAGCTTTTTTTTTTTTTAAGTTTGATGCCCCAGTTTTCGCTGATGCATGAATCCTGCGAATTGTTTTTTAAAAAGTACATGAATCGCGGGCTCTGGTGCTTCATCTCTATCAAGCCCCCAGGTAGGCCAAGTCCTGGGGACAATATTTAAGTGCTGAGGGCCTCCCAGGCCCCTTCAGCTGCCCCAGGCACCACCACCTCCCCAGGGCATTTATGTCATTGTTTGTGGAGGGGTTGCTCCCTGCAGCCTTGGGGATCACCACCTCCCCTGGGCTCTAATAAGAAAGTGATGGGGGTCAGATTTGGGCCCCAGGGCACAGGAACCACCACCTCCCCCGGGGCTATTCTCATTGTAGGGGTGCCATCAGGCACCCCCCTCATGGAGGCCAATAATGACATTGGGGGCCGCCACCTCCCAGAGCTGGCTCCTGCTGTGTTCCGGGGTGCAGCTGCAGCCAAGTCACAGCATACAAAGGTCACTTTCTGACAGTGGGACCTGTCAAACAGGTCCTGCTGTCAGAAAGCCTACTTTTCATCTCTGTTCCCCAAATGCAGATATGAATGCAGGGAACATAGATGAAAGCATTGCTCCAGTAACCAGGCAGCTGCTGTTAAAAGCAGCTGCCTGCTTGCTGGAGCAATGGGACCTTAGGGGAGGCCTTGGGCCAGAGATAGCACAGAAAGGGCTTAGTATAAAAACACAATAATAGTGAGGGTCCTCGGGGGAGGCCATCAGGCTTCCCCCGTGATCCCTGATAGCCCGTAAGGGCATTTTACTAAATAAATAAACCCTCCAGTCCCTTGTAGCCCATAAAGGGCTTAAAAAAATACATAGCTCAAGTGTCAAGGTGGCAGACCTTCACACTGAGCGCTGAAGGTTTGAATCCTGGTGTGTCTCTGGACATATTCCTCTTCTTTTTTTATCTGATTGTTTAAGGCTCATACTGAGAGGTGATCTTACTCTTTTGTCAATTGACAAATACATTTGTCTTTTACATTTTTGCAGAAACATCTCATTCTAAGTATATCATCCATCAAAGCCTAAAAACTCTCTCCCCATCTCTCTCTCTCTTTCAATCTCTTTCTCCCACTTACACACCCACTCTGACCTTTACTCACCCTTTCACAGACCCACTCAGACACCCACACACCCACTCACAGACCCATTCAGACCCTGGTGTACCCATTCACAGCCTCAGTCAGACTCTCACACACCCACTCACAGATCCAATGAACTTATAGGAGGTTGGCTTCAGAGCCTGCGCCCTTTCGTGGCGGTGGTTGGATTCACGTACAGTAATTAAAATTACCATAGAAATTCACTGAAAAAAACAAAGGTGACAGGGACATTATAGTTAGGCTCACATTTTAAACGTACAAAAGCATAGAAATTCACCAGGTATAGCTAGAGTTACCTCATGTCACCTATAACTCATGTCCTATGGTAACTATAACACGCGCCCCCACCAAGCACAGTTTTTTCATCAAAAATGTTACCGCAAACATTACAGTGATATCAATGATGTTATCAAAGATGTCATGAGTGCCATAATTTGTGGGCTAATTAGAAGTGCATGGCGAAGGTGCGAGTTATAGTACCTTAGGGCACGAGTTATAGTTACTTGAGGTAACTCTAATTATAACTGGTGAATTTCTATGGTTTCATATGTTTAAAATGTAAGCCTAACAATAACATCCCTGAAACTTTGTTTTTTTTAGTGAGTATATATATATATATATATATATATATATATATATATATATTTTAAAAGCCAGTGCTAGCTTTAGGGATGGACCTTCTCTTATTTCATTTTTAAATTAAAACTGCTCATACACTGCACTCCAGTTTATACAGTTACATTTCAGAAATAGTTAATCGCCTATACCACCACCAGCGCGTTTCGACTACCAATTCTTGCTCACGGTTCATGAGTGCGTTCTCTATGTCTTCTATTTATAGTCTCCCTCTTATGCCCATAATGATGCATTGTAAGATATGTACTGCTGTTCGATAACAAGTATTACTTCAGCGGTTTGGTTCGCGAGTTACATGCATTATAGGTAAACGCATCATTTCAATCTTATTATTAAACATATCTGTAAGTCTTACATGCTGTACATAGTATGCTTTAGAATACACCTGTATCCTTTACAACAGTATTTGTGATCAATTTTTCAATTATTATTCTTATTCATATAGGTCTAAGTGACCATAGCACCATTACAACCCATGTGTGTCTATATGTAGCTTGAATACAACCATTTCTAAGATGTTTTTGATTTATAAGCCTCGCCCTTTCATTGGGAGACAGTATAAGATAAATATGATCTCACTATATACCAATTCACTTATTCTCAGGCTCAGTGTCCTATTATGTAACATAAGCCAGGAATACTTTTCCTTCAGTGTATCAATCTATTCTGTCTGTTTTTTACCTCCTTCCTCAGTACTTTGTTCACCTTACTTTCACTTGGGATAGAAACCACTAATCTATCACTTATCACTTATTACATCAGATCAGTTTTTTTATCGCAAAGTTACAGGAATGTGATGCCCCCCATAAATTGTATTAACTGCCCCAAGGAGGTGATGGTCCCCAGGATGAGGGGGGGCACGTGGTCCCCTCATATATCATACTGATTGCCCCACATATTTTTCAGTGCCTTGGGGAGATGGCAGGTCCTTGGGCTGCAGTTGGGCCATGTGGGCCCTCCGCATTAATTTATAAACTTTTGCCCCAGGCAGGGGGTGGTCCCCAGGTTGTGGGGGTGCTATAAAGTTGTTTCCACATAAATAAAAAGCAGTGTTCCGGGGAGTTGGCAGTCCCTGGTGCTTCAGTAAGCCCTAGAAGGGGGCCCTGTGCACCCCCTCCTTAAAGTAATATACCTCCAGCGACCTGGCCCAACCAAGGGCAAAATCTATATCATACTCATTGCCCCACATATTTTTCATTGTCTCTGGAATTTGATGGTCTTTGGGACTGCCAGGGCCCGTGCAGGCCCATCACATTAATTTAAGAACTTTGCCCTGGAGAGGTGGTGGTCTTTAGGGCACAGGCAGACCCAGCGGGCCCACCTGCATACATATTTTTCAGTACCCCGGCGAGGTGGCAGTCCACGGGGCAGTGGGGGGGCGCACTGGCTCCCCACATTAATTTGTAAACTTTTGCCCCAGGGAGGTAGCGGTCCCAGGGGCACAGGGGTGCTGTGCGGGCACTCTCACATGCACAAACAGCAGTGCCACAGGGAGTTGCACCATGTGCTCCCTTCCTTAAAATAGTATACTCCTGGGACCTGATCCACCTGGGGGTAAAAATTGCTTTAAAAAAAAAATATAGATATATATCTGCAAAATTTGCGAATAGTTACAGGACACCTGCACCAAGGCTAGTGAGGTAGGGTAAAGATACCCTGACCCCTTTTCTTTCCTTTACCTTTATTTTTGAGACTCAGTTGAAGCCAAGATTCAAAATGGTTGCCAACACTTCCTGGTTGAAATATTGGCAGGCAATCATATCTCTGCACAAGATCGGTAGGATTTGTGAAGCCTGCGCACCATTATTTATATACATTTGGTTTTCCTTTAATTTCTCCTAAACTACTGAACTAATTTATACCAAATAACACAAAGTGTAATGTGGATACCAAAAGCTACCTTTCTGCCAAATTTGGTGTAATTCTGTTTAGTGGTTCGGGCTGTAGCTGTGCTCAAAGCTCTTAAGGGAATTCATATGGAAAATGCACCTTTTTTTAGCCCCCTTTTTTTCGGCCTTCGCTTGACAGATCCCCCAAAACTTCCTGTGCACATCAAGATTCTTTGGCACGCAAACTTTTGTGAACATATATATATTACCTACTGGCAGTCACCAGTAGGTAGTTATAGTTAGCACCTAGTTTCCATAAGAAAATTATTTTTTGACTTGCCTATACCTTTGGTGCTATTTGACAAATCTTCATGAAATATTCCCCAAAAAGTGTCCTACTGTGTCCTATTGTGCATGGTAAGTTTCAGGTTGATTCGTGAAGCAAGGTCTGGGAAAAGGAGAGGGTGAAAAAAAGTTTGCTTCCCATGGTAATTCCCAGAGGGATTTTGAATTTGAACACGGGGACAGCCAAAACCGCTGAATGGAATTGCACCAAAATTGGCAGAAAGCTAGCTCTAGGTCCAGAAAGTGTTTTTTTGTGTGATTTGGTGTAAATCCTTTCAGTAGTTTATGAGATATTAAAGGAAAAATAAATAGAGATATATGGGGACGCAGATCCTCCATTGACCCAACAGTCCCTGTGCTAATATCTGATTGGCTGCCAACACATCAACCAAGAAGTGTTGGGAGCCATTTTGGGACTTTGTTTCAAACAAAAATAAACAAAAGGGGGCAGAGCATAAATGCCCTAACCCCATAGCCTTCGGGCTGGGGTAACCCTGGGAATCGGCTAAGGTAAAAAAATAATGTTTTCTTAATTTACAGCGAAATTTGCAGAGGATCCATGAATTTCACCATAATTTTTTTTAAAAACAAGTGCAGTCTCCTGCGCTTTTTTGTTTATATAGCCCCTGGGTGGTACAGGTCCCGAGGTCATGTACATTTTTAAAGAAATGGAGGTGGGCACAGTGGACCCCTCTCCAAGGGCTTTCTTGTGCCCCGGTGCTGCATTAAAGAAATATACAAGGGGCCGTAGGTACCCCCTGTGCCCCTGGGAATTACCACCCCCTGAATTTTTCTAAAAAAGGAGGGGGGCTGCATGGACCCCCCTCCTGGGGCTTTCAGATGCCCTGGGGACCACCACCACCCAGAGGTTAAATTGAACTTTAAGGAGGGGGTCCGCACAGTCCCCCATCCTCGAAAATGCTGAAATGCGGACAGGGAAACAGATGACGTACTGCTCCCGCATGCAGGGAGCTGCATATTTAGCAGTTCCCTGCTTGCAGGAGCTATACTGGCTCCTGAGGGAGGCTGGGGCTCTTAAGGTTCCCTCCATGGCCCCCGGCATTTGTTTAAGAAAACCTGTGGCCTCCTCTTGGGTAAATAAGGAGGGCAGGGTTCATTCTGACACAATGCGCATTCCACAGAAATTAAACCTCAACCGGAAGCACTTACAGGTCTAAACAAAGTAGGTCCCCAAGTTGAAGTTTCACTTCTGTAAAGTACTAATCATTCTAACTTCTTGTGCATGGCCAAAGGAAAGCAATTATGTTTTCTCTGCATTTCCACCTTGAAGCGTTTACTATAATCCTTGATGGAGGTGGGACCAGTAGGTTCTTTCTTGTAATCTGCTGTGGAGACCAGAGATCGCGTTCTCCCTTTTAAAAACTACAAGTATGTAAAATGGTGTAGAAGCTCTTCCAGTTTGCCCCCTATACATTAGTAAAATGCAACATCCCCCAACCCTTTTCCCAGTTTACGAAAATGCCCTGTGCATGTTTCCTGCATACTTTGAGATGCAATCTTGATGCACAGGAGTATGATCAGATCTCCACCAAACAAAGAACCACTTCATGAGTAGTGTGGGCTTGAGTAGTTACAGGGCATATGCTGCAGGGCCTGGCCCCACAGCCAGTGCCCTCCAACGCGTCTGAAGGCTGTGTGCCACGGGGTTGGATTAATGTAAAGTTATCCAAAGGTCACAAAGAGATTATAGTTAGGGTCACATTTCAAACATATAAAACCATTGAAATTCAGCAGTTATAGTTAGAGTTATTTGAAGTAACTATAACTCATGCACTAAGGTAACTCTAACTTGTGCCCTCTCCATGCACTGCCAACTATCCCCTCATAACATCTTCTATGAAATCATTGATAATATCACCACAGTATTTGCAGTAAAATAATTGATGAAAAAACTGTGCATGGGGGGGACGAGTGATAGTTACTTGAAATAACCATAACTGCTGAATTTCTATAGTCTTGTACATTTGAAATGTGAGCCTAAATATATTGTCCCTTTAACCATTGGTTTTTTAAGTGAATTGTATATTTAGAGGCAGTGGTGAAGGATTTTAAAGCTTTCGATGTAAAACAAAGGTTTGTAAAAGGAAATGTGTAAATACATAGGGAGATTAATGCACTGGTAACAAAATTGAGAAATGATACAGATTATTTAGTAAGAAAGGCAGATAAAGGAGGTAATGTGGTCCTCTGGCTCAGAGAATGGCATATTGAGGTAGCCTATGCTTAGTTAAATGACACTACTTGTTATACAACAATAACCCAATAAGAATATATTAAGACTATTGTTGAGTATTAAGCATGGTTGAAAGGATCCCATGAAAGAGAGATATTAAACCATGATGAAGTGAAATTTCTAAAGAATGACTTTCCGAAACTGCCCATTTTCTTCTTAATACCCAAGGTCCATAAAAACCCACAGAGACCACCAGGGAGACTGATTATTTCGGCAATAGATAGTTTGCTTGAAAATACTTCAAAATTTGTGGATTTCTTTTTTGTATTTAATCTTCCCTCATACATACAGATTCTACAGATTTCCTTAAAAGGCTATTTGATGTGCTGTGGGAACAATATATAATGATGATAACATTAGATGTATACTCCTTATATACTAGCACAATTCATGAGGATGGATTAAGGGCTACAAAGTAGTTTCTGAGAGCTAGACCCATTAGATTTTTTTAACACGTTAAGATGCTTTGCAAAATGATTGAATTTTGCCTAACCAGGACCATATTTCTTTTTGATGGCCACTTGTATAAGCAACAGCAGGGGACGGCGATGGGGCACCTACTTTGCCCCCCCCACATGAATTTGCATATGGGCTGGTGGGAGAAGCAGGTGGTCTTTGAGCCATCTAGCATTTGGACTCAAAATATCATGATGTAGATGAGGTTAATTGACAATTTATTTGTAATTTGGGAACGTGACATACAGTCCACACAATCTCTTGTCAATGAAATAAATAACAATGACTTGAGTTTGTTTTTTACATATACGATTAGTCCTAGCCACAGTGAGTTCTTGAATGTCTCAATAAATATAGAGGATGGCAAAATGGTGACTAATAGTCACCGGAAGACTATGTCAGGGAAAAATATTCTGCATTTTGATAGTTCTCATCCAGACTGTCTGAAAAAAGAATATCCCTTATGGCCAATTATTAAGACATAGAAGGGTGTCTAATAAAGAGAGTACATTTGAAATCACAAGTGTGGAAATGAAGTAGAGGTTTAGACAGAGAGGCTACAGTCAGAACATTTTAAGGGCAGCTTCTCAGAAGATAGAAAGGCTCTCTCATGAAGAGGTGCTACGTAAAGAGAAACTGTGAAGACAAATATGAGGGACACATAGGTTTGATTCATTGCTTCTTACAGTAGGGACCATTTTTCAGTACTTAGGATACTCCAAAAACATTGGAACTTGCTGAAGAGTGATGCGAGTATTTCAGAAAAGGTTCTGTGTAAACCCCTTTTATCCGATAGAAGGGCAAAATCATTGAGGGATAGACTAGTGACTAATAACATAAGAAGTAGTAAGGGTATGTGGCTGGAGCCTAAGCTGGGCTTTTGCAAATGTAATAAATGAAAAGCCTATAGGTATGGGAAAAACATTACTGCAGTGCAGACACCTTTTGAGAAAGAGTTAAAAATCCCGAGACACCTTTCATGTAGAATTGATTTTGCAGTGTATATGTTAAAGTGCAGTTGCAATATGGTATATATATACATATATATATATAGGGTGCATCATCTTACAGGCCCACAAACGGATCTTGCAACATCTACGGGCAATTAAAAATTAAGATAAGACCTACCCTTTGGATAAACATTTTTGGAAAGAACATCAGGGGAATACTGAACATTTACACTATTCAGTAATTGATGCTGTTGTCAGACGTCTGAGGGGTGGGAATGAGAAAGAATACTGGGCAGACTGGAAGCATGATATATCCTGAAGCTTGATTCATTGGAAGCCAGAGGGTTGAGTGTAGCCCCTGAATTACATATATTTGCATGAATTAATGTTGGTGCTGTGTGTCCCTCTTCTTTCAGTTTTGTACGATATTTTAACCTGCTTTTTCTCTGTTTTAATTTTTAGTATCATCAAACCAGAGAATAATTTATAATGGAAGATTATAATGAGAGTATAGGATATCCTAGATATTTTTCATGGATTTCACATTGCAAGTATATTTAGAAATTTGTGTTATATATATATTTTTTTTTATAAGAACATTTGATGAAGTAATCATGTATTGTTTGTAGGTAAGCCCACCTAGGTAGAATTGGTATTTTGGTATTTTGATATATAATCAGTGTAATTCTCTTGTTAAGGTGATGGGGAGAATAATATTGGACTTGTATCATGATTTAAAAGCCATATCACAACAAAGAGGGGCCAGAAAAGAAAATGCTTTTTCAGTTAATTTCCTTTTTTTATTGCTTTAGCTGAATCTTAGACCCGTTATTATAATGGTGGTAAATAACTTCATATGATGTAGTTGTAAAATTGAGCATTGTTAAAATGGCCACGATTTCATTACTAGTATGGAGTCTGCACTTGTCCATCATTTATGTTTGCTATATTTGGTAATGTTTAAAAGCAATTGACAAAATGATGAACACAACCATGACCAAAGTCCTGAGAGGGTTAAAACGCAGTGATTGTTATTAGGTAAAATAAACTAAAATAGTGCACAAGCTGGGAGTGCTGTTTTGCATTTTGGAACAGAAAGGCAGTTTGTGAAATGTGAAGCGCATGGGCTGCCATGCTGTAACTGGCACTAGAGGTGATCAGGAGTGTGCCTTCACAGACGTGTAGCTTGGAAAAATATATATATATATATGTGTGTAATATATATATATGTGTAATATATATCTCTCATACACAGCAATAGAACCTGTGTAGGTATTATTAGGCCATAGTTTCTATTAAAAGGCCATGTTTGTTTTCTAATTGTGAATGCTAAATTTTTACTAATAAATATGCATGTATTTTGAATTATGAATCTGCATAGAATTTGACTAATATAGCAAATATTGTGCGCCTTGGAAAATGTGTACACTTGAATGGCCGTCATTAATCACGAAGTTTCCTTATTAAATGCATGTTAATGTTAATTGAAGTGATTACGCTAAGAAAATGAGATAGTTTGTTATACTTATGATTTTGCATTATGAATTTGCTTTATTAATTGTAGTCCTTAAGTTAGCAAGGTTTTGACCCTACTTTGCACAGCCTCATGTTAAGCTGCACTGTTCAGATATTGCAGTGAGAAAGGTACTCCTGGAGAAATTAATACATGTATTGTTTTTCACTGAGTTGACCAAACATTAACAGATGTCTTTAACTTTCTTATGAGAACTGGTTGCTAGAATTTCTTGTGCTAGTAGTAGAAACAATGTATAGTTTAGTGCATGAGAAAGCGATGTTCCCAGGAGCCAACAATGGCTGCACTGACTGGAGTACAGCTGGATACAAAAATGTTACCTAACGAGCCTTACGGTGGGAAAAGGAGAAGAAGAGCCAATCATCGACATGTGAACTATCGTTTAGTTATATCTGAGATTCACATTTTTAATTCTATTAAACTAAATGTAAACTTACGGTTCTTTGACCAATGGCAACACGGGAAGTGTTTTAGCCGATTTTAACTTAGCCTGACTGCACACAGAGAGACGTGCTCATTTCTATTTCGATGTTACTCCTGTGAGGATTCTACTTTAACTTTATTGATTAAACTTCTGATACTGAATGCTGATCCCTTAGGCATTGTTTTCTAAATGGTTCAGATAGCTTAGAGTCCCATTTCTGAACCATTCCCTTTCATGGCCAGTTGCTGAGGCAAACAGAACAGATGCCCAACTGCCGAAGATAATCATGGCTTGCTGATCCCTACTGAGGAGAGGTTTTACAAATGCTATTGTTTTTGTTGTAATTTTGTCTTTTGTTTCTAGGTAACAACCACCAATTTGATAACGCCATAGCTAGATGTTTTCTAAATTTATGTTGACTTAAATTGTTTGGCATGAAGCCCAAACATGCTATTCTAATCAGAAGGTTAGTAAGGGAAATCCTGAAATGTTAACATGTTACTATTATCTAATAACTGTTGTTGCCCAGTTGCTCAACCTAGATGTATGTTATTTTTATTGTGCAGCTGTTCTTGCTATTGATTTGTACTGTAACTCTTGAATGCATAGTTATCAATGCATTAGTTAAACTGAGATTCTTTAGAAGATTTTGTCAACCAGTATTGATTTTGTATGTGTACCATTTGTTTCTGAGACTAAGCTAATATAGGGAAATAAACATTCTAACTTTTACATAAAGGTGTGGTTATTCATGGCCAAAGGGGTCATGGTGCGTGAGATTACTGACCCCAAAGATTATTGATGTTGTTGTTATTGATGATTTGTATTGTATTTGTGACATATGGTGGGAACTACTCCAAGCACAATCAAAAGTTCCATCGAATCTCTAATGCACCAAATTATAAATTAAGGATAAGAAATCAAATAAGGTCAGACTCACTAACAGTATTATTAAGCCATAGTTTCCATTAAATATTTCTGCTGCTGGTTAAGAAATCTGTACGGAGCTTTAAAAAAAAAACAAGTATCTCCACTTTGAGTTCTTGATGGCACGCTTGTATGTAGATCTGTCGAGCGGAGACCAAAAAAGGCATTTATGCAAATGTGGCTTTTCCCATTTTAACTCCCATAATTTCCTTTGCACATTGATACAGAAAAAAACGCAGGACCAAATTACACCAAACTTGGCAAAACTTTTCTTGACAAAGTGCCTATGCTTACTTTGGTATAGTTTGGTGTAATTGTGTTCAGTAGTTTTTGAGGAAATAGTGTTTACAATGTATTCCAGTCTGAATATGAAAAGGTTAAATTTTAGAAGTTTCAGAACTGTTCATTCGTGATTTAACTGCGTATTCGCATTGAAAAAAGATTTGTGAACCCAGTCAAAAAATAAAGGCACACAGTTGGGTGAGGAAGATTTTTCGCCCATTGTCGATTGCATATTTGTGAATTTATCTTCAGCTTCACAAATTCTGTTTGCTTCGATTGGCTAAATCGCACAGAAAAAAATTATGCAGCGGCTACTATTTATTGCCTAGCACCATGCACCTAGCATGATGTAGGAAAAAATAAATGTAAAAAAGGCACAACATGCAGAGTGAGCTACAGTGACCCCAGGTGTATGTGGAGGGGAACAAAGGGACCCCCAAGGCCTTAAAATCTCAAACTTTATTTTAATGTGGTGTTGCCAACCCTGTTTCAGAATCAAGAGTCCAAAACCCCCGCCCACCTCCCTTCCTAGAGTTTCTCGATTCACAAATCCCACAAAAATGTATTATATATATATATATATATATATATAGATATATATATATTACTATCTGCACTACAGCTGTAAACCCCTGCTGCACATGGCCTTTGGCTGTACACATCCAAGGTTGACCGCCCTCAGTAGGTGAGGTGCTGAAGCTGTCTGAAAGCCAGTCCATGAGGTCAAGCTCTGTGGTGCTGTGGGTGTTGGCCACACTTGGAGTGTTAGACACTAGACCTAGCCAAAGGCTAGCCCTTTCAGCCAGACCCCAATACACACATTTTGGCTATGTGCAGTGGGATTGTTTTTTTTGCCAAACCCAGGCCAAACCCAAGTGATAACTCCAATGTTCATGGCTAAAGGCTGTGTACTACATGGATTGGCCACCTGTGGAATCCTGAGTGCGGGCCAGTATGAAAATAAGGCCCTGTAGTAGATACTTGCTGCATATGGCCTTAGGCTTTAGGGACATTGTTTCCTCCTCCACATACACAGAGGCACACACGTGCACACACGTAAACACACACATGTAGACAAATTTATACATGCATACCTAGAGGGGTTAAATTGCCATTTACATGTAATATACTCCCACCTTAGCATAGAGCATTTGGCAGTGGGTGGGCCCATTTCAGGAACTGATGTGCATGATGGCTTTTTACTTGTGAACAGGAAACTTAAAAGTGGTTTGCTTTCGAGCCACAGCTGGCCACGTGTGAGCATGCATGGTTCACCACCTAAGTATGTTTTTTGCAATATGTTTTCATTACTTTATCAGAGGCGAAATTGGGGTTTATTATAAGGAAAGGTATTGATGAGTCTGTCCCTTCCCCAAAATTGGATCCTATGATAGGGCTTATTTTATCATTTTAATTTAACCTTTACACTCTCCCTAATGCTGCTGACATGCAGCTTCTGTTCAAATAAAATTAAAAGCCATCTATTTGCCATTCTAAATTGTGCCTGCAGGAAATACAGAGATGGATGGCTTCCAAACGTTTTAAATTTAATGTCAATTAAAGAGAGATTCTAATTATTGGTGGGGAAAAATATGACTAGTCCTTTGTCCTACGGCTTTCAAAACAAGGCCCTTGCTAAACACCTGTAGCCATGACAAAGAATGTAGGTATTGTTTTGGATCATTCCTACCTACTACAAACATTAGTGGTCTTCGTCACATGCTGTCTTCAACGGAAATTTGTGAAGGATATCTTTCCCTTTATTCCATCAGGTAAACATGCCTCTGTAGTCGGGGTTTGTGTGTGGTCTCTTTTAGATAATTTTAATACCAACTACCTTGGCCTTCCTGAGTACTACTCTCTAAATTTCAAAAGATCCAGAACTTGTCGGTAACGATTATATGCCAACTGCATAGACACAAACAACGTCTGGCTTGCATCTCCACCCATTGACTGTCAACTAAGTAGAGAATCCAGTTCAAGGTTCTCAGTTTCATATAAAGTGAATTTCACAGAAAAGGACCTGCATTTCTTTCACAAAATCTGACGCCCCAATGTTCGTGCTATAGCCCTATGGTCTGAAAGATCTTTGCATAAATGTTGCCCACAGTAACAGTGGGCCGTTTTGTGTATTAGAGCCCCACGCTTTGGAAATATCTTTCTTCGGCGATACATTGCTTTTCCAAGTTTAAATAGTTTAAGCGGTCTCTTAAGATACACCTGTTTTACTAATTTGCTACTGTCTGCCAAGAGGCTGTTGTAGGACTTTGCTTTGTTTTCTTTTTCTTTTACATAATGTTTTGGGTGGTTGGGTTCTTTATATCGTTTTATGGATTCTCAGAATGTAAATATTAAACAGTTGAGAGATGGTGTGAAGGTCAAAG
Source organism: Pleurodeles waltl (assembly GCF_031143425.1). Classification (NCBI taxonomy): domain Eukaryota; kingdom Metazoa; phylum Chordata; class Amphibia; order Caudata; family Salamandridae; genus Pleurodeles; species Pleurodeles waltl. The sequence goes on from NC_090444.1 coordinate 728,252,279, forward strand.
GTGGAGCAGCTCCTCTGGCCAAGGCTGTTGAAACAAATACAGGATTTGTTTTACGACCGTGTCCACCCTCATCACTCCAAATGCCTTTCTGGTGATTGTGCGCTCAAAAAAGTAAACGGACACATTTTAAATAACAACAACAGTTGGGTGAATAGGTGTGATTAGATAATAGTCACCCTGATACTCAGGTTAAGCAATTGGATATAGAGGTGACGTTTAATGGTTGTGGAGAAAAAGATTTAACTGAGAAAAAAGTTTGGGCGCTGCGATGACGTCCGCTATGCCGGTACTGTATAGGTACATTGTATTTTTACTACATAAATTAAACAGTGTTTTAATTTAAAATTTTGAGGTGTCTGATTACATGTTTTCCAATGTCAATAGCGATTCTGACTCACTGTTATGTCATATAACATATTGGAGCAATAATAGCAACTAACTTAGCTTTAAATAGGTAATTTTAGGTAGTCATTGTGCAAAAGTTAACCCTGGATTTAATTTGTATATTGAGCAACACTGTCCCACTAGCCCCGGGAGACGAGACTGCTGTGGAACTGGCGGTCTCCCCCTCAGACTGATTACAAGGTTTCCACTTGGTTGACCAGCAGAAACCGCAGAAATCTGAGTTTTCTGCCGGTCAGCCCTTTGGAAACAGTGCAGCGGAATTAACTTCAAACCAATGCTGTTGCACAGAGGGTGCTATCAGCTGCCATGGAATATACACTGTTTGCTGCAGCAGGCAGTGTGCATTCTGAGGGTGCTGGACAAGAAGGCCCCCAGCACTGGCTTTCTGCCAGCCTTTTCATGGCAGGGCTTCCGCCACGAAAAGACTGGCAGAAACTTGTCTTGCAATCAGCACGGCGGTGCTGAACTCAGCACCGCTGTGACTGACCATGACTCCGACTGCTGCCACCTCACCTGGAACCATGTTCTTGACTGTAGAGGTGGTCTCCTGGCGGTCCGACCACCAAGGTTGTAATTTGGCAATCTGACCACCAGGAATGTGGCAGTCCGACAACCACCAGTCTCGTAATTGAGACCTTAATTTTTGCATATAAAAATGTGTGACTTGTGTTAATGGTATGATGAACAGAAGTATATTTGTATTGTATTATTTGAAGTAACTGGATGCAAACCATTTTCACCTTGCCCAATAAAATGCTTAGTAATATATTTGCTGATTTTTGTTTTCGTGGGAAAAGTGAAGGAAAGGCGCACTCCGGCAAAATATATACTTTCAAATCACTGTTAAGAATTTACATTCAATCACTCCTTTCAACCCTGGAGATTTAAAATGTTTTCAGAGGATCAGACAAATTCAGCCACTAGGATCTCCTACCAATTGCCCAGAGTTGTTAAGGATCATGAAGTCCACATTTTTAAAGTCTGCGGGAAGTCAAACCTGCCGAAATTTAACAGAGAAAACGTGTATTGCATTTACTGTATTGTGAGGATCTTGGTGCATTACATACCAAAATCTGCATTTTACTGTCTTGTGAGTCAGCGATGACGAGACCCTTTTGGTTCCTGATGGACTCTATAGAACTGTGTTGTGAGTGTTTTGGTATGGTAAGTAGATTTCATGTTTAGAATGTTGACTTTGCAGTTACATGAAGAGGAATAAAGATGTTTAAGACCAAGCTCTACGTGTGGTGCATTAATTTGAAAATACCTAGTGTAGGAAAGTCCTCCTTTTTGCTCTGGTCACTCCCAAACCTTTTGGACAGATACTGGTGGTTAATGAATCTTGGCTGTGCCCTGGGTACTGCTTACTAGTCCCAGGGCCTGTGCTCTGTGTAAAGTGGATGTGCAAATTAGGCTAATTATAATTGACAAAAAAAACCTACCTATAAGTCCCTAGTATATGGTAGGGCATGTAGGTTTAATGACCCCAGCATAGATAGTTCCCCCATTGGTGCACTGCTGAGGTGCCTAGTGTCATTTTAAAGGCAGGCCTGCCTTGCAGGCTGCTTTTAAACTAAAGTTCTATGCAAATTCGACTTTGGGATTAAAAGTACTTCCAAAGTCTTAAAATACCTTATTATTTTAATACAAGTCACCCCTAAGGTGTGCGCTATGTGCCCCTAGGATTAGGTGCATGTAACTATAAGCAGAGGCCTTATAAACATTGTTTTAAAAGCCCTGGTGAAGTAAAATAGCCAAATGTGTTTTTCTTTCGCTGTAGTGAATGTCCTCCATAGGCTAACATTGGGAGATTTTTTTTTAATTTACAAAGTCCCCTTAAGTGTTAGATACCTAAAGTTTGGAATCAAATTAATTGTTATAATACATCCCACAACTTACAATTGTTGGTTTTAATATAACTTGTTCAGGTAAAGAGTTTTAAACTCTACCTAAAAAGTTGTCAACTTCAGCCCTGTAGTGTCCTTCTCTGATTGGCCAGCCTCTGGCAGCCTGGCCAGGCTGCATTGATGAGGTGTGAAGTGGCCTGAGCTGAACACAAAGAGATGTGTCTGGGGGAGGAGAACACCCCTCAGAAAATGGAGAAGCAGGAAGGGGGAGGGGTGCCAAACTGGTCTTCAAAGGCAGGGAAGGACATTTGGAGCAACCCAGCACCTCCCTCACATCCTGCAAACACATACAATTAGGTGCCCCTTGATTAGATTAGGAGAGGGCAGGAGAGGGGTGATTTTAGGATTCTTAGCCACACCAGTGGGTGAGCTCAGTCAGATGTGACCTCCAAAAATCAGTTCCAGCCATGATGGAATTTTGAAGAATGTTGCTCCCTGGGATTGATTTTTGCCACACTTCCCAGGAAGTGGTCATCACAGGGGTAAGGACCCTGCATCTGATTGGAGAACCAGGACCCTCCTGTTTTTTACCCAGGAGCAGGGATAAAATCGGCAGAGCTGCACCCACACCTCAGATCCCTACAAGGAAGGGCAACAGTAGAAGAAGGACTGCCCTGCTGGACACCTGACCTCCAACCGGACACTTCACTCTGGAGGACTGCACCACCTGTACACTTGGGCTTCACCACAAGAAGGAATTTTCCTGGCTTCAACTGGTTTAAGGAGGGACTCCATGTTTGCTACAGGTGAAAACTTGCTAACCAGAGTCCCCTGCACCGACTTCTGAAGAAACTGACCAGCTGACCACTGTCCAGTGGGCAATTTGGAGTTTGCTCCGGGTGCATTCTGGGAGTTGTAGTCCACACCCTCAAGCAGCAACTTAGAGCTTCTGGAATATTGGGTTGAGCTGTGGACACTGAAAGAACCTTAAAAGACTTTCTGGAAGAAGATCCAGAAGTTCAGAGAAGTTTGGTGAACTTTTGAAAAAAAGCTCCATAAAGGGACTGACCCGCTGCGACAACTCTAGCCGGCTTGCCTCAACCGCGACCCGGCCTGACTTGAAGGTTCGTCCCGGTAAAGAAAATCTCTGAAAAAGTGACTAAGTCTGAATGTAGAAGGTTGACCGGGACCTACCAGGCAGTGTATCCAAAGAGGGCTCCAGGGACATTATCAAGATTCAGATTTGCCCTGGTCGAAGGATTTTTATCTGCAAAAATCTTCTAAATCCGAATGTAGAAATCTTCACAGAGGGCTCCCATGACACGTATCTAAGGAAGGGCTCTAGGAGGTGGGACTGGACGGCCACTTGGTCCCGCTGAAGAAAATCTTCAAGAAAACGTATAAGTCTGAAGGTAAACTTTTGACTGAGGCCTCCAGCTTGCTGTAGCCGAGCAGGGCTCTATCGCGGTCAGCCTCAAACTTTTACTTTGCCCCGGTCGAGGTGCGACCAGATGACCAGATTGGTGCTATTCGTTTCCATGTGCTAAAAAGCATTAATCCTTTACAAATTCATATCTCCGGTTCCCTTTATCCGATTTTATTCATTTTGGTGTCATTTTAAAGCTAAAATTCGTTCCTATTTTTATTAATTGGTTTTGGATTTTTAAACTGTTTCCTGTGTTTTATTTAATTTCTGTTTTGTGATACTTGAGTGCGTTACACTTTGGGACAGATGTAGCAAGCGTTTCACTGTTTGCGCCATGCAAAACGCACTTCGCAATGCTCATCCCCATTTTGCAAAGTCGGTAACCTGGTTACCGACTCGCAAAATGGGAATGCGACTCGCAAATAGGAAGGGGTGATCCCCATCCTATTTGCGATTCGCATCGCAATGTAGAATTGCTTTGTGACTGCGAACGCTGTCCAAAGCAATTCGCAGCTAGCTCCCACTTCAAATGGGTGCTAACCCACTCGCAAAAGGGAAGGGGTCCCCATGGGACCCCTTCCCCTTTGTGAATGGCCCTGAAAACATTTTTTCAGAGCAGAAAACGTTTCATTTTTTCGTTTGTGTTGCAACTCGTTTTCCTTTAAGGAAAACAAGCTGCAATACAAAAAAAAAAAAACTGCTTTATTAAAAAGCAGTCACAGACATGGTGGTCTGGTGTCTCCAGCAGGCCACCATCCCTGTGAGTGCTGCGAATCGGAAGGGGGTCACAAATTGCGACCCACCTCATTAATATTAATGAGGTGGGTCTTTGCGACCCCCTTCCGATTCGCAGATGGTGTCAGGGACACCATCCAGCATCCGGGTTTGCGACACTCAAATTGCGAGTCGCTCAGACTCGCAATTTGAGAGTCGCACATTTGGATTTTCCTACATCTAGCCCTTTGTCTCCTAAATTAAGCCTCATTGCTCGTTGCCAAGCTACCAAGGGTTGAGCTGTGGTTAATTTACTAAGACCTAACTGAACCCAGTGGGGGATAGTGGCCTATTGCTAAGGGTAGGTGCTTACCTGCCCTTACCAATAACCCATTTTCCAACACCCAACTGAAGAGGACGGTATAACGGGTGACAAGATGGGAGATACATAATCCAAAGAGCTGAGTGAGCGCACCCAGAGGGTTTGCTGTGGTCCAACCAACTGCTCTTGTCTGCTACACTTGCTTCAGTTGAAGTGAAGATCAACGTTTGGCATATGTGGAGTCAAAGCACCACTCCAGCCAGTGCAAAGCTTTCAAAGAAGACGAAGGTCTTACAGAGAAATTTGTATATTATTGGTCAAGAACCTGCAGGTGAGGCTGTGATAAAGGTAATGCACCACAATTCAACACAGAGCTACAGGATATGCAGAATGATAATGCTAAAATCAGTGATAACCCAATAAAGGAAAGCACTAAAGGCAGTGAAAACTAAGTACAATGCAGAAGGGTGAAAATAGTGAAGAACCAGTGCTAGAGATGAAACGAGTACTTGCTATAAAAGAGGAAGAAGGTGCAGCACATCTGGTGACCCGAATTCATACAGTATACTGAACCATTACCTCCAGATGCTGCGGAGTCAGGTACATATCAAGCTCTGTATGAACAGCAAATGCTTTCACCAATTGTAGTTGAGGCAGAAAATACACAGCAGCCACCTTCTTGAAACCACTGCTTCCCTTCAATACCACCAAAAAGCATAATTCTGGTGACAGATGGACAGCGTGGATAGAAATGTTGATGAATTTAATCAATGCTCTTGAAGAAACAGATAACAAAGAGATTGACAAATATATCAAGAATCTTGCAGGTGAAGGAATAAAAGAAGTAATCAAGAAACTACACAAAGAAGGACACATTCACTGTGAAGGCTACACAACATTCACTCACATATCACCAACAAAGCACATCTATCATATCTACAAATGCCTAATGATATGTTATGACGCATGAGGGAATGTGTCAGCCAATATACAATGGTGACACACACTCCTGTATGTGGCACAACATGAAAAATATCCCCATTGTGAATGTACTATTCCACAGTTTGCCATGCATATTTATATGTGAGGGAATACAGACATCATCCCATCAACGTAAATAGACCATGCATGAAACTGCAGCTTATAAATATAGACAAAAAAGAAAAAAGGGACAAATGCTGACATGTAAGCACAAGGAATATTGCCTACAGCCATGGTGCATAAATCATGTCAATGGACAGTCCACACTTACCAAGGGAAAGTAGTGATCCATAGCTGAATCCAAAGTACAATATAAGCACTGTCACATGTATAATGGACATCTTCACATTACAGACTTCAATTAGGCACCAGCACCCATCACACACTGAAGACAAGTGGCCTCTGGGGGGGCAGATGCCAACATGCACATCTACCCAGGAACATAGTAGAGTACAGTGATTCAGCACCTATTTACCTTCGGTCTGGAACACTGAGGAGTATTGGTCTTTTGCATAGCAATTACATGCAAAACAACAACAAACAGTAAATGATTGATCAATGTACCCATCCATCTGTGGTCCCTGCAGAGCAAGTGGCTGAGGATTCCACGCAGTTTTGTCCTAGGTCCCTGGCCCAATAGCCAAGTCACTTCAGGTTATGTCACATGACATGTCAGGACAAACAATCTCTTATCTACTGTGTGACAATTGACTCATCATTAATTGTCAAGGGGAGTTGTCAGGACCTCACTCAATCACTTGGCGATGGGACAGCAGAAATGTGCTCTATACCCACCCTCTTGTGACTGCTGTGCTGCCTTCAAATGCCCATTAAGGTCCGGATAGGCCACCACCAGAATGTGGGCCATTAGTGGGTCATGGTCTGATGGGCACCCCACCCACATTGGCAGGACAGCCCCAGCTGGGCCTCCACGATCTCCCAGGCCCAGTGTCTCAGGTCCTCCCACCTCTTACGAAAGTGGGCACTCCGCTGGCTGTGGATGCCCAGGGACCACACCTTCTTGGCAATGGGCGTTAACCTGCATGGATGCAAAAGACACATCAAGAGATCATGTTCAGAAGTTTCATCAAAAATGGTTGAGTTACATACATGTCAGTAACATCAAGGTAGAAATGTCCTATTTGTCACTACTCCCCAAGTCTGACACATACAAGTCAATGAGTACAAGGCCATGACTACAGACATACATTTCAGAATCTGCTGACCAGCCCACTGCCCTTCTCAGGCCCTACAGTGACTAAGCACGCTTACTGACATCATGTGGGACATGCTCCAGCAACCCGACTGATATGTGAGCCACTATGAGTCACATCACAACTCTTGCTGCCTCTGAAGGGTATACTGCTTAGGCTTGAGTGGACCAACACATTCACACTCTGTGAGAATGACTCTCTGCATTCAGTCCCAACAGGCTACTGCCAGACAACAATCTTCAACATTACTTATGGGTAACAATGAAGGGACTGGCATGGTGACAAAGCTACAGAGTCACATATCCTGATCTCCCAGGAATCAACTCCCTGTCTGCACTGTGGAAATGTCATTTATGGAATAAGCCTGTGCAGGGCAAATATGAACTGTGTGAAGGTGACAACAGGACTGTGGCAGTAAGGGACCTGTCATGCATCAAACAGACACATTGACAATGATGCTGAGTGCATATGTGTAACAGATCAGTAACTCACCCCTGCACCCATTCCTAATCTGATCAAAGGAATGAGGCATTCTGGGCAGCATATTACACTAGAGCCTCAGATTAGGTACATGGCAGGATCTGCTGGGGTACAGGAAGTGGGCACGGTACCACAGTTGCATAGCCAGAGTGGCTCCACCCCAGTCTAGACTAGGAACCATACTGGGAGATACATGGGACAGGCAATGGTCTCTGCAGCTGAGCAGACCTACCTGACACTACATTCCATCACTTCCATGCAAGAAAGCACATCATGTAGCCAACAGCCAATTGCCATGTGTTGTGTGTGGCAACGTGAAGGGCAGAGAGAGTGATGACATGCCTTACAACCCACTGTCTAGCAAGGGCAGATGTGTGAAGAAATATCTGTGGCAACATACACATATCTAGCATTACTCACAACTGACACATGCATCATGCATACTTAGCTCATGTTGCCATGCACATACATGTTGTTTCACATATACAACAATCATGAGGGAAAAGGTGTAGCCACCAATACATGCACATTGACCCTCCGATTGAAGCCAAGCAGACTGCACCTACAGGCACATGAGTAGTCAATCTGGCACAGATGAGTACTATCTAGCCTGTGAGGACGAAAGGGATGGTGAAGTACAAAGAAAACTGTTCACAAGAGGCTCTGACCTGCTGCTCTGGTGTGCCATAGAGCTGGTCATACAGGGGTAGGACCTTGTTGGCTAGCCTCTCCAGCACTTCCGGAGAAAAGGCTGGGGCCCTATCACCTGCTAGACGTGGCATGATTGTTCCTAGAGGTGGAACACAGCAGCTCGGTAGTGAAGGTCTTGCTGGAAGCAGTATCAGGAGTCATGTGAAGGAATCTCCAGAACATTTGAGGCACGTCTGCCACATACACAGTAGTCACCACCTGCGGACAGCCATTGGCCCATGACCGCCACTGACAACAACACTAGCCTATGGCTGTGTCTGCTGCAGTTGCAACTGTCTACTGCCATGACGATTTCCGCCGCAAGTTACGGGCTATTCATAATGTAAATTGGAGTAGGCAGCCAACATTTTAGATGCCTTAAATGCGGTATTGGGTTTCAAAAACTGTGTTATGCCCCTGATAATTTTGTTTTGAGCACACAAACATTCTCATCCTTTATTGTCATGTAGGTCATAAAACTCAAACACCATTGTCGTATGTTGTAGTGCACAGATTGACATTTACAGTGGGGAACAGTCCTCCCCCGTCAATGGACTTTTTTATGGTTCGGACATCCTGTTACATTCCCTGGGGCATTTTTGTTGTAGGGCCAGATACATGATATGTACACATGTGTGGCAAAGCAAGGGGGTCACATGTGACCCTTGTGTCATTAGCAGCTGTGCTGTGTACTGTTTGACAGGTCAACCCCTTACTAATTGTCTTGTCACATGTTGTCACTGACATGCATCATGTATGCAGCTGGGGAGACAATGACCAAGCTCATTTTTTGTCATGTATAGGTACCCAAGGAGAGGAAGGATGTGACAACCACCTGTCTACCATCTACTGCACACCTACAGACCATGGAATAATGCCACATCATCCTACTGGACCGTCTGAATAGGCAAACAATAGTGAATTTAAGTTGTCAGTTGTAGACATATCTGATGCCAGCTATAAGTAATCCAGCCAGTATTCCATCAATTGTACAAGTCATGTCAGTGTTGCACTTCCTACCCACATGGTCCTTCGAACATGCAGTTGCCCTTAGCTGCTGGTATGTCCCAACCAGTGTTCAATCTAGTGTTGAAGGATGCCCTCTGAGCAATGTGAAAAAACATTGACAGTTACATCAGGTTCCCCAATGTGAGGACTTAGCCCATGTGAAGGCTGACTTGTATGGCTTTGGTCGCATCCCACATGTGGTAGGGGCCATTGATGTCACACATGTAGGCTTGCTGCCTCAACAAGGTTTGTGCCCGTTATCCAGCTTCAGCCCATGATTCCTTCATAATGCAGAACAGCACAAAAGCCCAGCTGATGTCACAACTGTACCCATAGGGAGCCTGGCTGGTTGGGAAGTCACATTTGTCCTGTTTGTGTGTGCACAATGTCTGGTGCCACAATTCTGACAAGAGGGACTCATTGTTGCACATATGTCCCATTCCTTAACAAGCGACTCTGCATACCCAAACTGTCCTTGGTTGTTGTTGACGCCAATAAGGAATCCAACTAGGCTTGGGAACGTCCTCTTCAGTGAAGCCCATGGAAGAGAAAGGTGGGTAGTGGAGTGGGCTTTTGGGCTCCTAAAGGCCAGATTTAGGTGTTTGGACCACACTGGTGGAGCCCTCTCTACTCACTCGGAAAAAGTGTGTTAGATCATTGTGGCATGCTGCATGCTCCACAACATTTCCCTGCAGAGGAATATCCTATACATCCCAGAGAAGAGGGAGCCTGCAGTACCATCGGGTGAGCCTCCTGAAGAGCCAAATGAGGATGACAGTGGTGAGAAGGAAGGAGCTGACTTTGGAGAAGATCTCATTAATAGCCACTTTTATTGAGTGTAAGTATGTCATATGATGTAATGAAAGTCTGTGACTTATAAAGAACTGTACTTGTCAGAATGTGTGGAGGAGAGTGTTTGGACAAACCACTAGTGAGCTCATGCTCTGCAATATTCAGCCACAGGGTGCTTGAAGAGTTAGCCTTTGACATATCCCCAGCCTTCATGGAGCAACTTTGTTTGTCAGTCTCATTGTAGTGCAATTTTAGGTATGTTTTCAAGCCTATACTCTTTGTCTTGTCTTTGTCCAGGTACCTTCACCATAACATCCTCATGTGGGCAATTCAGAGTTGTGACATTGCCAGGTGTCTCATGCTGTTCTGACATATGAAGTGGACATGGATTGTTCCAGGTAATGTGGGTCACAGATTTGGGGTGTATGGGACGTGTGCCAAGGCAGCTTGAACAGTACTTGGATGGAAGGTCAGAAATGCACGTTATGCTTGTTTATTGTGCTGTGTTAGGAGGATTGTATCATATGTGTGTTCATGTGGGCATGAAAGATGTGCTAATCTTTAACAAGCAAGTCATTCACCCTTCATGTTGGCTAAACACCCTTCTTGTGTGACCTGTATATGACTGTGGAAGTGTTTCATCATTGCAGGCACAGTGCCTGTGCCACAACACTGACATATGTTTGTGACATACCACCAGATGCATGGTCATTGGATTATGATGGGCCAGTGATAAGGAAATGTTGGTCTGCCATCTGTGTCTATTTTGGAAAATGTGATATTGGATTTCTTTGTTTTGCTATGTGATAAGGCTCAAGCTGGTGACCCCATGCACCTTTCGTTTTCCCTATTCTACAGGGAAATGTCTGACAAGGTCCTACTGTCTGTGGTCTGGGGGGCTGTACCTTGGGATAGCTACCTTGACACAATATGAGTCAGCCATTTTTGGCTCAGACAGTCAAGACATATGGACAGCCTATGTGGTGTGCAGTGCTATACAAATTTTGGTGTGGCCAGACAGTTCTAGCAATGTACCTGTTACATGTCCCTCCTTACATTAGTATTTTGTGTCTTCTTCATTTACTTCACATGGTCTTACATCTCTACATGGCAAAATGTAGAACAAAAACAAGCAGATATTGACTTTGGGATAGGTGTACAAGTCATTTGGTGCATGAAAAAAACAGTGAATAGTTCAGTTATGGTGGATGAAATCATTGGAGTGGATGCCATACAATTTTCAGTCCAACGTCCAGTGTACTCCCCCCATAGGAAACGGAAAGTGGTTGAAGAACAGTCAACAGACTAAATATGTGGTACACAAACTAGGAAGCGGTCACTTACTGACAGTGGTGGGTGTCTTGCCATCTGCTCCTCCTGTATTCTTTGCTGGATGTCCCCGCTTGCATGGGAGATGATCTGCTGTTATAGAGGCAGGGGTGTCTCTGACATGTTCTTCCCCTGACAGGGGTACCCTTCCAGTGGCTGCTACAGATGATGGGCCTGGTGTTGCTGTGCCAAAGGAAGGGGTAGGTTGTTGTGGATGATCCCTGATTAGGGTACTGTTGATGTCCCTCATCACCCTTTTTAATGAGGCCAGTTTGGTATTCGTGGCCTCCCACTGTTGAAGCATATCTAGATGAATGTCTCTCTGCATCTGCTTGATCTCCCGGAGTTCTGCAAGTACCTGGCCCATCACACCTGGGAATCCTCATAGACCCCCAAGACGAGGCTGATCCACCACGATGGCCCACAATATTCCTCCTATGCACCCTACCCCCATGGGCCTGTGCCCTTGCCACAGGGTGCCTCCTACTACTGGTTCAAGGACCATCATTGTCGTCTGAGGTGTTGTGCTGCAACTCAGGATCGTGGACAGGGAGGCACAAGATGGTTGCAACTGTTCTAGGGACACAGGTTGTGGGGCGAATGGCTGGCTGCAATATTGAGTCAACTGGGCTGGGAGGTGTTGACATGGCCACAGTGAGACTCACTGTTGGGGTCTGACCAGGTTGTCCAGATGGACCAAAATTGTCGTCCATGTCCAGCTGTCCAGGAGTGTCTTCTTCACTGAGGTCTTCAACCTTGGGGTTAGTGGCGGTCTCTTCAGTGGCATCTGTGTGCCCAGTGGCAGCTGAACCTGTTGATGTGAAAGATACAATGTTAGAGGTTGTATTGTGACATCTACCTCCAAAGGCTTACAGTGACATTTTGCAAAGGCCTTGTATATCGTTGATTTGCAGGTTATCCTATTGGGACAGGTACCCTTGCTATTTGTTGTATCGACCTGGCATTTGTGAAGCATACTAATTCCATGTAAGGCAACCAGCTGCTGGATTTAGTAGGTCATTAGCCCTCTGGAGGATGGCCTGACAATGCCATCTTGCCACCAGTCAGGCAAAACAGTGGCTGGGCAGGATGTGGCTTTGTCCATTTTAAGGCCAAGTAGATTGGTATGTAGGCAGACCCATGGGTTTTTTGTATATGTGATTGGAGTCATCATGTGGTCAGTACAGTGTGAATGTGTCTGCTGCCAATAACATTGTGGTGATGAATCTTGTGGCATTGGTGATCACACTAGGTAGGCTGTCCTTCCTGTCCTCAATTGTTTCATTTTGGTTTAGCAGTTCAAGATGGAGCTAGGTGGCCTGGCACGTCTGCGAGTTGAGCATCATCTGTATCTTGGTCCCTCCCAGGTGAGTAAACATCATTTGAAAGTGGGCAGGCACATTTTTTTGGACAAGTGACCGTTGTTCTGCTATCTGGAGTCACTTGAACAGTGTCTCCTGGTAGTTGCATTTAGATCACTCCCTCTAATTCTAAATCTTGACAATTGTTATCCTCACAGGTGAGTAGACTTTGATTGAGAATTCATAAATAGATGACTTTGGCCAAGTAAACATTGTTTTTGTGGTTGGAGTGAGTGACACCGGGCCTATTGTGCTTTGCATTCAGTTCACACCCTCTGCTTCCCAACACTAGACAAAGGTTATCCTCCGAGGTGAGTACCCTTCATTTGGGAGTTTACTCACATATGCATTGAGACCAGTGCACACTGGGCTGGTGATTGGAGTCACAGGGACAGGCCTTCCTGGTTGCTGGAGTCATGTAATCTCGGTACTACACAGTGTATACAAAAGTATTCCTCCCAGGTGAATACACTTGCATACAAGGGTATTTGGACAAGAGAACAGTGGGCTTGTATTTGGGGTTGGAGAGACGGAGCCTCATAGCCTTGGCATACATGCCACTCCCTCTAATTCATACACTTGCCAAATGTCATCCTCCACATGGGCACACTTCTTGTGTGATTTCCCAAACATGAGTCTTTGGAGAGGAAAACACTTTAGTGGTGTTTGGAGTGACAGGAACATAGCCTCCTGTGATCTGCAGTCATGTAGCTCGCTGTACTACATACATCATACAAATTGTTTCTTCCCATGTGAGTACACTTCAATAGAGATTTCAGACACAGTGGTCCTTGGAGGAGAGAACACTGTGCTGCTGTTTGGAGTTACAGATCCAGGGGCTGCTGTAAGTTGCAGTCCTGTCACTCTCACTGCTCCCCAGTACTTCACCAATGTTATCCCCCCAGGTGAGTAAATGTCATTTGAAATTTGACGACCAGTGATCTTTGGAGAAGAGTACACTGGTCTGGTGTTTGGAGTTACCGATAAAGGGCTTGCTGGTAGCTGCAGTCAGGTCCCTCACTCTGGTACCCACACTTGACCAATGTTCCCCCCCTGGTGAGTAAACTTCAATTGAGAGTTCATTGACAGATGTATTTGGGCAAGTGAACACTGTGCTGGTGTTTGTAGATACAGAAACTGGGCCTGCTGGGAGTTGAAGTCATGCCACTCACCCTGTTACACACACTATACAAGTGGTAACCTCCCAGGTGGGTACATTACAATTAGGAGTTGACATACAAGGTTATTTGGAGAAGATGACACTGGGCTGGCTCAGTGGAGTAACAGTACAGTGCATCCTGGCCTTTGCAGTCATGTTAGTCTGTGTACTACACACACTTGATAAATGTTATCCTCCCAGGTCAGTACACTACAATTTGAAGTTGACATACAGGGCTATTTGGACAAGTGATAACTGAGATGGTGTTTTGAGTTACAGAAACAGTGCCTGCTGGGAGTTGCAGCTATGTCACTTTCTCTAGTATACACAATATGCAAATGGTTTCCTCCCAGGTGAGTACACTTCAATAGAGAGTTCGAGCACAGGGGTCTTTGGGGGAGAGTACACTATGCCGGTGGTTGGAGTTAGAGGAACTGTGCCTCCTGTGAGTTGCAGTCCGGTTATTCTCACTATTCCTCAATGCTTGACCAATGTAATCCCCCCAGGTGAGTAAACTTCATTTAGGAATTGAAAAATAGTGGTTTTCCTTTAAGAGAGCACTGGGATGGTATGTGGAGTTACTGAAACAGTGTCTCCTGTGAGTTGCAGTCATGTAACTCGCTTTACTACACAAACTTTACAAATCTTATCCTCCCAGGTGGGTACACTTCAAATGTGTATTCACAAACAATGGTATCTGAACAAGAAAACACTGGGCTGATGTCACTCCTTCTACTTCCAACATTTGACAAATGGTTTTTCCCAGCTGAGTAAACGTAAATAGTGATTTAGCAGACATTGGTCCTTAGACAAGTGGCCACTGTTATGGTGTTTATAGTTGCAGAAACAATGCCTCTTGGTGTTCTAGTCATATCAGTCCCTGTAGTACACACACTATGCAAATGTTATCCTCCCAGGTGAGTACACTTCAATTGGGAGTTAATAAACTAGAGTATTTGGTTAAGGACACACTGAGCTGGCGGTGTGGGCAACAGTATCAGTGTCTTGTGGGAGTTGTACTCATGTGACTCCCTGTACTACACATTATGTAGAAATGTCATTCCCAGATGAGTACACTTCAATTGTGAGTTGCCCAATAGAGACCTTTGAGCAGGTGAACACTGGGCTGGTGAGTGGAGTGACAGTAAAAGTGGCAAAAGGTGAGCTAAGACCATGCATGACATGGCATTTTGGTGACATTTTTATTGGTGTGACTTACCAGACTCCACTCCCCCAGGTAATCCTGTCGAGCCCTTAGGATTCAGGATGGTCAAGAACTTCTCCTTCTAGGGAAAGAGATGTAATGGGGCACTGAAAGGGCCACTGCTAGTTTTCTTGGCCTGCAGCTGATGCCTTGAGATGAGGGAACAGACCATGCCCCTGAGGTCATTCCACCCCTTCCTAATTTCCTCCTTTGTGCGCAGGGTTGTGCATACAGCATTGACTCTGTCGACCAACCTGTCCCACATTTCCATTTTCCTACTGAGAGGAGTGTGGTAGATTTGTGCTCCAAACTATTGTGGCGCTACTCTAATGTTTTCATCAACCATGACTCTCAACTCATTCTCTGAAAAGCGTGGATTTTTAGAACCTGACATGATGGAATTTGAGAAAAATAACAAAACGTGACAGCGACTTACTGAAGAGGGGAAGCGCGAAAGGGTGTGACTGGAGAAAAGTGTGGTCAGGGTGTGAAAAGAGATGGTGAAAAACAAGCGGTACCGAGTATAGGCGCTGTAAGGTGAATTATTGGCTCTGGCTTCAGTGTTTGGCATTGAAAATACAAAGGATTGTGGTGTGTGAAGAGGTGCGTTTTATAGTGTCCTTTGCAAGTGTGGCCAGTGTGGCATTGTGTATCAAATGTGTTGTTTTCAAAACCATCCAATGTGCTGTTGTGTATTACTTTGGGAATCGTGAGCCACCGTGGTTCAGTCTGCCCTTAGCTGACCACCATTGGTGCCCCCCACTGTGACTTTGAGCTTGTAATGTGGTCACTGGTTGGTCCCTGTGCTGTCAGTGCTGGAGGTTGGGCTGTCTATTTGTGAACCTCCACGCTGCTGCTGGTCTGCCTTTTTTGGTTGGTGGTTCTTCTTGTATAACTCATAATAGGGCAGTCTGAAAGACAGCCAACACGGTGGTCTTTATGGGACCGCCAACATGGCAGTCTGGGGGTCCGACTGCCAAACTTGTTATGAGTCCCTTAGTCTGGAGCAAGTATACGCATGGCTGCCAAAGCTGAGGAACATGCAAGTCAACAATCTGTTTACATGGAGGCCAAAGATTCCAAAAATGAAGCAATCATGAACATAAAAAGGAAGCAGAAACACAATGCTGAAGGACACAAAATGATGTCTCCAAACAAAAAGAAACTGCTTCAAATGAGGATTTTCATTTCCACATGAAGGTTAATGTCCCCCCCATTGGACAAGTATGCAAGGGCTGTGGGAAACAGAACCATTTTGCAACGGTTTGCAAGGTGAAGGAAAAGCTAAGTGTGTCACACAAAGAAAATGAAATGGACACCAGAACATTCCAGAGCGACATCCTACTCACGCCCATAAAGCCAACTAGTAATATCAGCTGAGGCAAACTGACACTAAACAAAGTTGATCGTCATGTAAATCTTCATCAAAGAGTTCTTCAGTTTCATTGTCAAGGGACAGTGAGGAAAATAGATGTGTGATGTCTATATTTATCTTGGAAAAACTTGTGCTTGTTAGACTGGCCACATGCAAAGAAGAATACGAGTCAAAGAAAAATAGACAAATAAAATCACAAAAGTAATTCAAACATTGTCCGAAAATTACACTAAAAGTAAACAGCTGCTCCATATATTTTATTATTGATGGTGTGCATCAATAAACATTTTGCCTGAGGAGAAATACAATGAATGGCTTCATTGTCCTGCCTCACACTTTCGAAGACTAAATTGTATACATGGGCTGCAGCAATGCCATTAAAGAGTCATGGCTCATTCGTAGCAGCCATTAGACCCACAGAGAGTACAAGTAGACATTCATGTACTTCAAGGTACTTTGTCAAGTTCCTGTTTACTCAGTTTCAATACTGCTGCCAATATGGGACAGATATCTGTGAACCACAACTTGAATGCTCATCATGAAATAGTAAGTCAGTTCCCTTAATTGTTTCATGGATTGGGAAAGTGTAAGACCAGGAAACTGAAACTGCATATCAATGAGAATGTTCATCCTGTTGCTCAAAGACATAGAGGAATTGCATTTCATTTACAAGACACTGTTGAAAAAGAGCTTGAGACATTTCTAAAGCATGACATCAGTGAAAGATCAGCCTATCCAACTCTGTGGGTTTCCCCCATAGTGATAGTACCCAAAAAGGACAGTGAAGAAACTGTGAGCATCTGTGTTGATATGTATCACGCTAACAAGTCAATTGAAAGAGAACAACATCCCAGACTGCACATTGCCAACTTGATCACATAGTTAAATAGTGCCAAAGTCTTCATTCCCCTTGATCTGAAAAAATGGTATCATCAATTGAAACTTGAAGAAGATTGTAGACAAATTTCTATGTTTACTCCTCACATTGGTTTGTTTGGATATAAAAGGTTAAATGTTGGTGTGTCATCAGCCGCAGAACTTTTTCATGAACTTTTTCATGATGTCATTCAACATACAAATACAGTCTAGCATAAATGATTTCAATTACAGTGATTACTTGTACATGATGAAGCTTTTCCAAAAGGTTGTAAACTATTTGCTGATGCAGGTGTAACCTTGAATGCAGAGAAGTGAAAGTTCCACAAAAAAAGCTCAAATTCCTTGGCCATAACTTTTCTGATGGGGGTTTGACACTGGATCCAGTTAAAGAACAGGCCTTGTCAGCCACCAATCCCCCACAAGATGGTACCATGTTTGATCATTTCTTGGCATAGCCAGTTATTGCTCCAGATACATATGTGACTTTGCCACAGTAAGTGCTCCCTTAGGAGGCTTAACAAAATGAAATGCTTCACTTCACTGGTCACCTGAATGTGAACAAAGTTTTAAGAAAATCAAGCTTGCAATTGAGAAAGCCACTGAAATGGTCTACTTTCATCCAAAACTGCATAGAGGTGGTTCTTGACGTCAGCCTGGTCGGGTTTGATGCAATTCTTGCCCAACACAATGGACACCTAAATGCTTGAAGGTATGTTGTGACATATGGAAGCGGAAGTTTGCCACAAACTGAATGTGTCTTCACTACCTGAAAAAGAACGCTTTACAATGCTGTGGGCTTGTGAACATTACCACGTATTCTTATATGGAAATCCTTTCACTCCTGCAACCGATCAACAAGCAATGCTTTCCATCACTGACAAGCTAAAACCCAAAATGTCTCAGTGAATTAAACATTGGGGTTTGCGACTAAAGGAATTGTACTACACTATCATGCACCAACCAGGGAAAGATCTAAAACCCGCTGACTACCTTTCACGAGTGTCAGTACAATGTCACAGTATCCCTTCAGAATGGGTTGAAGCGTGCGTTGCCATAATTGTAAAGTGCAATACCCCAGCTGCAATTTCTATGGGACACATTATTACTGCAACAAGCAAAGACAGTGACATGTTGATAATAAAGGACATTATTGCTTATCTGTCCTTGAAACTGCACACTTGAGCTCTTATACGTGATAGTGAATATCAGAAGTTCAAAAATATAAAAGACAAACTGTCTGTTACTCAAGAAAATATTGTTGTATGAGGTTCGAGAGTTGTCATTCCAGAGAGTCTTTGACAACATTAAGGCCCTCATTACATCCCTGGCGGTCGGTGTTAAAGCGGCGGTAACACCGCCAACATGCCGGCGGTAAAAAAAATGGGATTACGACCACGGCGGAAACAGCCAACAAAGACAGACACTTTATCACTCCGACTGCCACGGCGGTAGCAACAAACCCCGCGGATGTTACCGCCAACAGACAGGAGGAGGACAATGTACCGCCCACCCTATTATGAGAGGCCAATCTGCCAGCTTTTCCGGGGCAGTACCAACGACATCAAAACCATGGCGGAAACAATACATCGAAGGGGAACCACTCATCTTTCGACACTCCACGAAGAACCAGGACGCCATGGAGCCTGAATTGCAAATCCTCCCCATGTTGGTGTATCTTCTCATACACCAGGAAATAGAAAGAAGGCAGCGGCGATGACAGTGAGTACTGCACCTAGCACACCGGGGAGGGGGGGAGGGAAAAGAGAGTGACACACACATGGCACGCAACACCCCCACCCCCCACCCTCACCCACAACAACATTCACACTAACACATCCAACAACATTACTGATTCACCCCATCACCCCCCTGGAAGAACGCAAGGACAAAAGGAAATGAGTCTTACCAGTGTTATGTTGGAACATTCAGATATAGCAGTAGATTTTTAAATAAACTGTATATATATTTTTTTACATTATATACACAAGGCCATACACTGTCCCTTGTAAATGTCCGTGGACCAGTGGTCCCAAAAAGCAAAATGGAGAGAACACTGCAGAGGCATTAGGTCGAAAAAACACAGGCACCTCTCGGAAAGGGGAAGGGGGGGCACCTCAGCCGGAAGATGGTACGACGCCACAGCTCCTCGAGGGGGCTCCATGCCCACTGCCTGGTCCTGGGGAGTGCAAAGCCACAGTCTCTCAAGTCTCTCAAGTGGGTGGGTTGCCCACTGCTTGGTCCTGGGGAGTACAAAGACAAAGTCTATCCAGTGGGTGCTTTGCCCACTGCTTGGTCCTGGGGAGTGCAAAGCCACAGTCTCTCAAGTCTCTCAAGTGGGTGGGTTGCCCACTGCTTGCTCCTGGGGAGTTCAAAGCCACAGTCCCTCTAGTGGATGGTGTCTGGCATTGTGCCCAGAGTGTTTCATCCTGCCAAGGAGAGGGTGAATGGATGCCTTTCTCCACTGGTTCTGGAGGGGGCTTTGTGCCCAGAGCGCTTCATCCTGCCAAGGATAGGGTGAATGGATGTCTTTCTCCACTGGTTCTGGAGGGGGCTTTGTGTCCAGAGCGCTTCATCCTGACAAGGATAGGGTGAGTGGATGCCTTTCTCCACTGGGTCAGGAGGGGGCTTTGTGCCCAGAGTGCTTCATCCTGCCAAGGATAGCGTGAGCCTTTTTCCACTTGTTCTGGAGGGGGCATTGTTCCCAGTGATGCTGCACCTGGGGTGTGGCAGTTAACATCCTCTCACCTGGGTGTCTGAGCCACGAGATGTACATGGAACAGGTGGAATGATACTCCATGGAGGCCAGCCACACTCCATCCTGGGGTGAGTTATGCTGCAAACTGCTGGTAGTGCCAGTGCTGGTGCCTCAAGTGGCATGTCCAGGGTCCAGAACGTCACCTGCAGCCTCGGATGGCTGCCCACTGGGGATGCTGCTGACGTCCGATATAGTGGCACCAGCTGGGCACATGGCGGTGCAGATGGTGGTGCAGGTGGTGGTGGCTGCGGCGGTGTCTGCGGCGGATATGCTGCCGGTGCTGCCCATGGTGCAGGTGTCTGTAGTGGTGGAGGGAGACACCAGACCCTCTCCGGCAGCCTCGGATGGCTGATCCTTGGGGAGGATGCTGCAGACTGATGTTGTGGCAGCAGCAGTGCAGGTGGCGGTACAGGCGGCGGGACGGGTGGCGGTGCAGGTGGTGGTCGTTGCAGCGGTGATGACCGTGGTACAGGTCGCTGGCATCTCTGACGGATAGGGTGGTCACCAGCCCCTCACCAGGAGGCATCGTGCCCTGAGGTGACTTCCCCTTTGTCTTGTGTCCCTTCCTCACCTTGGCAGTCGCTGCTGGGACCTTGGCACTGTCCTCTTTGTGTTTGGATGAGGCCTTGCTGGGTGGGTGGTGCGACATTCCCCTGCTGGATGCTGGCCCCTTCTTGACCTCGGCAGGTGTACCTGTTGTTGGGGTGGGAATCGAGGTGACTGCCACCGCCAGGGAGCTTCCATCAGAGGAGGAAGCGCTGTCGCTGGTGTCCCCTCCTGTCCCCATCGTTGAGCTCCCCTCGCCCTCCGTCCCACTGGTGCCTTCACCCTCCGTGGTGCCTCAGCTCCTCCGCCAGATGATGCTAATGCACACAAGGACAGGGTGACAAAACAAGAAGGGGGGGAGACAGAGGACACACATGATCAATGCTAGCAACACCACTACCGTTGGTGGACACAACACACACTGAGCTGCCCTATGCAGTAGGCCTTGCCAAACCAGTCACTATGGTAGTCACCAGCCCATGGGGTACAACGCCTAACGCCAGCACATGCACACCTGACATCCACAGGACCCTGCACACTAGTAGCTGCCCATTTGTACCATTGGGGTAGGGGTGCTTCAGAGCCTGCAAACAAGGGACCACCTATGGCTTGATCGCCCTGGCCTAGGGGCACCCACAGCCCACACCCCCCACCCAGCTAGTTCCTAAACCGCATTGAGTCAACTTTCTGAAACTGTACTCACCCCCTTGTGGCTGCTGTGATGCCCTCAAGCGTCCATCTAACTCCAGATAGGCCACCGCCAGGATGTGGAAACACAGAGGGGTCATGGTGCGACGGGCACCCCTTCCACGTTGGGAGGCCAGCCCCAGCTGGGCCTCAGCTGTCTTCTTGCTCCAGCCGGCTCAGTTCCTCCCAGCTCTTACAGCAGTTGGTGCTCTGTCCCAGGGTCCGCACTTCCTTTGCGATGGCACGCCAAATACCCTTCTTCTGGTGGGTGCTAACCTAGAGGGTAAACAGCAAAAAACTTTAATTACTCACCCGTCCGGACCGTCATACTCATTGCCCACCAGTTCCCACCCATGCCTTGACGCACATACACTGACCACCTCACATGCAACACTCAGGCCACTCCCCAACATGTGGCTTACATCCACACCACTCCAAACAGGCATTGCCCATGCATCATGCTCACAGTGTACTCATCTGTTTGTCTGGAGGGACCGTAGAGTAGCGTGTACTGAGGGAAGACCCCATCCACCAGTTTGTCCAACTCCTCCACAGTGAAGGCAGGAGCCCTTTCCCCAGACACAGTAGCCATTGTCGCTTCCAGGCTCAGGTCACAGCAGCACTTGCAGTGTAGGTCCTCTTCTGTTGATGGGCAGGTATCAAGTGAGTGAAGAGCGAGAAATGGCAGTGACGTCCACAGTGGTGCATACCATCACCTCCGGCATACATCACCATTGGCTCCTTGGACCCATAGGGCCCAATGATAGCCAATGCGGAGTTGCGTGATGGTCTTCGACCGCCTACCGTTACGCTGCACAACGCCAGCGCAATTACCTAATTTCCCCTTGTCCCTCCTCACAAGTCAGGCAGCTGCCATTTCAGGGGAGCACATGGCATGGCACCTAACTGCGTCACAGCACACATTGGAACATATACGGACTCAGGATTTCACACACGGATTCTGTAACATTAGTTCAGACACAGTTGTGCTATCTATGTGGTAAATGACCTTCTGCAAGTCATATGAGATGGCGGCATCCTCCGGTGTACAGACCCCTGGTGGACCTATCGACAATGGAAGACAGACACATCATAATTACATACAGACTTGATTGTGCCACAATCCAAGAACTGTGTGCCCAATTGGAGCCAGACCTGATGTCAGCTATCCACCAGCCCACAGGTATACCCCCTCTTGTGCAGGTCCTGTCAGTGCTCCATTTCCTGGCAAGTGGCTCCTTCCAAACTACAGTGGCCATGGCATCTGGGATGTATCAGCCGATGTTCTCAAACGTGTCGAGAAGGGTGTTGTCTGCCCTGCTGAAACACATGCGCAGCTACATCGTGTTCCCCCAGGTGGAGGATTTGGCTACAGTGAAAGCTGACTTCTATGCCCTGGGACATATCCCCAACATCATTGGTGCCATTGATGGGACACATGTGGCATTTGTCCCCCCCGTAGAAATGAACAAGTGTACAGAAATAGAAAAAGCTACATTCGATGATTGTGCAAAGGTGTGTTTGGCGGACCAGTACATCTCCCATGTGAATGCCAAGTATCCTGGCTCTGTGCATGACACCTATATCTTGAGGAATAGCAGCATCCCTTATGTGATAGCCCAACTACAGAGGCACCAGGTGTGGCTAATAGGTGAGCCCAAGGTACCCACACAGTATGAGTAGGTGTCTGGGTATGTGGTAGTCGATAAGCGTTAGTGTGTGTCTAACAGGTATCCCTCAGAATTTGCAGGTGACTCTGGTTACCCCAACCTCTCCTGGCTACTGACCCCAGTGAGGAATGCCAGGACAATGGCAGAGGAACGTTACAATGAGGCACATGGGCGAACTAGGCGTATTATTGAGAGGACCTTTGTCCTCCTGAAGGCCAGATTCCAGTGCCTCCATCTGACAGGTGGCTCCCTGTACTACTCACTGAAGAAGGTGTGCCAGATCATCGTGGCATGCTGTGTGTTGCACAACCTGACATTGAGACGCCAGGTGCTTTTTCTGCTGGAGGATGAGCCTGGTGATGGTCTGGTTGCAGAGGTGGAGCCTGTGGACAGTGAGGAAGAGGAGGCAGAGGAAGAAGATGTTGACAACAGAACAAACATCATCCTGCAGTACTTCCAGTGACACACAGGTAAGACACTGTAACTCCTCTTCACACATCAGTTAACTTTAGGACATTGTACATGGCAGCCTCTTAACCTCTGTCTATGGCCATTGACTGTTCCCTTTGGATTTCCTTTTTTCAGATCTGTGTACCCCATTCTGCCTTCTGCTATGTATACTGCTGTTCAACAACTGCCATACATTGGTATGAGTAAATGAACATATACCTTGCAATTTTTTGCTAATGTTGTAGCTATACATTTGTGAATCATCAGACTGACTCCAGATTGGTATTTGATTAAAGGATGTTTATTTAGGTGCTAATGGCTATAGGGGTATGTGCAAGGGGCTGGGGTGATGGTGGAGGAAGGTCCATGGTAGAGTCCAGTCTCTAGGTATCACATGTGCATTGTCCAATGGGGCATAGGAAGGGGAGCAATGGCAGTTCAAGGTGGACAGGGTGACAGAGTGGGACAGAAGGGTGACAATCAGGAGGGTCCTATTTCCTGGTGGGGGTCTTGGCAATGTTCTCTGTCTTCTGTCTGGATCGCAGGGACCATTTGCAGGGTGGTTCTCCTTCTGCAGGGGGTGGCGTGCTGGTGGCCTGTTGTTCCTGTGGCGGTGCCTCCTGTCCACTAGTGCCGGCAGAGGTGGAAGGCTGTTCCTCGATTTGGCTAGTGTCAGGGGCCCTTTGTTGAGCCACTGCCTCCCTCATGGTCTTGCCCATATCAGCCAGCACCCCTGCTATGGTGACCAAGAAATTGTAGATTTTGGTGAGGTCATCCCTGATCCCCATGTACTGTCCCTCCTGCAGCAGCTGGGTCTCCTGAAACTTGGCCAGTACCGTGCCCATGGTCTCCTGGGAATGGTAGCATGCTCCCATGATGTTGGAGAGTGCCTCATGGAGAGTGAGTTCCCTGGGCCTGTCCTTCCCCTGTCGCACAGCAGTCCTTCCAGCTTGCCTGTTGGCCCGTGCCTCTGTCCCCTGAACTGTGTGCCCACTGCCACTGACCCCAGGTCACTGATTGTCTTCTAAGCAAGGTGTGGCCTGGGGTCCTTGTAGAGATAGGCACACTGCTGATTGACATGTCCTGGGGACACAGGTGTGGGTACGCTGGGTGGGTGTTGTGGTGTCGGATCCTGATGGGGGAGGCTCAGTGTTGGTGTGTGACAGGGCTTGGGTAACCGGCTGTTCAGTGGTCCCTAATGGGCCAGGTAGGTCATACAGATCCTGGAGACCAAAGTTACTGTCATAAGTATAAATATGGGCCTAAGTGGGCATAGAAGTGGGAAATATCAGCATGCCATTGTCACACAGATTACAACAAAAGTCATTGAAATGTAAAGTTACACTGTCCTACCTGTGTGTCATTGGAAGTATTGTTGTATAACAGATGTTCTGTTGTCCTCATCCTCTGCCTCCTCATCCTCACTGTCCAGAGCATCTACTGCTTTCACACGGGCATCTCAAGTCTCCTCCTCCTGCAGAAAAGGGACATGGTGTCTGAGGGCCAGGTTGTGAAACGTGCATCATGCCACTACTATCTGGCAGACCTTCTTGGGTGAGTAGCACAGGGATCCACCTGTTAGATGGAGGCACCGGAACTGGCCTTCAGGAGACCAGAGGTCCTTTCAATGATCCTTCTGGATCGCCCATGTGCCTCATTATAACATTCTTCTGCCCTTGTCCTGGCATTCCTCACAGGGGTCAGCAGCCATGATAGGTTTGGGTAGCCAGAGTCACCTGCAAATATTGAGGGACAACATTTAGCCACACACTATCCTATATGGCCCACACTATACCCATACACCAACATCTACTGGGTGGGAACCTGGGCTCACCTATTAGCTACACCCTGTGCCTCTCTAGTTGGCCCATCACATTTGGAATGCTGCTATTCCTTAGGACAAAGGCATCATGCACCGACCCAGGATACTTGATGTGGGAGATGTACTTGTCCGCCAAACACACCATCTGAACATTCATGGAGTGGAAACTCTTACGATTCCTGAACACGTGTTCATTCTGCCTGGGGGGGACAAATGCAATATGTGTACCACCAGTCGCCCCAATTATGTTGGGGTTATGTCCCATTGCATAAAACTCGGCCTTCACTGTGGCCAAATCCTCAACGTGGGGGAAAACAATGTAGCTGCACCTGTGTTTTATCAGGGCAGACAACACTCTTGTCCGCACTATTGAAAACAATGGCTGTGACATTCCTGTTGCCAAGCCCACTGTCACTTGGAAAGAACCAGTTGCCAAGAAATAGAGTACAGATAGCACTTGCACAAGATGGGGTTCCAAAGTGGGGTGACGGATGGCAGATATCAGGTCAAGCTCCAATTAGGCACACAGCTCTGTGATTGTGGCCTTGTCAAGTCTATAGGAGCGGATAATGTGCCTGTCCTCCAGTGTTGCCAAGTCCACCAGGGGTCTGTACACAGGGGTATATCTCCATCTCCTATTCATCCACAGCGGTAGGTATCTAAGGGACACAAGAGTGAGAAGGCTGTCAAAAACTGAACATTGGAGCCACAACAGTAGTTTTCAATCTGTAAACTTGTAATGAGTCAGTGTGAATTGTCAAGTATGAGCCTATTTCTCCTGTGACGCAGCATGAATCCATAGGGCTGCCCCCCCACCGAAATGGCGTCCGCCTGTCCTGTGAGGAGGGACACGTGAAAGTGAGGTAATTCCGCTGACATTGTGCGCCGTGGAGGTCGGGAACCGCTGTGCAACTCCTCATTGGTTAATATTGGGACCTATGGGGTACAGTGGCCAATGGCGATCTACGCCGACGGTGACGGTATGCACCGCCGCGGACGTAACTGCCATTTTCTATCATATTCCTCACTTGCTACCTGACCTTCCATAGGAGGGGACCTACACTGCATGTGCTGCTGTGACTTGTGTCTGGAACCTACCATGGCCCGTGTGACCGGGAAAAAGACCCAACCTTCACTTCGGAGGAGTTGGGGAGCCTGGTGGATGGGGTCCTACCCCAGTATAGACTGCTGTATGGGCCTCCAGACCAACAGGTGAGTACACTGTGGGCACAATGCTTGTGGCATGAATGCATGGAGTTGTGTGTGTGAAGGCCTCGATGTAAGGGGGGTGGATGTCTTCTTTGTGGTGTACACACTGTGTGCTGGGCTATGTTTGTGCCAATGGTGATGGAAACGGGTATGGTGGGCCATATGTGTAACAGGCTGGACTGTTTATCTAATGGTGGTTTCATGTGTGTATTGCCTCTGCAGGTCAGCGCCCATCAAAAGAATGGTATATGGTGTGCCATCGCTAAGGAGGTGCGGACCCTGGGGGTCTATGGCAGGCGGAGCACCCACTGTCGGAAACGGTGGGAGGACCTGAGACGCTGGGCACGGCGGAGGCCCAGCTGGGGATGGACTCCCAACAAGGAAGGGGTGCCCATCGAACCTGACCCCCCTGATGGCCTGCATTCTGGCGGTGGCCTATCCAGAGCTGGAAGGGCGCTAGAGGGCATCACAACAGCCACAATGGGGTGAGTACAGTGGCTATCATTACAATTTACAGCTGGTGGGGTGGTATCTGGGTGGTGGATGTGTGTCAGTGGGTTCCCCTAGGCCAGGCCTGACATAGCAGCATAGGTCCTCTGGTGGCTAGTGTTCTGAAGGGATAATCCTGCTTACCTAGCTTGTAAGCATCCATTACTTGTCAGGGCTGCATGGGTCCCAGGTGTGCTGCATTTGGTGGTGTGTGCCCCTCCTCATGCCTTGGTGGCTAGCAATATCAGTGGTGGTGCAATGCATATTGCGTAGGCCTGTTCCCTGTGTGTGAGGGTGCTGTGTACACCAACCGTGGTGTTGGTGCAGCCATTGACCCAGTGTATCCTTTGTCTCTCTCCCCCCCTTTCTTGTTTTGTCCTCCTGTCCTTATGTGCATTAGCATCATCTGGTGAAGGAGCAGAGGCACCGGCGATGGAGGGAGCTCCATCCTACAGGGCCCAGGACGCAGAGTCCACCGATGCTGAGGGCACCAGTGGGATAGAGTGTTAGGGGAGAACCACGGCGGAGGCTGGAGGGGACTATTCAGACACAGATACCTCCTCCAATGGAAGCTCCCTGGTGGTGGCAGACACTTCTGTGACCACCCCAGCTACAGGTACAGCCACCACCCTACGTACTAGCACTGCCCTACCCCCAGCAGCCCTTTATTGAGTTGCCTGTGCCTACTCACCCAGGAGGGTGGGCATCTCTTTTGTCCCAGGCACCTCAGGTCCTGTCCCAGTGAGCCCTGCTGCCCTGGGTGAGGAGGCTATTGACCTCCTGAGATCCATCTCTGTAGGGCAGTCAATCATTGTGAATGCCATCCAGGGGCTGGCAGCCCAGATGTAACAATCTAATGCATTCCTGGAGGGCATTCACACTGGATTGGTGGCACAACAGAGATCGATCCAGGCTCTGGCCTCCTCTCTGATGGCAGCCATTGTATTTGTTTCAACTGTTCACCCCTCCAACATCCTCTTCCCATTCCCATTCTCCTCTACCCCAACCTATCCCAAACACACAGCCAGACAAGCATACACACAGGACAACACCCAAAAGTGTCACAGGCAGATACAAGCACCACACATCATCCCACAAGCACTCACCCAAACAACATACAGTTGCAGACACTACAACATCCACTGCCTCCACTATTTCCCCCTCCTCCCCCTCCACCAATCCCTCCCAGTCACGTCCACACTCACACCTGCATGCACTACATCATCATCCACTACCAGCATCATCACCACACCAAGCAGAACACATACCTCACTGGCAGACACCTCCAAAACATCCATGCACACGTCCTCTGTGTGCTCTCCCACTTTGTCTGTCCCCCCTCCTAAAGTACACAAATGCAAACACTCAGACACCCAACAGCCATCCACCTCACAACAGCATACAACCGATGCACCTGCACCCAAATCCTAGCAGACATACACCTCCAACAACCACTCCCTCATCCTCCACTCCCATTCCTTCTCCCTCTTCCTGCCCCAATGTCCCTAAGAAACTTTTCCTATCCACCATTGACCTCTTGCCTACCCCTCCCCCTGTCCTCCAAGTATGGCCAGGATATCATGAACCCAGCCAAGCACCTCAGCCACACAGTCCACGTCCCCAGTTCAATCCGCACCTACTCGTGGTGGAAAGGATTCCAGGCCACATATACTGAAGGGGAAGGAGCCTAGCACCAGCAGGCAAGAAGGGCACGAGCCTGTACCAGCAGGCAAGAAGGACCAGGAGCCCACAACAGCAGGCACGAAGGGCAAGGAGCCTGCACCAGCAGGCAAGAAGGGCAAGTAGCCTGCACCAGCAGGAAAGGAGGACCAGAAGCATGCACTGGCAGCTGTCACGGAGCCCCCACCACCAAGCATGGTTGTGCATCCATCCTAGGGTGCAGGGGATGTGCAGGAGCCTCCCACCACCACCACCAGCACTAACACAGTGCATCCATAAGAGTGTGCTGGGGATGTGCAGGAGCCTCCCACCACCACCAGCACCAGCACCACAACAGTGCATCCATCTGAGGGTGCAGGGGATTTGAAGGAGCCTCCCACCACCAGCACCACCACAGTGCAGCCATCACCTCCGGCGGACGCAATGTGATCCTGCCTCCATGGGCTGCTGTGCGGGCTGCCCCCTCCAGAACCAGTGAGAAAGACACCCACTCGAGAGACTGTGGCACATCACTTCCCAGGACCAAGCACAGGGCATGTTGTCCCCTCCAGAACCAGTGTGGGAGACACCCACTTGAGAGACTGTGACCTTGCACTCCCCAGGAACAAGCACAGGGCATTTTACCCCCTCTAGAACCAGTGGGCAAATCACCCACTTGAGAGTCTGTGGCGGATCACTCCCCAGGACCAAGCACAGGGCATGTTGCCCACCCAAGAACCAGTGTGGGAGACACCTACGTGAGAGACAGGTGCCTTGCACTCCCCAGCACCAAGCACAGGGCATATTACCCCCTCCAGAACCAGTGAGCTTGTCACCCACTCAAGAGACTGTGGCCCATCACACCCCTGGACCAAGCACAGGTCATGTTGCCCCCTCCAGAACCAGTGAGCAAGTCACCCATTTGAGAGACTGTGGCCCATCACTCCCCAGGACCAAGCACAGGGCATATTGCACCCTCCAGAACCAGTGAGCTTGTCACCCACTCGAGAGACTGTGGCCCATCACTCCCCAGGACCACGCACAGGGCATGTTGCCCCCTCCAGAACCAGTGACCAAGTCACCCATTTGAGAGACTGTGGCCCATCACTCCCCAGGACCAAGCACAGGGCATGTTGCCCCCTACACAACCAGTGGTCTTGTTTCCGCTCCCGGCTGAGGTGTCCCCCTCCCTCTGAATTGCCTGCCTATTTGCCAACTGATACCCCTGCAGTGTTCTCTCTGTATTGATGCAGGTGACAAGTGGGCTTGGACTTTGCACTGTGGCCATGTGGCCCACGCGAACTTCAGACTTTGCAGCGTCCCTTTTCCTGTACATTTGTAGATATCTGTAACAATGGCTAAGTTATTTTTATACTGTGTTGATATTATTACACTCACTTTAGTAAATTCTTTTTGTTCTTGCATTATTCAGCCGATTTAGGGGGAATTAACTTACTTTCTTGTGAATCTGGTTGTGTGTATGGTGTGTGTGTATGGGGTGTGCGCTGTGCGTGTGTGTGACTCTCTTTTTCCTCCCCCCTCCCTTGTGTGCTAGGCGGCTGTACTCAGTGTTGTCATCTTCGCTGGCGTTGGTGTTCGTGGTGGAGCAGAACATAGAATATCATCATAAATACATGCAGTTCGGGTTCCATGGCGGCGTGCTTGTTCCCTGTATCTCCAATGGCGAGTCCTTTCAGTTCTGAGCTCTGTTTCCGCCAGGTTTTTGATGTTGTTGGTATCGCCCCGGAAAAGGTGGCGGTTTGCAGGGTCTTAATATGGTGAGCGGAACATTGACTTCTGCCTGTCTGAAGGTGGCTACCGCCGTGGTTGCTGTTGTTTCGGCCCTGGCGTTCGGTGAGGTACATTGGCTGCCTTTCGGAAATCTTTCCACCATGGTCATAATTTGGTGGTAATTACCGCCGTCCTGTTGGCCGTATTACCGCCACTTTATCACCACCCGCCAGGGTCGTAATGAGGGCCTAAGTGCGAAGGTGAAATCTGGACTGGGACCTACTGCTTAACCTATTCGACCCACGCTCCATCGAGGTTAGCCTAAAGCTCTGACTTTGTCCTGGTCTAGTGCGACCAGATAGCTGCATTTGGCACTTTGGGGATCATTCTGACCCTGGCGGTCCATGACCGCCAGGGCGGAGGGCAGCGGAAGCACCGCCAACAGGCTGGCGGTGCTTCCTGGGCTATTCTGACCGCGGCGGTAAAGCAGCGGTCAGAAAAGGGGAACCGGCGGTTTCCCACCGGTTTTCCCCTGGCCCAGGGAATCCTCCATGGCGGCGCTGCTTGCAGTGCCGCCATGGGGATTCTGACCCCCTTCCCGCCAGCCTGTTTCTGGCGGTCTTCACCGCCAGAACCAGGATGGCGGGAACGGGTGTCGTGGGGCCCCTGGGGGCCCCTGCACTGCCCAAGCCACTGGCATGAGCAGTGCAGGGGCCCCCTCACAGGGCCCCATACAGATTTTCACTGTCTGCTGAAAATCGCGACGGGTGACACTGCACCCGTCGCACCCCTGCAACTCCGCCGGCTCCATTCGGAGCCGGCTTCCTCGTTGCAGGGGCCTTCCCGCTGGGCCGGCGGGCGGCCTTTTGGCGGTCGCCCGCCGGCCCAGCGGGAAAGTTGGAATGGCCGCCGCGGTCTTTTGACCGCGGGGCGGTCATTCGGCGGTAACCGCATGGCAGGCGGCGCCCGCCGCCCGCCGCAGTCAGAATGACCGCCTTTATGTTTTGCATTTGGCACTTTGGCGCTCGTTCCGACCCTGGCGGTCATGGACCCCCAGGGCCGGGGACCGCGGGAGCACCGCCAACAGGCTGGCGGTGCTCCCAAGGGCATTCTGACTGCGGCGGTACAGCCGCGGTCAGAAACGGAAAACCGGCGGTGTACCGCCGGTGTTCCGCTGCCCTGGGGAATCCTCCAGCAAGCTGCGCCGCCATGGGGATTCCGACCGCCATCCTGTTCCTGGCGGTTTTGGCCACCAGGAACAGGATGGCGGTATGGGGTGTCGTGGGGCCCCTGCAGTGCCCATGCCAATGGCATGGGCACTGCAGGGGCCCCCGTAACAGGGCCCCACCATGATTTTCAGTGTCTGCCATGCAGACACTGAAAATCGCGACGGGTGCAACTGCACCCGTCGCACCCCTTCCACTCCGCCGGCTCCATTCGGAGCCGGCATCCTTGTGGAAGGGTGTTTCCCGCTGGGCTGGCGGGCGGCCTTCTGGCGGTCGCCCGCCAGCCCAGCGGGAAACCCAGAATACCCGTGGCGGTCTTGTGACCGCGCAGCGGTATTCTGGCGGCTCCCGCCGGCCCTGCGAATACCGCGGCCGGCGGGAGTCAGAATGACCCCCTTTATGTTTTTAGCACTAGGATCTACATTTTTTTTTAATTTAATCTTTGAAAATTCCTATCTCACGGATCCTACATTGGATCTTTGTCATTTTATTGTCATTTTGAAGATATTGGGGGTCATTACAAGCTTGGCGGGCGGCGCCGTGCGGCCGCCAATACAGCCGCACTCTCGTGGACCCCATTACGACATCCCCGCTGGGCCGGCGGGTGCAAACCAAGTTTACGCCCGCCGGCCCAGCGGGAATGAGACCGCAACATAGGAGCCGGCTCCTAATGGAGCCGGCGGTGTTGCGGCCGTGCGACGGGTGCAGTAGCACCCGTCGCGCTTTTCACTGTCTGCTATGCAGACAGTGAAAAGCTGGCCGGGGCCCTGTTAGGGGGCCCCAGGACACCCCTTACCGCCAGTCTCTTCCTGGCGGTGCAAACCGCCAGAAACAGGCTGGTGGCAGGGGGGTCATAATCCCCAGGGCAGCGCTGCCCTGGCGGATTGTCACCGCTGGGGCTAAAACGGCGGGAAACCGCCGGCCCCAGCGGTGCGACCGCGGCGCTACCACACGGTCGTAATACGGGTCTCCGTACCCCCAGCCTGTTGGCGGTACGGACGCCACATTACCCCTGGCGGTCTCTGACCGCCAGGGTCGTAATGACCCCCATTGTGTTGTGTCTTTTGCTTATTTACCGTTTTGGTGATATTAAATTATTTACACTTACCTGTCTTGTAAGTAAAGCCTGGCAGCTGATAGCCAAGCCACCAGAGGTTATGCAAGGATTCATTTATTGAGACTTGTCTGGGCCTCCTTAGTGACTGTGGTATTATTACTAGCTCTTATTGAGAAATCATGTTTTAGTATATTAACTCATAACTATGTTATAGACAGTTGTTCTTTGCTTTATGACATTTGTGTTGCACAATGCATCTGTGTTTATTATTACTATGATGTGGGGAAATGGGCACAAACACAGAGAGCTATGGTTGCACATGTATAACATCTAGTATTGTGTGCGTAACAGGCAGTATAGTGGGATGGCAGTCCTAGGGCCTCTTCCATAGTTACAATTAGTGTTCTAGTCACCATCTTCATTTCCTTGCCTTTCAATAGGTGACCATATCTCTTAATTGCTGGGGCTGAGGCATTCATACTTTTAATGTCTGCCATGTCTGGAGTGCTCAGAACTGACAGAGGTTTTGGCATTTTTATTGATCGTAGCACTGGGTTGAACAAGAGTGGCCCAGTTCTGACAGTCTCAGCACTGAGGGTCATCACTGATCAAAAACTGTAATGAACTCCACTCACCAACTTTATGCTTTTCTCTCCTCTCCCATTGTGTGGACTGGTGTTTAAGGTTCACGGATGAGCTGGTTGTTCTGGTTTTTCTACTGTTGCTTCCTAAATGCATTATGCTGCTTTTTTTGCCATCGATAATTTTGCTGTATGCACTGCTGTACCTTGTTAAGCAGCGCTGCAATTGAAGGTGGTGCAATACCCATGGGCAGGGTGGGGAGGAGGTTGAGGGTGAGTGTTTTGCTGTTTGCCCTATGGTGAAAAGAATGCAAATCACATTATGTAGTTTAGCTAGAATCAGACCAACAAAGAGACTCAAATTTGTAAAATAATACGTACCAACACCCAAAGCATTCTCGCAGCAGTCGTGCAGCCGGCGCTGACAAATATTGGGATTGCTGAATACTTAGGATGTCTCAATTCCTCCTCATGCCTCTTTCTTCCAGTGTGCTATGCTGCCTATTCCTTTATTTCAGTATGGTGTTTTTTTTTACCCTACTTTCTGCTGTTTTCTCTATTTGTCCACCTTTTCTCTTCCTTTTCCTAACATTGTTTTATGCTTTTCTCTCTTTTGCCGTGGGTCAAAGTCTGGTGAAGTGCCACTCCCAACAAATACATGCCAGTGGGCCTCACCTACAACCACCAGCTCAAATTAAGCACTGGTTTGTTGAATGCCTATGACCTCATTCCGTGAAAGGGTTGTTACATCTTTACAGCTACTCGCTTTTGTTGGGGGTTCCTTGATACAGGATAGCAACGTTTCAAACCCTTGGTACTTCATTGGGTAGGATCCTGGTCTCTTCACTGAAGGCATAGAGATGTACCTATAACGGTTGAAGTACTGTTGGTCAGAGATTGAGAGGGTCACTACAAGGTTGGCGCTAGCAGAACCGCCATATTGGCAGTAGCAGCTGAACCGTCAACCGGCTGGCGGAGAAGACTGCCAAATTATGACCACAGCAGTACTTCCAACAAAATACAGCCAAACCACTGATGGCACCGCCACTGCGGTCATGCCTCCACGGACGACGGTAGCCATCTGCAGGCCTGTGGAGACCGTATTTCTGCCAGACAGAATATGAGGTTGCACACCGTTAAGGTTTCCACCGAGGTCGCACCACCATGGAAACCCAGGCAGAACCCAACTGTATAAAAGGAGACACTCACCTTTATGAAGCCATACTCATCCGGAGCCACCATAAAACCAGAAGTACACATCCTTCTACTGCTCCTGCTCACCCAATGACTTTGGAACCAGCGGCAACAACAGCAACTGTGAGTACACAGACTTACTTGTCATTGTTGTAAATTGTCAAAGTACCTGTGCACACACAACATAACAATCGGGAATGGGTGGTGAGGGCAATACTCGCATGTAACCCCATATCGACACACACAGTCACATGCACACCCACACATTCACAGTACATACCCTAGAGTCATCAAACGTGCACGTCTAAAGCACACACCAACCCCTAGATACACAGCACAGGCACAGTCACACACAACACACAACACCACCAAACGCCACAACTATACCACAATAGACAATACCCCTTGACAAATCATACATACAACACTTAGTACCACCATAGTCCAAGCACACAAATGTACACACCACTGCAACTAACACATGTCAACACAACCACCACACAATACCAGAATTAAAACATGTCCACAATATACACATGGCCATCACACAACACACCCATCACTGGGTGGACAAATGCACTGCACACAACCACACATGCTGGCCAAACATAATAGGTATCACAGACAAACAAATGCACGCACACAAACAATATCAGCCAATACCAAAACTGTTAAGAAATGCAGGACAAAGATATGAGGTAGAAATCAAACAACAGGTTGGTCCTTAATATATCTTTTTATAATTTTCAAAATTTCTATGTCCAAGACCAGAGGCCAGTCCAACAATAGTATGTGCAACATACACGCAAAGCACATATTAGTGCCCCCAACTTGACTTCTGACTGCCATGTAACCTCCAGAGGTAGGGGCATTAAGGGGGCAGGCAGGCACCTCAGGGATTGGGGAAGAGAGAGCAGGGGGAGTGGGCTTAGGATTGAGAGGGGGAACTTTGGGTTTAGGAGGGGGGCTTAGGTCGAGGCTTTGGAGAGGCATGGGTACTTTTGGGAGGGCTTGACTTCTTGAAGGGGGAGAGTCATGGGTACTAGCAGAGGGGGCACGGGAGGTCTGAAAGGTGGAAGGGATGGACTTGGGAAGGGACACAGAATATGTAGGGGTATCAAAGGGTGGGAGAGGAGTCTTGAAAAAGGAAAACTCGGAGAGGAAAGCTTTGTTTGACACACAGGACAGTCATGGCAAAAGGGTTTGGGTATGGAGGAAGAGGGAGTGATTGTAAGAGGTGCAGTTGTGGATATCTTGGTTGCATGTGTGTGTGCGAGGTACGCTTGTGGGTGGTGGGCATCTGTTGGGTTGGTGAGCTGGGTGTTTATGTGTCTTGGAAGGAGGGGCAGTGGAGGTTCTAGGAGATGCTGTGGTAGATGGGTGACTGTCTGTTGGGGTGGTGACTGCAGGTATGGTGGATGTGCTGCATATAGTCATGTCTGTGGTTGTGGTGTCTGCGGATATGGTGACTGGGATGGATGTCTGAGGGTCTGCTCTTGTGATGTCTGTGGGTTAGATAGGTATTGTTGCTGAATCTGTGCATGTTGGTGTGGTATCTGCAGGTGTGTCTGGTGTCATATCTGTGATACTGGAGGTGGTAGGGGTATCAGGGCAGGTAGTGACTGTTGAAGAGTCTGCAGGTGGATGTTGCTTTTGGTCATGCCAGTGATGTGTCCTGTGGTGCTTGTGTTTTTCAGAGCTACCCTTGGATCTTGAGGTGGATGCATGATTGTCTGTCTGTGTGCTTTGGCTGGGTCAGGGCAGAGGGGTTTGGGATTGGAAGAGGAAGGTGGACGGGATGGTAGACAAATGGTGACTGGCTATTGGTATACCATTAATTGTGTTTGACCAATGACTTTGTGTTTCACCACTGTGCATATTAGTTGTTCAATGTACATTAGTAGCACATTACATTCTGTCTTCAGTTTAGCTGCCTATTGGCTTTAACGTGGCATTAGACATTACATTTGTATTCAGTTTAGCTGCCTATTGGTTTTAACATGGAGTTCGACATTGCTGTTGATACACTGCAGATGAGCTGTGTTTTTCCACATGACAGACCAAGCTGTGTTTAACCTGATAAGAGAGCATATATTTTGTGTTGACCTCTCAATTCAGCCTGGGAACGAGCGAAGTTTGGAGACTTGGCCACTCTCCAAACTCTTGTTCGGTTCCCACACTGAGCCAGCATGTTTGGACGAAGGGGCCTTTTAGAAGGTTTTTTAAAGGTGTCCCTGGGCAGCAGCAAGAGGAATTTTTCAGGACTTCAGTCAGGAGCAGACGTCAGCTGCCTGACCTC
Organism: Pleurodeles waltl; assembly: GCF_031143425.1. Lineage (NCBI taxonomy): Eukaryota > Metazoa > Chordata > Amphibia > Caudata > Salamandridae > Pleurodeles > Pleurodeles waltl. The sequence goes on from NC_090444.1 coordinate 728,288,840, forward strand.
CCGTTTGGGTAGAAAATCTCTTTCTCGCAGTTGAACAGGAGTCATCAACTTGCAGGCATGAGAAAGATGACAAGCAGTGATAGGCCCTATGGTGATGAATTTTTACTTTTATTCTTTGCTTTGAAGTTATGCTATAATATAATCACATGTATTTGCTGTGTATATTGCAATTGAGAAGTACTTTGATGTATTTTGCTTTCATTGCTGTGACTACTTTTAAACGTGTGCTTCCAACCTACTAATCTCGTCTTTCAGGAACCTTGTGGTGAAGTAATAATAATAAATGTCTTCTTTAAACTAAGAAGTGCATTCCAGAGAAGTTTTGTCAGCTCGGTCATAAGATAAGGAAAGCAAAACATTTTGGCGTTAGTCGTCAGTCTGGGAGTCGAATTAGAGATTGGAGGTGCATGATTTAAAAGTGTAATTGTTTTTGTTGTTTAGAGAATTAAAGAAGCACGGTAGACCATGTTTGAAAATGCATGTGAAGTTAAACTGCCCTATGGTGCTGTGAGAAACATGTTTTCTTGTTTATCAGGACTTTGTGAGTCTTGGGATGAGTGCTTGGATAAAGCAAAAGTGTTTTCATATTTAGAAAATTTGCTTTTTGAAAGAAATTATGTCCCTTTTTTTCTTGACAGAAGGGTTTGGACACTTTCGTCTGCTTACAGAAAAATGCATGAGAGATGTAAGCAGTTAGAATATGAAAATGAGAATTTACATGAGCAAATTAGCCAGGACAAATTGTAGTAAGATAAAACTGAAATCTATAAAGCTGTTGCAGGAGAATCTGCCTCTTCCCATTCCAGTAATGAGGAGGTTTAGAAAAAGGTGGGGGCCAGTGTGAGCCTCTTGAGCAGAGCGTAGATCTCCGTGTGCAGAGCAGCCCACGGTTGTTGGCAGTTGAAGTGCATTCCTTAAAAGATTACACTGAGCACAAAGTTGAGAATGTTATATTCAGACCGCTTTTGCAAAGTACGATGAATTCAGACAAGACTGAGGTACTGTCGCAAAATATGCAGTTTCTGGGAATTCCGAGGAATCCAGAAAATAGACAGATATTGTCACAGGTAAAACAAAAGATTTTAGAGTTTCTTACTATTTGCATTAAGCAAGAGACACAGAGTTTCACAAGCTTGTTTATTTTTGGAAACAGTATACCCCTCATCTGAGTAAAATCTTAACACTTTGGTACAAAGTAACTAGGAAAAAACATGAGTTTCAAGGGAGTGAGAAGCAGCTGCGTGCTTTTGATTTGGCAAATTAAATAATTCAACAGTCTTTAGATTTGTGCGCAGTGCAAGAGGGAAACACTGATTTACATCTAAATCAGGAACAGGGGAGGACAAGGGTGCCCCTGGAACCTTCGATTAGAAAGCTATCTGACTTTGTGGAGCGCTGTACTCCTTTTGAATAACAGCTTTTGACTTGTTATTGGGCTCTAGTGAATACTGACGAGATGACATTAAATGATAATGTAATTCTGAATCCTGAAATATCAATCATGCAGTGGGTGATGAGTTCACCTAAATCTCACAGTATAAGACAGGCACAGGAGGCTAGTATCATACACTGGATCTGGTACATACAAAACAGGGCTCAAGTTACTGCAGCCCTACATGAACAGGTGTCACAAGCCCCTTTACAAGATGAGGAGAGGGTGCAGGGAGTACCACAGGTAAAAGAGTCACCAGTGAAATTGAGTGCACCATTTGAATTCTTGTCCCCTGAGGATAGAAAGCGTGTTTGTTTGACTAATAATTCATTGAAATGCATGAGTACTAAAAAACAATGGAAAACAGTGTTATACAATCCAGTTACTGAAACGTTGTTGTCTAGCACAGGAGAAAGAAAAAGTAACCAATCTGCAGAGCTGTACAATGTGTGTCAGACTTTAAAGCAAGAGCTGCTTGAGACGTGTCATTTTTTCACTGATTCTTGGTTCACTGCCAATGGATTAGCCGTTTGGTTTTCCACATGGCTTGTACATAACTTGTTCAATTCCCTTGCAGATGTTAAAGAGAAAAGTGCAACGTCAGAAGTGTTAACCCAGAATTCTGACTTGGTGGGGATGGCTAAGTGGATGCACCAGAAATGTGGACATCTAGGAGAAAAAGCCACTTACAGGTGGGCAGAGATTAGAGAGAAGCCCATTCCCTTAGATTTGATAAAAACTGTGATTGTGCAATGTCCTATTTGTCAGCACACACAACAGAGATCTGTCCCACAAACAGTCAAAGATCAGTTGAGGAGAGGAAAGTTACCAGGACCGATATGGCAAATTGATCAGGTTTTAAGGGGAGGAATTGCTGCAGATTGCCAAGTCGAAATCAAAGTTATGCTGATAACTAAAAGGGAATCTGATTTATTCATACAGATTGGAGACAGAATTGCCCAACTTGTCATAAGTGCTGTGAATGGAGGTTTGGTAAAGAAGGAGTCTGCCCCAGCCCTTCTGACAGTTCAAGGAAAGTGAAGCTGTGGTGCAGCAGATAAAAACCTCAGTGCTAAGGTGTGGGTTGAATCCCCAAATGACCCACCAGAACCTGCAGACATCATATCAAAGGGCCCCAAGATTTTAAAACAAGGAAAAAAGGAAGAAGAAGGGCACATTTCAGATGACAAATGTTATTTGCAAGAGAAGTCATACTTTTTTCTTTTGCAGATCCTACCACGACTCACCACTGACCATGAGTGTGCTGTGCGGTCTCCCTTCGGGTGTTTGCGTGTGTGGTCGGGGGACGGATAGCACCCCTAACCTGAACCTGATTGATTAAAGTATAAACCCCATGGATCCATTTTGCGCAACTGGCACCTTCAGTTCAAGTTCTACATGGGATCAATATAGATTTTGTCAGCTTGTTTGATTACATTCTTCCACTGGAACTAAGCTACATAGCCAGTGAACTGTCTGTGTTTTTTCGTGCGGAACCCTGACTTTCACTTACATTCCAGCAAACCTTTCAGGTGGACCGTGTACCTTTGCATGAGCAGAACTCATGCTACATCAACTTGCTATTTTAGAGACACTATTCAATCAGTTATTATCCTAATCAGAGTATATAAGTTTCAGTCTTTTCATTGTAGATGTATCTGATTTGAAAGGTTATGAGATCAATATGTTAATCAACTTCCATTGCTTTACAGTGATTGCTTTTATCATTCAAATCTGATTTGCTTATAATTTTTTTTTTTTTTTTTTTTTTTTAAATAAGAGTAATGTAAACAAAAGTCGTTGGTCATAGGGTGGAGATGTCATGCCATTAATTGTTTTTGACCAATGAATTTGTGTTTCATCACTGCTCATATTAGTTGTCCAATGTTCATCAGTAGCACATTACATTCTGTATTCAGTTTAGCTGCCTATTGGCTTTAACGTGGCATTAGACATTACATTTGTATTCAGTTCAGCTGCCTAGTGGCTTTAACGTGGAGTTCGACATTGCAGTTGAGACATTGCAGATAAGCTGTGTTTTTCCACATGATAGACCAAGCTGTGTTTAACGTGATAAGAGAGCGTATATTTTGTGTTTACCTCTCAATCCAGCCTGGTAACGAGCGAAGTTTGGAGACTTGGCCACTCTCAAAACTCTTGTTCGGTTCCAACACTGAGCCAGCATGTTTAGACTAAGGGGCCTGTTAGTAGGCTTTTTAACAGTGTCCCTGGGCAGCAGCAAGGGGAACTTTCTAGGACTTCAGTCAGGAGCGGACATCAGCTGCCTTACCTCCCGTTTGTGTGGAAAATCTCTTTCTCGCAGTTGAACAGGAGTCATCAACTTGCAGGCATGAGAAAGATGACAAGCAGTGATAGGCCCTACGGTGATGAAATTAGACTTTTATTCTTTGCTTTGAAGTTATGCTACAATATAATCACATGTATTTGCTGTGTAAATTGCAATTGAGAAGTACTTTGATATATTTCCCTTTCATTGCTGTGACTACTTTTAAACGTGTGCTTCCAACTTACTAATCTCGTCTTTCAGGAACCTCGTGGTGAAGTAATAATAATAAATGTCTTCTTTAAACTAAGAAGTGCATTCCAGAGAAGTTTTGTCAGCTTGGTCATAAAATAAGGAAAGCAAAACAGCTATCATCAGTGTGAAGGCCAGAGCCTGAAAGGAGTTTTGTACACCAACCAGTGCACCATAAATGCCCTCCAGGAAGGCATTAGTCTGTTGCACTTGAGTTGCAGTCCCTGGATGGCATTTGTGATGGTCGACTGAACAACACAGACCGTCCTCAGGAGGTCAATAGCCTTGTCACTGAGAGCAGCAGGACTGACCTGACAAGGGCAGGGGCAGAGGTGCCTGCAGCAAAGGAAATTCCCACTCTCTTGGGTGAACGGACATGGCCAACTGGGAGGGGAGCTACAGGGAGGGTGGTGGTAGAAAGGGGGGTGTCAGACAGATATGGTGCTGAAGTGGTCCCAGATGGTCAGCCACTGCCAGGGAATGGATTATGATGTCACTCCTGTCTCGCCCGTGGCACTCCACTCACCCTCCAGGCCACTGGGACCCTGGCTGTCAGTGGTCTTAGCACTCCGTGACCCATGGCCGGCACCATCCCTACTCATCTGTGCCCTGTCTCCTTTGCCTACCGATGCTGATGCAGAGAGAGAGAGAGGGAGGGAGCGAGATCCTTCACATACACACATTACAACATGTACAACTGTAAGTATACATCTCCTGACAGGGACATTGCAATGTAAAACCCCCAGATCCCACACATGTCCAAATATGATCATTGTAACTCTCCCATTTGTCAATTGGCCTCCGAAAGTATTAGCTAAGTATTTGAACACCACTTTACCATTCCATCAAATCACCTGTAACTCAAAGGCAGCATGGTCAACATGGCCTAGCCAAAGCACATATTTCATCACCATACAACACATCACTGCCCTTCAAGTTATCAGTCAAAGGTAATGCAGTTGACAGATAATTACATTGCATGGCCATTCCGACTGCACACCAGCTTGGTCCATCACCAAAAGTCACGTTCCATGCAAGGAATGTCATTTCTCATAACATACAAGACAACACCTAGCCTTCAGTTCACATGCCTAGCTGATCCTTGTGAAAATACCTAACACAATGGCTACTTACACTGATGAATACACAACATGTCCCTTACAGTGTCCATCACAAGTAGATATTCCATGTATGGAGAACAATAATGTCAATACATGTACAAAATCTGACAGGATTTACTGCAGTCACTATTCACAGACATTGCCAAATACACCATGACTCCATGTACTAGAACTGTGGGCTACCCAGCATCCATGATACATCCACAGACAATCACAGAGTGCATAGTTATAACAACCAACCATGAACATTCCACCAAATCTTATGAGGGCTCATACCATTTCAGCTGACATGCTGAATCAGGGCCACAACCTCACAACATGTGTACACATACTTCAATTACAGCTGGCCTGACATGTGCTACCCAGTAGAAAAGTACTGACACAACACTTACCCCACTGAAAATCTGTGTACACATGATTGACACATGCACCTACACAGCTGCTAAATAACTGACTATACATCCCGCTAGAAGAACATGTGCTAGTGACATGGAAGTACAGCTAAACTAATATATGTGGCTCAATAGAGGTATGCAAAGACCAAAACCTGTCCAAACAGGGCACATCAGCTAAAGAAAGTGTAACAATGATTAGCCCACTATGCAGTATCAGCCACCAAGTATCTTTGAGACATGATGTAGGCAGGAAATACCATATGTAGCACTCTTATAGGTATGACATTGGCATATCTAGCACACACAAAGCACATTGTTCAAGGGTACCACTGCCTAGCCACTTACCTTGTTTACAACAAAGAACTTGGGGCACAATTTATATGTCCACGTGTCATTATAATGGCAAGAAATGTAACAGGCTAAAACACAACATGAGTTCCCTATTGTTGGATGCCCATCTGTTACAAACTCCACATACCCCATTGTCTGATGTTGAGTTGACTATGGGGGCACCTCCTCAAATCACATATGGACAACACTATATTTGCAATACCAACTGCCTGAATGGGATGCCTACCTTATGTGAAGCATTCAACTGTTTCTGGGCACTGGATAACTTGATCCTGTAACTTATAGTTCAGGGCCAATGTTGCACATAGAGCTGATCAATCGTAATGAGAGTGGTATAACACCTCATGAAAAAGCAATAGGATTAATGGACCTGGTAACACTAGTTGAAAAGGATGATACTGCACCTTACTGACATATATATGACTGGGTAGAGGAACACATTTGGCTTAGTCACATGTGCATCTCCACATGCAGTCGTAAATATTGCTGGACACAGATGATCAACATGTTACCATGCACAACCCAAAGGCAAGATCACAAATGTTTAAAATGGCAACTGGACTACTATGTATTTCCATTAGTCAACATACCCATAGAACCTACTACATTGTCACTGCTGCTATACTGAGACAGCATAAATCAAACTAGCAGAGTAAAGTACATGGATTCAGTCAGTACTTACCCTCATGTGGCTGCTGTGTTGCCCTCAAATGCCCATCCACCTCAGGGTAGGCTACTGCCAAAATGTAGGCCATTAGGGGGTCAGGGTCCGAGGGGCACCTCTCCCTCGTTGGGAAAACATTCCCAGCTGGGCCTTAGCGGTCTTCCAGCCCAGTGTCTCAGGTCCTCCCACCGCTTTCTACAATGGATGCTCTGCTGGCTGTGGACCCCCATGGTCTGCACTTGCTTGGCAAGGCACACCAAATCCCCTTCTTCTGATGGCCATTGACCTGCATGGATGACACAGACTAAAGGAGAAATTCATGTCCACATACACCATACCAATAGGTTTGGACAGTACACATCAGTCACATCAAGCTGGCACACATATCCGTCCTCTCAGCTCACAAGCCTCCACAATATACCATCTGCATGCATCAACACCTTGACAAGTTCACATCAAGGGAACAGCATCTGACACAATACCTATCACACATTGCTATGACATTCTACACAACTGCTCCTCTGGTGCTCCAGATAGCTATCCATACAGGGGTAGGACCTCCTTCACTAGCTTGTCTTGCTCTTCAAGGGTGAAGGCTGGGGCCCTATCACCTGAAGGACGTGACATGGTAGGTTTCAGGGGCAGTAAACAGCAGCTCGGGTAGTGGTAGTCTTGCTGGCAGCAGTGACGGAGTCAAGAGAGAAAAACTGCAGAGGATGGTGGTCACAGCCGCCATGTACATGCATGTCATCGCAGGTAGACATCGCCATTTGCTCTACGCCGCCAAAGGCAACAATGTCTTCCAATGGCAAGTTACACTGTGGTTGTGACCGCCTACCGCCATGACAACTTCCGCCGGCGTATTTAGGTCCCTTCCATCTGTCCAGTACAGTAGGTCAGGCACCTGCCATTTTGGGCACATGTCATGTATGGTGCTGTTATCAAATCTGTGTCATATACATCATCCCCTTTAGTGCTGTACATCTGTACATACCGCCATGAAGTTTGGGTGACATATTGTGCATATGTGCGAGATAAGCTGTGTTGGTTGGTGACAGCTCTCTACAGCTACTCAGATGTTACTATTTGTCTGAATTAAACAAATACATCCTGATATATCTGCCATATATGAATAAGTGCTATGTATTTCACACATTGACAGTTACAGTAGTTGCAAAAATATTATCCCATTGTATTATCTGGCTATGTGCAACAAGGAGGGTCAAACAGGACACAAAGCCATGTGCGGTACTGTATATGTCAGATGAAGTAGCTATCCTCGACAGTTGTTAGATGTGAGGAATGTAAATAGCTGCAATAGATGTATGCATTCTGTGTTACTTTTTTACCCAGTTATCCTGCCATGAGGAGAGTAAGAATACCACCAGTGCACTGACCACTGGTAGACCAGCGAACCATGGAGGAAAGGAATATCATTCAGACCTATTGTCTGAATCGTCAGACCATCATGAATCGATTGGATCAGTTGGAGCCAGCTGTGATGCCTGCCATTCGCAATCCCTCTAGCATAACTCCCATTGTTCAAACTTTGTCAGTACTACACTTATTGGCAACAGGGTCCTTCCGGAATAGAGTTGCTCTTACAGCAGAGACGTGTCAGCCCATGTTCAGTCTGGTTTTGATGTGCTAGGACCCATTGATGGCGCCCATGTAGTCTTGGTCCTCCCAGTGCAAGTGGACAGGTGTATAGGAACAGGAAGAACTACCACTCAATCAAGGTTCAGGTGGTGTGTTTGGCAGACCAGTACTTCTCAAACGTCACAGCTAAGTATCCCGGATCTGTGCATGATTTGTTCATCATGTGAAACAGCAATGTCCCACTTCTAATGACATGGCTCTGGTTGGTAAGTTACCATGGAACTGTGTATTTGCGATTTATGACTCCTGCCATCACACTATAGCATGTCAGACATACATGTTTATGTCGTTTTCACGTTGTGTTAACAGATGACTCTGGCTATCCAAACCTGCCTTGGCTGTTGACACCAGTAAGGTACCCAAGATTTAGGTACCTGGACTTATCTGGAGGTGCCCTTCTCTACTCACCCTACAAGGTATGTCACATTATAGTTCCCTGTGGCATGCTCCACAATCTAGCCCTGAGATGTCAGATACCATTGATAGCAGATGAGGGGGAGGCAGCTGAAGCTGTGGAGGCAGCTGAAGCTGTGGCTGGTAATGCTGAACTGCCAAGTGATAAAGAGCCAGAGAATGATGGAGCACGTGACTCTAGGGCCGATCTTATCAATCAGTACTTCAGCTGACACTCTGGGATGTGAAATAGACCTATTGTATAGTTGTTTGGGTGCAACCAGATGTTGATTATTTGTACCAGAGCTCCTTACTTGCTTCTTCTGTGGGGGTGTAATTAGCTCCAGTGCCTATGTGTGAGATGTGAATGCAAACTGAAAGTTTGTATTATGTACAAGAAAAATTGTTCTGGATTCATATATCTTGTTGTAGCAGATGCTAAATTACACTTTTGGTACTGAATTCACATATCTGAGGTGTGTTATTTGCAATGTCCTATCCACTTTCCCTTTCACTCACAGATATACCCTGGGACCTGTTTGGCTCTACAATCTTGACTTGAGGAATACTGTGTCAGAAGCAGCTGGGAATTGCTGACAAACATGAGAGGTGTACATGACAGATACCTGGTGATCTAGGTTTAGTGTAAGTAGGGTGTAATGGTTTGATTGTCATAAGATTGGGATGGTAAATGGTTTCTCCTCTTCATTCACCCGTGGGCTAGAGGAGGATGTCATATGGTGTATCATGTGTCTGGAAAAGTGTCTGGCACATGTGTTGAAGTTGGATCATAGCCTCTCACTTCACTAAAGGTGGAGTAAATAGTGATCACTGTTGCACATAGATTTCATATTGATCTGACATTGAAGTCCAAGGTGCATTTCACTGTAGAGTGTCATTGGTGAATGACTTACTTGCAGACATGGGACTAATATTTGTGTATGCTTTCAGTACTTGGTTCCTCTGTTCTGATCTTTGTATGCTCCATGGGATGTGTGAATTATGAACTATGGTATGGATATCTGAAGAGCCTATACCCTGTCTCACAGAGGAGCTATCAGTTAGGCCCTGCTATGTAGTTAGATTACCATGAACCTGACTTCTGTATCCTGTGTCTATGCATTTTATGACACCATTGATGGTACTCTCGGTCATGCTGCATGTGTTGAGTACAATATTGACTATACATTTGTAGTGACCTGGATTTCAACCTGTTTAGCATCTGTGCTATGACATTTCTGTTGTAAAGAGTCTCCTGCTGAAGGTGCCTCCATTTGATATCCATTACAATGTCTTTTTAAAACAGGGGGATTACCACAAACAAATAGTCCTGCACTACTATTGTAAATGGATAATAAAGGACACATACACATTACTTGTGATTAAGGGGCATATTTATACTCTGTTAGCGCCGAATGTACTTCAAAAACTATGACGCACGATCGGCGCAAACCGTGCACCATATTTAAACTTTGACGTCCGAGCCCAGGAATGCCAAAATTCCGCTGTGTGCATCATTTTCTGGATGCGAGAAACCGCCTTGCGTTAATGACATGCAAGGTAGGCGTTCCCGTCTAAAAAATGACTTAAACACCCATGCGCCTTATTTATCCAATAACGCAAAAATCCCGCACGGCCGGGAGTCGGAGTCGGAAAATGACGCACAGCCCGATTTGCGTCAAAAAATAATACCTGGGTCAGGGCAGGCGTTAAAATGGGGCAAACACACAAGTACTTAATGAAAACACCCAGAAGCAACAGCAGAGCTCCAAAAGGAAGACATGGAGGTGCTTTTCATCCAGCATGCATGCAGACGCAGAGCAAAGGACCAACAACAGCAGCATCCACCACACCAGCAGGGATCCCCAAATGCAACGCCGAAAGCAGGAGAGGATATTCCGCACCAGGACAACCCTTCTGGGACTCTGCCAACAAGACATCATCCAGGGGTACAGGCTCACCTGGCAAGCCATTCAGCAGCTGCTGCGCAACATTGAGCCACAGTTGGCGCCCAGCTTGCAGACACCCCGAACCATTCCACCAGAAACCAAGCTGCTAGCTGTGCTCCACATGTTGGCAAGTGGCTCCCTTCAAACCACTGGTGCCCTGGTTGCCGGGATCTCACAGCCCTCATTCTCCACCTTCCTACCCAAGTTATTGGATGCCATCATCTCCCTCACACCCCACCACATCAGCTTCCCCAACACACAGCAGAAGCAGAAGGAGACAAAACAGGGCCTCTACCAAATCAACGGCTTCCCACGCGTCCTTGGTGCCATTGACTGCACACATGTACACATTGTGCCACCTGCTGCAACCGAACATCTATACCGCAACAGGAAGCACACACAATCCATCAATGTGCAGGCCATTGCCGATCACCGGGGTTTGATCACCAACATCGTGGCAAAGTATCCTGGGTGTGTACATAATTCATTCATCTTCCGTCTCTGCACCATCAATCAACACTTCCAGGATGGACGATATGGAAATGGCCTACTTGTTGGAAAGTACAGAAACCTACTTACATACACACAGCACAGCAACCCTTTAGGACACACAACACATACACCACAACATCGACACCTGGCCAGGAAGAGAATGAGGTTGTGACACTGCCAGGCATGTGTGATATCCTGACCCATTTGGATATACACCTATGGACAAATGACAGAACCAAATAACAATAGAGGCCACTTCACAGACACAAGGGAACGATTTAAAACAACACAATGACAAGGCCTCAACTGGCAGAACAAATTGGAAGATTAATCTTTCAATATCACATCAATAACACTCAATCAAACACCCTTCCAACCAATACGTACTGTGTAAGGGATGTGTAATGTGTTATGCTGCAGGTCAAACACCATGACACACATAGCATGATGATGACTATAATGAAGGTGACATGGAATCAGCTGAACTAGAACATGTTCAGTAGTATAGGTACACGTTACAACCTGAGTCAACTTGGCAAGGGAAGAGAAATAGGTCTGCAGAGATTTTGTCACACATGTGAAATTTGTGCCTAGTCAAATTTCAGCATGTCAGGGCTTACAACGTATGGAGATGTGTTGTTCATTCTCACCTTGCCATATCTAAGGGTCTCACTGATGTTTAAATAATTCTATTGCATATGTGAAATTGGAAGGGATGTCCAGGGTATATAGATGCAACGGTGTTATCACCACTGTGGAATTGATTCTGTGTATGGAAGTATCATGTCACCCCCAGTTAAGACACATGGACACCTTTTTCACAGTACATTATGCAGGGGAGTACACAATGTACTTCAACTCTACAAAAAAACTGCTGACATCTGGTCAATCAGCCAAAAACCCGTTCAGATAAAGAAACAACCCAATGCTGATGGTACATCCTAGAAGCCTAGGATTCCACACAATAACACAAACACAGATGAGTCACAGACAACACAAGAGAACAACTGCCATGCTAAGTGATAATCATGGTGCAAGCTACATCAAAATGTTCTCACAAATTTTCTCTTTCTGCTGATCAGGGGTATGGGATCCAGCCATGGATCATGACCCCAATTGCACACCCAAGCAATGAAGCAGAGCGTGCCTATAATGAGGCACATCGGAGGACACGCACCATAGTCGAGATGACCTTTGGCATCCTGAAGTCAAGATTCAGGTGCCTCGACATCACCGGAGGCAGCCTCCTATAATCACCTGAAATGGTGTGCAAAATAATTTTGACCTGTGCCATCCTGCACAACATATGTGTAAGAAGGAACATTCCCTTATATGAACCCAACCCACAAATGCCTAAAGAGGAGGAAGAGGAGGATTCTTTCTATCAACGTGAGGGTGACCATTCAAACACAGCTGCAGGATTGCGTCGGAGACAACATATTGTCCAAAATTCCCTTCAACTCTACTCATCCATCACCACTGTCTTACCATATGTAAATAAACACCTATTCTAATCACTATATCATGGTCTGGAAAATCATTTTTGAATAACATTATCCCTAACTATCAGAATCAGAGTGTAGCCTCATGGTGCATTTCAGAAATACAGATTAGGATACAGAAAAATCTGCATCAAATTTGATGCGTATGAATGTACAGCCAAATTCACACATGCTGTAAATGACATTTATCCTGTACATTTCACATTTGAAGAACAATAGCAGAGGAGCACAGCTATTTCACACATACATGTTAGCAACATAGTTCATCACAGCATATGGCACACAACTAGGACACCATCAGTCAATAAGGGAAAACAAAATCCTCATACAGGAGGCAGTGGATGTGCTATTGCATTGGTGAAAAGAAGGTATGACCAGACGCTTGACATCAGTAAGTGTTACATCAGCTAGCTTTGCAAGGACTATGTGTGACAAGTGCCTCAGGTATGACTAGCAGTGCTCACAAGACATCCCTTGCACATGCCAGCCCAGATCTCAAGTCCTGCCACACCCATTTTCCCTGTTTCACCCCACCCTTCTTCAGAGGTCCCTGGAAAGGGAATATGTATACCCACATAATCCCTACTCTACACACACCCAGACTCAAATCGTGAATCCAGTGTGCTTCCCTCTTTAGTATGGTATGCCATAGTCATTGTACTTCTGTCTGCATGGACTTCTGGTTAAATAATGCACTGCCTTGTAGTCCGTAGGACCTGTAATCACCTGTACATTCCGTCCCATGTGAAAGGTACAGTTGGCCCTTTGAACTTGATTCTTACCGACAGGACTTGTGAGAGACTGAAGCTGCACACACCTGTGAGCACCTCCATGCGGACCAGCCATTTGAACATGCACTGCCCTTGCAGCTGCCATTTTATGTAAAACGCTGTTATGAATTGCCATATAAATCACTTGTGTAACACAGCCCTTGGGTTATTGTGTTACGTTCCAACACACAGGAAAAACACAGTTTTTATTTTCCACAGTGTTGTTCCACCTTTAACCAGCCTCAGTCTGCTCACTATGTATTTGCCTTGTCAAATTGTTTGATCCTGATTGACCCTGCATCCTGTTAGCCTGACTGGTTCCTGTCTTTGCGTTACCATAAAGGTTCCCTGTTGCTACATTTGTATCATAGTTGCTTCCCCAGTCCTCACTTTCCTCCTGGGGTATTGTGTCAGGTGGGTCTACAATGAATACTCAAATACATTGCATAGCATAAACAGTTTACTTATCGTCCCATGGGGTGGAACTTGTCTCCAAATAGCCTAATCATGGCCCATCCCTTGTCTGGGTTTCATGTATGCATGAGTGACAAATAGTGACAGTGTACCATGGCTGTATGCATGGATTGGGTATGGTGCCTCCAGCACAACAAACAACGTCAGATAATGTGCATGAAATGTCAACACATGTTAGGACCCTGACAGTCCACACACTGATTCACATTGCCTCCAACATATTGATGGGGCTTGCATGGTGAATAGCTGTGAGATTAATCAGCACAGAGACATTGATGTTCCCGGATGCAGTGGGAATTTTAGAGGCCAACCTGTGTACAAATGTTGTGAGGAAACCTGACTGTTTAAAATTCCTGATCCATTAACTTTGTCAGCACACCAAGGTTGCCCTGTTGTCAGTCTCATAACACGTCTGCAGTGCCATAGCTGGACTATCCCCATGTGTGTTCTCAATTCCTCATTGTCTTTCCTTCAATTCAGCTGTGAAGGATACTTTGTAGATGCAGGAAATGGCTCCACAGACTCATGACTAGACCTGCATGTAATGATACAGGCTAAACATTGGCCCACACACTTGAACCGGACACCTTTGTGCATTTTACCACTGGAAATATGTGAACACGTGCTGCTTGGTCTGCTGGTCATCCACTGCCACAGGAGAGACATCCCTCATTTATATGATTCCAACTGTGGCGTGACATGACATTTGTGGATTGTATTTGGGACTCGGTGTCACAAACACCGTACCCACATAGCATTATCCCATGCCTGACTCATGGGTAGTAAACAAACAAGTGCCTAGGAAGTAGTATCCAACATTCCAGGACATGTGATGGCTTAGTTTTGGAACATTGCCATGATCAACCGTCTGCTATCTATTCTGTGCATGCTTTGTCATTGGTGGTGCTTATGTTCCAAAAAACCTAGGAAGTGCACACAGCATTTGTTGCTACGTGTCTGACAAACACATTTACTCTCTCATTTCCACACTGAATAGCATCTGATGGTTGGACACATTGGGGGTCATTCTGACCCTGGCGGCCGGTGACCGCCAGGGTCACCGACCACGGGAGCACCGCCAACAGGCTGGCGGTGCTCCCGAGGGCATTCTGACGCGGCGGTTCAGCCGCGGTCAGAAAGGGTAAACCGGCGGTCTCCCGCCGGTTTACCACTGCCCTACAGAATCCTCCATGGCTTCGGAGCGCGCTCCGCAGCCATGGGGATTCTGACACCCCCTACCGCCATCCTGTTCACGGGGCCCCTGGGGGCCCCTGCAGTGCCCATGCCCATGGCATGGGGACTGCAGGGGCCCCCGTAAGAGGGCCCCGCAAAGTATTTCAGTGTCTGCAAAGCAGACACTGAAATACGCGACGGGTGCAACTGCACCCGTCGCACCCCTGCAACTACGCCGGCTCAATTCTGAGCCGGCGTCCTCATTGCAGGGGCATTTCCCCTGGGCCGGCGGGCGCTCTTTTGGAGAGCGCCCGCCGGCCCAGAGGAAATTTCTGAATGGCCGCCGCGGTCTTCTGACCGCGGTGCGGTCATTTGGCGGCGGTACCTTGGCGGACGGCGGAATCAGGGCCATTGACTCCAAATGCATACAAGCAGATTTACAAAAATGCGTAATGTGATGTTCACACAGTGGGACAACTACAATAATAAGAGCCAAATCACACACATTGACACATGGGCATTGAGTTACTGTATTGAGTTGCAAATCCTTGCTATCCTCTCTTGATGCAAAACATGCCCAAACTGGGTAATACGTAATTGTATTCCACACATTTGGCCATCTATTGTGTCAGTGAAGAGTGCAAATCCGGTTCAACAAGTAGAGGATCATGGTCCGCAGTAGTATGATCTGTCACATGTGCCCATACACCGGAATGCACAATGTTGGTGCAATCAGCCTATCTCTGTGTTGTCACACCTGTCATGTACTATTACAAATGAGAAATGACCCAAACCCAGTCAAAGACAGAAATGTTGACGCATACGCGTCAAAAAGACCCACATGCGTAAAAAGATTACGCATATGCGTCAAAAAATGACGCTCATTGCCATGAAACATCCATTGGCCCTGAGCGGTAATTTCCACACTGTACCCCCTAAAATTGGTTAAGTGTGAAACATATTTCAAAATATGGATGCAAGGTTATTTCTAAGCAGGTGCGTAAAAAAATAAATGGCGCACAGACTGTAATCGTTATAATATTTTGACTCATAAGATTAAAAACACACCTCATTTGAGGCAGGAAGTGATGTAATAGGATATCCTGTTTACAGAATTGGTACAGTGGGTGTACTTTTACTTCACAGTCTGTGATATTTCCTGACTGTGTGGCTGTGTTTTGACTTGTATCTCTGTGCATTTTGTGAATTTGTCTCCAGTGCTCTTTAAATTGTCTTTTTGTGTTTCCTAAGTGTCTGTGGAATCCTGTGTTAGTGTTTTTTTGGTCATTTCTGGTGTCTAAATTTGTCTTTGTACTGTTGGGAGTCTGTTGTGGGTAGTGTTAGTTTGGGGATAGTTGGGCAGTGTCCTGTTATTTTGTTTGCATTTCCCTCTCCTACTTTTCCTCCATTCTCCTCTGTACCCCTTTATTCCCTTTTTTGGTACAAGCATGCTGGGTAGGCCTCGTCTTGGCAGGATGGGAGAGGAGGAGCTGGGTGGCTTTATTTGGCTGGTGTGCACCTTCCTACCCCTAATGATCGAAGCAGGTGGGCGTGTGATAGAGGGGTATCACACAGAGGCAAGGAGGCTCCAGTAGGCAAAGGTCCTGTACCATCTAAAGCGAATCTAGAAGACACCACGCAACGACCACCAGCTGAAACACCGTTGGGCTGACCTGGTTGCCCGGGAGCAAGACCTGCTGGACCACCTGGGGAATGTGATTGGTGGCCCTGTTGGTGAGTACAAATCAGAGTAATGTGCACATTTAAATGCTCTGTAGTGAAAGTACAGATTTGTTCATATGCTGCAGGCAATGTTTTTGAACATGTGGAATGCAAGTTAAACATACAGTTGCCTGTGAGATATACAAAAATTCCTACACATTGCCGTCATTTGTTGACGCAACAGCTAGACTAACTTACAAAACACAGCAGGAGCCTGCAAATTAGTGCTGCCTTCACGTCAATAGATGACGCAAATGTGGCTCTAACATATGTTTCATGCATGGTCTGTGAGTATACCAGGAAACACATGTTTTAAATCCAGATTTTTTCAAGAAATATTGTGTCCCTCAATTTTTTCAGATACATGTCTGAACTGGATTCTGACACATACGTAACAAGTTATAGCTGACCTCAGGTACCATCTTAGACTGATATTTGGACTTTGTAGTGCCACAATTAAATTAGGGATGGATGCCAAAAGTTATGCACATGGGTTCATATCTCTGTGGTTGGTGCAACTTACCATAGCTGTGGCACATAAAATGACGAAAATGATACAAATTGAGGGCTAACAACTGTCCCTGGCCCTCTGTACATTGTACCTGTGTGTTTTAAATTGGTCTTAGTCACAATAGCTAGGTGACTGGTATTGCAGTCCTCCAGGTAAGTGGCTTTCTCATGGATACACATGATGAGAGGAATACACTCCATGAATTAGTCCGCTAACTAATGATGGAGCATGTTTGCCACCACATGATAGTTAGGGCCACTGCATGTGTGCAGATATGTGTGTATCACTCACTGGAGTCCCCGGGTCTGTACATCTTTGCAGTGGTATGTCGGATGCAGTATCATCATGTCTGAGAGGCTTGTCTTTCTGATTTAATATTACACATAGTATTTGTATTTGGAAGTGTTGTACAGTGCACAGACATTGAGCACACTTCTCCCTTCCATGCCTTACAGGTGAACCTACCCCCTACACTATCGGAGAGGTGGCTTGAAATGCGGACCCAGACCTCTCCAGTAAGTGTTGATATTTCTGTTCTGTGCTGTGTTTGCTGCTGTTGTGTGATTGACTAATGTATCTTGGACACATAGCAAGGTGTGATGCACTAGTCAATGATCGGATATGTTCCTTGAGTGGAGTATCATTTTTTCCCCATCTTTGAGTTGGCCGATCATTAGCGTATTGTCATAATTTGGGATTGTAGGTCAGTCCTGTAGGCACGGACATGTGAATAGGGATGAGTTTTGTGGATAAAACGTAAAATCAGAAAATGTAGCAGAGGACCATATTTGTGATTTAGTCAGCAAGTCACACCCTGATTCTCACAGAATAGGGATGCCAAAGTCTTACCCGCAAAGTTCAGCTTCCCTATTCATTAGTGAACATGTTTGACTGTATGTTTGACTTCCTAGCAGCATATAGCTCCACATGTTGTGCTACGAGTATGAGGCACTTGAGTACAATGGCCTAGGTGTGCATGCAGCTTATGGCATGGCCAGATGTGTGCTTGCATCTATCTGCTTGTTGTAAGTCATGAGTTACTTGCAGGAAATGATATTGACAACTGTCTGCATATCCAAGGTTTGGCTGTATCCTAGTTGGACTTCCTCCTTACTTGCGGTGGGCTGCCCAAACCCATGTACAGCTGTCCAAAGCTTCCTGGGTGTCCTTGTTGTTTGAAAGTATTTGTTGCCTGCCCCCCAGGCACAGGCGTAGGGTTGTAAAAAGTGTACCTAGGACTGATGATCCAAGTTTACTACACAGACATGTAAATCTGTAAGTGACTTGTCCAAACCTAGGATACCCACTCATGATTAGCAACTGCATTCTATCCTGGCAATTCCATTTACAACTCACAGATCTTGTGGCCCTTGATTGTCATCAAGAAGATAGTCATTAGTTGGCCTGTCAGTGGTGGAGGACTTGCAGCATTTTTTTTACCCGACAAATGGCTGAACAATGATGCATACGTCATTCAAGTTGTTACCCATCTTTTAGAGTATTGTTGTGCTGTTTGATAGGACATGTGTAGGCTGCATTGGCATGTACGTCCTCAGGGACAAACAGTGATCTGTATGATGATATGGCCTGTTTCTGGTACATTAGATGTATTGTCTGATTTACTTCTGGAGGAATATCACACAATGAAGTACCTAATGTTTGGTTTTCTTTTTGTTTTAACAGCTGCCAATACGAATCCCATCCAGATTCGGGAGTTTCAGCGCAGGGCGATGCGTCACCGCCACATTCTGGATGTGGAGTCGGGGTTCCGCAACATGGCAAGGCGTTATCGCCATGAAAGAGCCTCCGGAGTGTGGCGGGCATTTGCCCAAGGGGGCCCTTCCGTGTCCACCAAAGCCACCACCACCAGCACCACCACTACCACCCAGGTGGCACCAACCTTAGCAGGCACCTTTGCTGGATCATCAACCTCCACTGCTCCAGGACCTGTCACAGCACCACCTGAACCTCCTCCTACAGCATGGCACCAAGGGCACATACTTTCTCAACTGGTACCCAGACCACCCCTGCTGCAGTCATAAACCCAGCAGCTTTTCAACAGATGCAACGGAACTTGGATCGTATGTTGCGGAAAATGACCAGGCTGCAGCAGGAGGTGGCACAAGTAAATCGGAGGGTGCGTGCCATAAAAAAGACACTGTGGAGGGCAAACTTGTAGACAATATACCCTCAGCCATGATTCCCTCCCCGCCCTCCTCTTTCCTGGTTCTTTTAATTAGTGGGTTTAGGGGGCTTAGTGTTAGGTTATATAAGCTGTTAGTTTAGCTAGTAGCAGTGGGTGGGAGGGTGGGGGCATGATACTTTTAATATCTGTTTTTTATTATGTGTGTGGGTTGGTGGGTGGGGGATGATGTTGGGGTTTTGGTGTTTTAAAAAAAAATATATATTTTTTTTACAAACAATATATATTTGTTTAGTATAAGATAGTATGTGTTTAGGTTAGTATATGTTGTCCTCCATGTGTCCCGTCTTATAAGGGAGGTTGATGTTTAGATTGTTTTGTTAAATGTGATAAGTAAGTTTAGCTTAGGTTAGTTAGGGCTAGTTGTGGGTAATGTGTAGTTGGGATAGGTTAGGTTAGGTAAGGTGTTTCCCCTGCTTTTAGCTTCTGTTTTGACTGTTTAATAAATATTTAGGTAACCCTTTACAGTATGTGTCACGTGCTTGGAGATCAGGGCCTTGGCATGAGTGAACAGTGTCTCTTTTGTATTAGCTTTTGTGTCCCATGCTGCAACCAAATCCCAACTGAGCTGTTACATTGGCAGCTACACCAAAGCTACTTTGCTAAGATTCTGCCATCCATTGCACCCACCACTCATGGTTACTATGGATCCCAAAGTGTGGTTAATTTTTGATGTATGTTTTCAATGTCACATACTTTGCTAACAGATTTGGCATTGAGGACACTGTGTTAAGTCTGCCTGCAGCCTGATGTCCAAGCGAATCCTTGTAAGGTGAGTGGTAGTATGCTCTCATGTAGTATGGTATACATAACTCGGTGACATGTCTGTATGTAAACTCATACACATCCATTCATGCAGTGTGGTGTATGTTAGGTCAAATTTGGGTCAAATGTCACATACGTACGTTTTGGCTTGAAGAAAAATTTTAAGGCAATCATTTTTGGCTTAGACATCCCTTGAGGAAGAGTTATGTTGTCCAACACAGCATTATGGTGTATAGTTTCTATTTTCCTTTAGAAATAACCCTCAGGAAGGGCAGATGATGGTACAATCCAGACCACTGAGCATAGTTATCAGCCAACATTCTTTCAGGTCAGGTGTATTGACAATCTATAATCATTGACCTGAGGTAAACATCACTGATCTACCTCACGGTTGATGTGTCACATTACACAGAGACAAAGTTATTGTGTAAGTGCTATTTATTTTAAAGTGCTGTAGTGCTATATGTACATTGTCCATGATTGTGAGTCCATTAGTGTGACACCTTCCATTGTGATCCTACACAAGTGAACAAGTGCAAAAGGACATGTCATTGGACATGCTGGGGTGAAGTGTCAGACAGTGCAGAGGGACAGCATTTGCCAATGAGTTAGTGAGAGACAATCACAGGGCAGGGTGACGAGATAAACACTGGGCTGAAGAACAGAGCTTGAGTACTGTTGTTGCAAGACTGACATGTTACAAAGCACAAGACCTTGGCAATAGTTGGCCATGTGGCAGGGACTAGTACTACCGGGGATTCTTACGGGTGAAGGTGATCTGTTCCACGTCTTCATCTTCTGATGTGTGTGTTGTCTCCTCTGCCTTTGGTGGTGGTGGTTGTGAAGGGGCAACACACACCTCAGTGTTTGAAGACGTGGAGTCAGACATCCTGGTAGCTGGCAACTTTGGGTCTAATAAGGGCAGTACTGCAGCAAGGAGGAGCTGCTGGTTCTTAAGAATAGCAGCCACATCACTGTGGTAGGCAGCCAGGTCGGCCCTGAGGGGGTTCGATATTGCATTCGTGCACGCGTTGTTGTTGTAGTGCTGATTTCTTTCAACCTTTTTTCAAGTTCCTGCAAAATTGTTGTTCACCCTTGCATGGCTGCTGCCTGTTCTGCTGTTGACATAATGCACAAACGCACCTCCTCCAGGCTGGCTGCCATATTTTCCATCCCCACCCGCACCTCCTTGGCCAGCTCCCGCTGTACTCTAACTACAGTTTTTTTAAAGCTGGTGCCACTGTCGTCAGAATCCTCAGCTGGGTTGGAACTGGCAGGTCGTACAATTGGGGTGGTGGGTGGGTCCTCTGTGATGGCTGCTAGTTCTGTGCTCCTCCTTGTGACTGAAGGTGGGGTCTGGAGGGTTCCAAGGACAACTTGGAGGGTCTGCTGGCTGATGTTTGTCAGCTCGTCATCCATGTCATCAGGGTAGTCCTGGACAGGCATATCCGAAGGAGAGCCATCATCCTCTGCAATGAGATATGGTACAATTAGTGTGTCTGTGTTGTGGGATTTTTAATGTGACGTGCCTGCCTTCCTATTATTTTCACATTGTGATCTTGGTTCCTGTTCATTGTTCCTGTCTTTCATATTAGCATTCTCCCAGGCCTATGCCCCACCTGCATGTCACATGTATTGTGGTCAGTTTGTGGACTTGTCAGCATCACATCCTCTAGGTACTGGTTCTGGCCAAATTGTGAATTGCCACCTTCTTGTCCTCCTCAACCCTTCGTATACTTCCATTCTCATGGTGAGGCCTTTCACTGGCTGTGGGTGTTCTTATGGCACTAGCACCACACTTAACATTCTGGAACTGTCCCAGTCTCTGATATTTCACATCCACCTATATGTTGCTGAGACTTAGCATATACTATGTATTGCATTGGTATGGCACAATACAGATGTCAGCATTGGTAGTGTGTACTGTTGATGTTGGGAAATGTGTGCTACATAGGATTGCACTGATGGTCCTAGCAGTGTTCCATTTCCTCCTGTGACTGTGCAGGTGTATTTCTGTAACCAGTTACATATGTCCTCCCCCTCAATGCTGTTGTCTGAGCAGTATGACATTTTGGATGTTGCATTGTGACCCAGGCACAGGGTGGACCCTGACATATGCAGCATGGGTATGACATTAGTGATGTGTACCTCATAAAGTTTATGACAATGGCTGATGTTTGTAGCAACTATGGACAATCACATTTGACAGGATTGGAACATTTGTATTGATTTCAGGGTACTGATAATGTTGTCATCCTGAACCCTCTAATTTGGGTGTGTTTGATCCATGGGGAAGTTACTGCCATTAGCTACTTGATCTGCACACACAGCAGAGGTGGTAATGGCAACTGTTGTCAATGTTAAATCCCACTTGCAGTTATGGCCAGAGGTTGTTAATTGGGCCCTAGTTCATGTAGGGAGAATACTATCTGACGTGTGACAGCATGCCAGTTTTACGTTGTACCCTACTCTCCTGGCCTGGCTTTACCTTTCCAACATCCTTGGCATGGTAGCATACCCCCATGCAAAGGTTGTTGTTGTAGGGTAGTACTGTGCCCCAGGTTTCCTCTGAATGGGCCATGTCCCTGTACTGTGCTCCTTTAAACATGCCGCTCCCTGAATATCATGACTTCCATGCATTGTGTAGTGGGTATGTCGCCCCCGCTTGCAGTTAACAATTAGGCATTTTAGTTCCCCATACGACTTGCCCTGCATCTGTGTTGTCTCCTGGTAGTCTGCACTGTCCTGTCCTTGAATCCCTGTGATGATCTCCTCAGGGATGACGGCTGCCACCATTTCCTCCATGTGGTCCAGGGCCTCCTGTGGTGCTGGACTCCCACCTCCAGTCTGCAGTGCTGCCTTCCTGTTCCTGGCCATCTTTTCCTTGGTCCTGCGCTTGCAGTCATGCCAGCGTTTCTTGCATTCGATGACTGTCCTTCGTACTTTTGCCACACTGTTTATCTTGTCAACAATTTGTTGCCATATTGCCTCTCTCCTACTGATTGGCAACTTTGAGGTGACAAAGAGTTGGTGCTGGTGTTCCGTCACCTCTTTCACCAGAATTTCCTGCTCCTCTGCACTGAAGCGTCACTTTCTTTTCTTCTTCTCCCTGTCCTGTGTCTTGTGTGGGTCCTCCTGGCTGGTTCCTGGTCTGTTGTCATCTTTCTGGGGTCTGTGCAAGTATCTGGGATCCATTTTGGCTCCCTTAGCACATTTTGCTGTGTTTGTGCTGCTTTTTGACGCTATTGTGTCAAAAGACCGCGCATTTCTTGTTGCGACATCGTAAACCGGCTCACAGTCATTTACGCCGCATTAACGTTGTTTTTCTTTACAACGTGACGCATTGGTTTGAGTTAAAAAAAATGACAGACACCTGTGGTTTGCGCCGCTGTGTGTTAAAGTATAAATTTGACGCCCGCACAGCGCAAAGAAATGGCATTGGCCGGGGGTAAAAATTTTGACGCAAAACTGCAGCGGCGCAGTTTTGCATCAAAAAGTATAAATATAGCCCTAAGTGCGTTTTATTGTGCATATAAAGAGTAAAGTGTTAACATAATACTGACAAATATGTACATAACGGTGATGGTTGAAGTCATGGTGGATGATTTCATCAGGATAGCTGCTACACCAGTTATTAACACAAGTTCAGTGTCCTTGTACCATGGGAAAATTGAGTTAGGTTTCAGAACAGTCAACAGGGCGTATCTGTGGCACAAAAGAGAGACTAATCAGGAGAGGTTCCCTTTCTGGCAGTGGGTTTGGTCTTGGCATCTTTTCCTGTTGGATGTCTGGGTGGACATCCACATTTGCAGGTCGGGGTTCTTCAGCTACAGAGGGAGTGGTTGGTTTCTGCGGCATGAGGTTCCCCTAGCAGGGCCTCCATTCCACTAGCAGCTGCTGATGTTGAAGGGGCAGAAGTTACATTGCTAGTGGAAGGCGCCTGATGTGTGTGGTATATAATCTATTGTAAAACCAAAGTAGATTGTTCTCTTTGCTCTGCTCTTGGCCTGATGTCATAGTCTGACATCATGTAGAATATGGAATGTTAGAAAGGTTTGAGCAGAGCTGAGAGAGGTTTGAGCAGAGCTGAGAGAAGGAGAGTTGCGGTTGTGCTGTGGATGGGATGCTCCAATAAAGGACCAGATTTCACACCTGTTTGCATTCATCTTTCTTCATTTCAACACTGGCGACGAGGGTGGGATCCTCTGGAGCATCTTAACACTATCTTTGTGGCTACTTCGTGCTGAATTCTATCATATGGATATTATTATTATTATTTTTTTCTCTGACTATTTGTCATTTTTGCAGGGAGTTGTACTTTCAAGATTCTGCCCTGCGAAAATTTTAAGGTAATATTTTTGCTTTACCTAAATTTTTGGCTAGAGATCAGCTATTGTTTTTTCTCTCGTGCTGACTACACTTTGACGCGTTTATTTAAACGTGTGGATTTTCATTTTTGTGTTAACTGGACTTTGCTATTAAATCCTGTGTACCGTTTTGCATTCACGCTCAGGAGAGCGTGGAGATTTATTGATTTGTTCTCCAGCAGATCAGAGTGCTTTGTTTTAATCGGAACATTTGTTTACTTGCGGTTTAACTGCGCTCAGGAGAGCGCGAGCAAGATTTCTCGAACTAAGGCCCGTATTTATACTTTTTGACGCTAAACTGCGCTAACGCAGTTTAGCGTCAAAAAGTTTTGCGCCGGCTAACGCCATTCTGAAGCGCCATGCAGGCGCCGTATTTATTGAATGGCATTAGCCGGCGCAAGCAGACCGGCGCTGCCTGGTGTGCGTGGAAAAAAAACACGTACACCAGGCAGCGACGGCGTTGGGAAAAATGGCGCTAGGGCGTCTTAAAAATGGTGCAAGTCAGGTTGACGCAAAAAATCGCCTCCACCCAATTTGCGCCATTTTTAACGACGCCCAGACGCCATTTACATGACTCCTGTCTTAGTAAAGACAGGAGTCATGCCCCCTTGCCCAATGGCCATGCCCAGGGGACTTATGTCCCCTGGGCATGGTCATTGGGCATTGAGGCATGTAGGGGGGCACAAATCAGGCCCCCCTATGCCAAAAGAAATTATAAAAATAAAAAAAAATTATACTTACCTGAACTTACCTGAATGTCCCTGGGGTGGGTCCCTCCAGCCTTGGGTGTCCTCCTGGGGTGGGCAAGGGTGGCAGGGGGGGTCCCTGGGGGCATGGGAGGGCAGCTGTGGGCTCATTTTGAGCCCACAGGTCCCTTAACGCCTGCCCTGACCCAGGCGCTAAAATCCGGCGCAAATGTGGGGTTTTTTGGACCTCCCACTCCCGGGCGTGATTTTTGCCCGGGAGTATAAATACGACGCATTTGCGGCAAAGTCATTTTTTTAGACGGGAACGCCTACCTTGCATGTCATTAACGCAAGGAAGGCGTTCACGCAAAAAAATGACGCTCTTTCCTCATACTTTGGCGCTAGACGCGTCTAACGCCAAAGTATAAATATGGCGTTAGTTTTGCACCGAATTTGCGTCGAAAAAACGACGCTAATTTGGCGCAAACGGAGTATAAATATGCCCCTAACATTTTTAGGCTGGTGCAGTTTTGACTTTTATTTGCATTCATGCTCAGGAGAGCGTGAAGATTCATTGATTTGTGTCAAGTTATTATGCTCAGGAGGGCATAATGTTTTAAACGGTTCTCAAAAGAGCAGAGTGCTTTGTTAAGGGAAACATTTGTTTATTTACGGTTTAACTGCGCTCAGGAGAGCGCGAGCAAGGTTCCTTGCACGAACGGCCTTGAGTTTGTTCAGTTTCAATCTTTATTTACATTCATACTCAGGAGAGCGTGATGATTTTTTTTTTTTTTTTTTTCTTCAAGTTGTTATGCTCGGGAGGGCATAATGTTTTGAACGTTTTTCTTTATTACGGTTTGACTGCGCTCGGAGTAGTGCGAGCAGGATTCCACAGTCATAACACGGTTGAGGATTCCACAGTCATAACACGGTTGAGGTGTTCCGTGTTTATTTCAGTTTTGTGTTCACTATCAGGAGAGCGTGAAGATTTGTGAACTGCTGTGTTGAATTTTCCTTTCAATCGTATTCGACATCAAAGGAGCGTTAATTTCATGTTATAATAAGTGTACTGGGCTGTATGTAGAGCGAGGAGAACGGCGCTTCAGCTGTGGTTCACTATTCCATTTTAACGCGCATTTGTCATTTTTACAACACGCCACTGAAGGAACAAATACGTAATTTTTATGTGAGATACTTAACTCATTACTGGAATATTGGCTAGTCCAAAAGACAACTCACCTGACATTTCTTACAGATTCTACCAGAGGTGTACTAAGTTTATTGAGAAACAAGGGCTATTTACTCTACTTCCTCTTTGCTACTTACAAAAAATGTCCTGCTGTGAACTCTACTTGTAGAACCTGCAATAAAAAGGGACATTTTGCTAAGTGTTGCAGATCCGCAAAAAATCAAACACCTGTGAAGACAGTTGAAGACTGCATTTTGTCTGTTTCACTGTCTACAGAGAGGAAAAAACATCCTAAAGATTTGGTAACTATAAAAAGGGAGGCAGTGTATTACGTTGGCCTCATCAGGCTGGTTTAAGAGTCATTTTGGATCCTAATTCTCCTTCTCTGGTGATGGTTAAAGATGAATATGTAAAAACTTTAGGTCAGGTATGTGAAATAAGTACGGGGAGAGAGGAGTCTTTCCGTGAATTTGTTGATGAATTTAAAGAAGTGTTCAGTTCGAAGTTGGGTTGTTTGAAGAGTTATGTTCATCAAATAAAATTAAGGAAAGGATCAGTTCCTGTTACTGCTAAAGTGCGACCTATTCCTATCTCATTGAAGGAAGATGTGGAAAGGGAAATTAAGAGACTGTGTAATGAATGTATCATAGAGCCTGTAGAATCATCAGAGTGGATTTCTCCCATTGTGGTGGCGAGAAAACAATCTGGTGAGCTGAGGTTATGCTTGAGGAATCTCAATAAATGTGTTATCAGTGATCACTTTCCTCTGCCCAACATCACTGAGATGGCTACTTTACTATCTGGGTCTAGGTTCTACACGAAGTTTGATTTGACCTCAGCATATCACCAAGTTGTGCTACATCCTGATTCACGTGATTTTACCACATTTATCACCCCATTTGGTACATATAGATTCCTAAGAATGCCTTTTGGGTTAGTTTCTGCGGCTGCAGTTTTCCAAAGATTGATGTATAATCTGTTTGGTTCCATGACTGGTGTCAAGTGTTTCCAGGATGACATTTTAGTATACGGAAGTACAATGGTTGAGCATGACGAGAGGGTTAGGAAAGTCCTTACCATCCTTAGAGATCATGGACTCACACTCAAATTGAAGAAGTGTCATTTCAAGGAAACTGAGGTGGATTATTTAGGTCACAAGATTACTGCAACAGGTTTGCATCCTAAAAAGGAGTTAGTAGATAATATCCTGCATCTCCGTACACCTGGAAAAAAGGATGAGTTGATGTCCTTTTTGGGAATGGTTGAATTTCACGCAAAGTTTTTACCGGATCTTGCTTCAAAAACTGTGTGCATGCGTCAGCTCTTAAAGAAAAATGTAGAATTTGTATGGAATGATGCGTGTTCAAAGGATTTTGAAAACATCAAAGCTCTTTTATCTTCTTTGGGGTGTTTGGAATCATTTGACCCCAAGAAAAAAAGTGTAATCATGACTGATGCGAGTGAAAAGGGTTTGGGAGCTGTGTTGTTACAAGAGGATGATGATTTGATTCGCAAACCCATAGTGTTTTGCTCTAGAACGTTACGTGGACCAGAGTTCAATTACTCAACGATTGAAAAGGAAGCCTTGTGTGTACATTGGGCAGTTAACAAACTTAGGAACTTTGTGTGGGGAAGAAAATTTGAAGGTTTTACGGATCACAAATCATTAGTTGAGGTATTTATGAGGAAAGGGTTAGACTTTATTTCAGGAAGGGTGAGTAAGTGGGTGATTAGTTTACAGGAGTATGATTACACTGTGCATTATGCCCCTAGTTCGTATAATAGAGTTGCGGATTGTCTCTCCAGGTTGAGTTCAACTGCTGAGGAAAGTTCAAGTGAGTATGGTTTAAGGGATGTTTCTGTGTGCAGTGTGACTGGTGGTATTGTAGAACAGGTTGAATGGAAGAAAGCTGTTGCAGAGGATGAGGTTTTGCAACGAGTGTGTGAGAAGATCAAGTGTGGTTGGACGCATGATACTAAAAAGGATGTAGAATTGTGTGGCTATTGGAAGGTGAAGGATGAATTATCTATTCAGGATGGTTTACTGTTATGAGGTCTGAGACTAGTGGTTCCTATGGTTTTGAGAGATAGAATTGTTAGTCTGGGACATGATGGTCATCAAGGTGTGAGCAGAACAAAGGCTAGAATTCGTCTGGACTATTGGTGGCTGGGACTGGATTTGAGAGTGGAGAGGATAGTGAGAGAATGTGTTGATTGTTGCAATAGTGACAAAGTGTATAAAACAAGAATACCTCCAATGTGTGTAAGGGACATGCCACTTAAACCGTGGCAAGAAGTTGCTGTGGACATTGTGGGTCCTGTACATGGTAGGGGTGGTGTCACTTATTTGTTAGTGCTCATTGATCATTTTTCTAGATGGGCTGAGATTGGTATATGTCACAGTACGGAAACTAAGAAAATAATTGAGTTTCTCAATGACATTTTTGGACGTGAGGGTTTTCCCGATACTGTTGTCACGGATAATGGACCACAGTTTGTTTCAAGAGAAATGAGTGAGTTCTTTGGGAAATTCGGTATAAGGCACAAAAGATGTTCTCTTTACCATCCCGAAGGAAATGGAATAGTTAAAAGATTCAACAGGTGCGTGAAAGAATGTATACAACTAGAAAATGCTTCGAATAGGGACTGGAAGGAAGGTTTAAAAAAAATTCGTAATGCATATAGGGTGACGCCTCATTCCACAAAAGGAAAGGTCCCTTTTGATCTTTTCAGAGGTCGGAAGGCTAACACATCACTCGCACCTGCGTGGGTATGTTGGAGGAAGAATGTAATGGAACAAGACATAATGGATGAGAAGAATGCACATGAGAGTGTTAATGTACAAAAGAGGAAATTGTATTATGACCACAAGAAGGGCGTGTATGAGTATGATATAAAGATTGAAGACCAGATATTGATTAAAAAACCGACATTGAGTAAAAGTAAAAGTAAATTTCAAGGACCATTTGAAGTTGTTAAACTTTTTAGAAATGCAGTAAAGATAAGAGATGGTAGAATATGGAATCTTAATAGAATTGTAAAATTTATAGGAAATTGTTAAGAATAATTTTTTTTTGCTTATGCACTCTGTTTGTGGGTTTATTCTCTTGTGAATTCTTCGAAATTTTGTATATAGTTGCCTGGAGCATTTGTTTTTAGGAGGGTGGTGTGTGGTATATAATCTATTGTAAAACCAAAGTAGATTGTTCTCTTTGCTCTGCTCTTGGTCTGATGTCATAGTCTGACATCATGTAGAATATGGAATGTTAGAAAGGTTTGAGCAGAGCTGAGAGAGGTTTGAGCAGAGCTGAGAGAAGGAGAGTTGCGGTTGTGCTGTGGATGGGATGCTCCAATAAAGGACCAGAGTTCACACCTGTTTGGATTCATCTTTCTTCATTTCAACAATGTTGTGTGGAGAAACTAACCAGGGTGGTATTGATGTCCCTCAGCACCCCTGCAATGGTAGCCATATGTGCATTTTGTGCCTGCCACTGCTGCATGACCTCCTGGTGGTGGTCCCCCTGCAGCCTTTGATTTTACCCCAACATTGTGATGATTTGGCCCATCCTGTCTTGAGAACTTTTGTATGCTCCCAAGACATAGGATATAGTTTCTTGGTCAGTGGTGTCCCTATGAGGCTCCATCCTCTGGCTCACAGCATCCCTCGCACGCACACCACCCCATGTGCCTGTGCCCCTGGCACAGCGTGCCCACTCCCAGTGGTTTTAGGTCCATCATTGTCTGGTCACAAAAGACTCAGATACCTGTTATGGGGCGTATAGAATGGAATACACCCTTTAGGACACAGGTTTGGGGGCAAATGGTTGCCTGTGATGTTGATGCCACAGGGCTGGTAGGAGTGGCTTTGTACAGGGTGAGGCTGAGAGTCGTCAACTGACCAGGTGTCCCTGATGGGCCAGGTTGTTTGACAGTGTCTAGACATCCCAAACTGTTGAACTCACTTGGGCTCTCATCCACAGGAGGACTGACAGTCTTAGGTATCCTCTCCATGGTGGCAATGCCAAGAATACCTGTGGAGGGAGTGAGACACAGAGTTGAGTTCATAATGTGTTTACTTACATTTGTATAAGATGCAGACAGTGGCATTACATGATTTCCTGCAATGACATTGACAGCTGCTGCACAGCATACCTTTTTTTTACATACTACTCTGTGACTAGATTTCCATGCTCCATGTTTTGAGTTGTTATACTAGGATGGTATAAATTGCACTGCAGATGGGATATGTTAATTTCAATTTTGACATGACTGTTCACCTCTGTTACCTGGTAAATAGTCAGGCATGCTAGATGTCACATATCAGAGCTGCACAATAGACAAAGGTATCCTGTGAGAATACAGTATGTAGGTATGCAAGGGAAATTGTCCTGTATGTAGATGTTGTTCATGAGCACCTACTTCACCTTCTTCCTTTCCAAACAAGGTAAGTCTATTCTTGGTATTGAAACTTTTAACTGTGGCCAGTAGGATTGGTCACTCAGCTGTAGCTGTGTTTTGCTTTGGTTGCTATTGTGAGTGTGCCATGCATTGCTTTCATTGCCATGTACTGGTCCTCAATGGAAAACTCTAGATGATATAGATTGTAATTGAGTTGTACGTGCATTACATGTGATGTGTTGTGGACATTCCTGGTTTTCACAATGATGGGGTAGTGCATTCTGGGAGTCGTAGTGATATCATTGGCTGTAATTCACATGCCATTTCCAAGGGCTGTGAGGGCAGTTGGGCTCAGTGGAGAGGTGGCATGCTAGAAAGGGGTATTAGGTGATTTGGTGAGAGGTGTAGTGGCTTAAATAGTGAAATTGGGTGGTATTGGGTGGTGAGGGAGCATGCAGGACAAGACAATTGTGTGACATAAACATTGTGGGTACTTACCAGACTCCAGTCCCAATCAGTATGCCTGAGGGCCCTCTAGTAGCAGTATGTCCAAGACTTTTTTCTCCCATGATGTAAAGGTAGGGGAAGGAGGTTGGAGCCCACCAACCGTCTTTTGTATGGCTAACTGGTGCCTGGATGCCATGGATTGCACCTTACCCCATAGGTCATTCCACCTCTTCCTGATGGCCTCCCTTGTGCGAGGATGACTGCTTACAGAATTGACCCTGATGACTATCCTTTGCCACAACTTCATTTTCCTGGCAATAGATGTTTGTTGGACTTGTACTCCAAACATGTGTGGCTCTACCCTAACAATTTCATCCAACATGACCCTCAACTCGTCATCTGTGAAACATGGGTGTTTTTGTGGGGACATGGTTGTGGTTGTGTAGACTGTGTGTGGGGGTGTTGTGAGAGTAAGGGTGCTGTGTTGGGTAATTGGTGTGATGTAGGTGCTGCGCTGTGAGTTGGAGATGGTCATAGAGGATTGTGTGTGCTAGTGATATATGTATTCTAATCTGGGGTGTGTGCTGAGTGATATGTGTCTATGTGCCTATAGTGTACAAGTACGAAATCTTCTCCTTCATGCTTCTCGGTGTATGTACATGGCATTCTGGATGCAAAGGATTGTGGATTGTGCAGGGGTCTGTTATATGGTGCTGTGAGTAGGCGTGTCAGTTGTGGGGTATTCAAAATATTCAATGTGTTGATATGTACTGACAGATGTGACCTCAACATTTCGGACCGCCAATGGTTTTCCACCATGTGGTGATTTATGGATCACAATTTGGTGGGTGTAATTGTGTCAGTGCAGGCAGTGCTGGTGGTAGAACCACCTTTTTTTCCATCCTCCACTCTCCTGACTGTTTCTGGAATTTGGTGTTTTTTTGGCAGACTTCACATTGTGACAGCGGTTGGATTACCGCCAACATGGTGGTATTTTGGTGGCTGCCACCACTGCAGTCTTCCCAAATGGCCACCAAAATCATACAGAGGCTTTGAGTCTTCTGTCTTCTGTTCACATTCTTTTAATTGAGGGCCTATCCCCCAAACTTTAGTATAATGTGTGTGCTTCTTGTTCTTTTAAACTATTAAACAAATTGCTGACTCTGACTGCTATATTTACATCTGTAAACATGGATGTTTTATTGTTCTTAACACATTGTTTTTTCTCCTAAACCTTAACCTCCTTTTATTTTATTTTTTCCATTTCAAATTAATTTTAAAATTATTTTTTGCAGCATCTCATTAAGTTCATAAATCACTTTTGCAACAGCGCAATAGAAGTGAATAAATATATACGTACAATTGTCATTGCAGGATGGGTCAGCTCGCCTGCTTCATTAGTATTTATGAAATAGACCCTAATTACCTATTCCAGAATTAAGACTACTGTGTATCTATATATTATGGATGTAGTGGATGAAAGAAAATAATTACGTGAAACAATTCCTAAAAGGGGTTATTCTTAGTGCTACATATAGACTATGCTTTCACTGTAGTCACTTTGAGCAATCCATTCAGATTTAGGCCCGTATTTATACTTTTTTTGCGCCGAATTTGCGTCGTTTTTTGACGCAAAAAATGGCGCAAACTTGCAAAATGCCATTGTATTTTGTAGGTTTGCGCCGTTTTGCGTCAAAAAGCGGCGCAAATGCGGCGCTAAAAAAAGTATAAATACGGGCCTTAATGTCAGAAAATCGAGGACAAAAATATTCACCTGTCAAAATATTGTGATAAAAATATTGCCCACCAGAAAGAAGTGGCATTAAGAATATATAGTTAAATGTAAAAAAAACTATTCTTAACTCCACGCCTATGTACCTTGAAGATATATTGTTAAGCTACATAATGTGCTATTAAGTGGAGTTAACCTAGTATTACCTATTCATACTTCCCTTCACAATTGTTCTGGAAGTCAAGGTTTTTTGCCACTATACTTTGGCTGACCAGTAGTAAATTCTCAAAATTCTTGCAGCTCACCAACAGTAAAAAAGTAAAAATACTACGCAAGAAAAAACCCACACCAATTGAAGGAAAATAAAGCACATTTTAATAAATAAAATGACACCAAAACAAACAGAATCCACTTAGTAGAACTAAAGTCATGAACATTTAAAGTTTTTAGTGAAATCTAGCACCAAAAAAAACAAAGCACCAGCTGTGAGTATCTGGTCACACGAGACCGGGTCAAAATAAAAGTTGAGGCTAACCATGATGGAATGTGGATTGAATACAAGGGAAGGAATGGGCCTGGTCTCGGCTTACCTTCAGACTTAGAAGAAATTTCAGAAAACGTCTAGGGAAGGTAGAGTCTCAGCAGGGCAAGGCAGCAGGCTGTATCAAAGCACGATTTGCCAACGATGGGGAGACACTGGACTAAGTTTTAGTCAGGCCATCAACGTTGGAGGGAAAAGCTCTGGGTAAGAAAATCTGGATTAATATCATGATCTATGGGGTGCTTGTCATTCTCAAGCCTAGTGAAGATTTCTACCTTCGGATTCACAGGTTTTTGTGGAACTCAAAAGTGGGACAAGACTGCTGAAGCTAAGGAGGACTCCACAAGGTCAGATACTGTACTCAAGAGGTCCTGCAGAAAGGAAATTGTTTTTGCAGAGATGAACAAAGTGGGAGATGTGGCAAAGTCAATCCCACTGGCGAAGCACCCTCGTCTAATCAGTTTTTCTGTCAATTCTCAGGGCAGTTTTTTGATTAAAAGTTTTTTAAGTCCCAGGTTCCGGATTTTGGTAGGAGAAGGCCCGGACCTTGAGGGGCATCAATTTGGGGAAGGACTCAGTCCAGCAGGGACCAACAGCAGAAGGCAGTTAAGTTTGAGGATCTCTGAAGTTTGTTGTGTCCCAGTAGCTCTCACATTAGGTGAGCTAGATAGACCTTGGAGTCACTCTGATGGTCTGGGGTTCAAGGAACAGGTCCAGTCTTCCTTTCACAGGCAGCAGAGCAGCTGGGTAGTACCTCCAGCAACAGGCAAGTCTTCCCATCAGAAGCTGGACACCAGGCCAGTCCTTCTCAGTGTTTCACCGATCCAGAAGTGATCTGATTTGGGACCTGAGAACACTAGCTTTTATCCCCAGTGCCAGCCATTGGGTGAGGGATGCACCCTTTGTCTCCCCTTTCTTATTCCTGAGCCTAGCACCAAAATGTCAGGGGCAACAAAAGCAAAGGTTGGCCTGTTATCTGGTTCCTTTGTGTGTAGAAGAGGCAAAGCCCTTTGAACTGTGAGTGGCGGTGGATACAGCTCCGACCAAGCCATCCTGGCAGAATGCCCATCCTTCGTCATTTAGTACCTTTTTCTCACTGTCTGGCACCAAAACAAAACCACAACGGAGTCATATGACTCAAGTACTGGCTGAAACGCGCAGAATATTTGGGCACAAAAGTCACAATTTGCTAAAGTGGCATTTTTACAATTGTAATTTAAAATCCAGCTTTACCATAAAAGATGATTTAAATTACATTTCAAAAGAGATCACAAAGTATTTTTCTACCTGATCCCAATCCAAAGTTAGCATGTGTTTAGTGTAATAAAGTAACCCAATGTAAGGCTACGGGAAAGGTAGACCTTACAATAGTGAAACATAACTTTAAGAGTTTTTCATTACCAGGACATATAAAAGTTAAATCTACATTCCCTACTTTTTAAATACCACTCACTCTGCCCGAGAACCTTTTATGGCCTACCTTAGAGTTTCCTTACAAGTAATAAAAAGGAAGGTTTAGGCCAGAATGAAGGTTTATTTTGCGAGGTCAAATCGGAGTTAAAACCGCAGTTCAGGCTGCATTGGCAGGCCGGAAGCATGGTTGAAAGGGCTACTTTAGTGGGCGGCACAATGAGTGCTGAAAGGCAACTAGTAACATTTAATTGAGGGGCCTAGGTACAGGTCGTACCATTTCATAGGGGTAAGTTAATGAAATGTGCCAATTAGGCATAGGTCGATATTTACTATGTTTTAGAGAGCGAACACTAGCATTTTACCACTGGTTGGCTTTGCTAAAGTGATCAGAGTCCCAAGGCCAAAAAAAACTAATTCAGCAGGGGTGAAGGCACATAGTTTTGGGATGACACCGCAGAGAAGGCCAGGTCCAACATGAAGCAATGTATAACTTATGACCAATTTGTTTCACCACTGCTTGTATTATCTTGTATTACATAGATTTATGTTATGTGGTCAATATTAATATTGTGAACCTTCTTTTTGTGCAGGCCTCTTTGCACTCATAGAGTTCTGGAGAGCTAATTTGCCTGGTTCTGCTGCTTCTCTTTGTTTGTTATTATTATGGCAAGTTGTCAGTGTCAATATATGTAACGAAGCATATATTGCATTGCACTGTTCTGCACTCTTCTGCACTGCACTACATTGCATTGCACTGAGTTGCAATGTATTGTATAATGGTAAATTATTGCCATAGGTGCCCACCTGGGGCTGCTAAAACTTTACTATGACGTTTGGGATAACATTAACGGGGTCAGTAGCAATAGGGGGACTCATTCAGACTTTACTAAATGGATAAATAATAAGTGAAATTCAGACTTCGGAAGGACTCTTTCGAGAAACCTGTAGCCAGCAGAGAGAAAGAGCTCTCGTCCATCGTTTGACTCTGATACCTCAGAACCAAGAAAAAGGTGGCAGAAGGGGCCCTCAGTCATTTTGTGTATGAAGAATGTCTAATCTATCAACATTTCAGCAAAATCAGCGATGACTGGGAAGGAGCGGATATGTTAATTAAAGACATTTACTAATGATTAATGTGTGATTATTTTTGAGAAAAACATGTAGAGAAATTCATATTAGAAAATAACATGATTAATCAAAAATGTGCCCACGGGGAGTGGTCACCATATGTATTAACAGATGTTCAATAATGAGAAGACCTATATAAAACTTATTAATATATCATAACAGAATATATAACCTATGTTTTATGTTAATCCACGTTCTTAAATTAGCTTGACCAAAGGCCTGGTTTTGCTGGGCCCTGCTTGCTCATAACGTGGAGACTTCGGAAAACCTTGTGAGGACTGGTAACTGGGAGAAAGGACCTTGAACTGTCCAGAGTTCAGTCGGCTCTGCTAGAACATTCTGCAATGTTCCAGTGGACAGGAGATGATGAAGACAATTTGATACAATTATGTGTAGTGTAGGCTAAGTGTTCTTTCCCAGGACTTGAACAATAGAGGCACTGACTAAAGACAATGCATGCAACAATTTCGTTACCTGAAGAGCCGGATGATGTTCTCATCACAAGAAGGACCAATCAAATTTAGGGGGCTTGAAGCCCATGCAGAAATAGAAATTTGGTAAAGAAAAACTATAGGTTAGAGTCATAACTTCCGACGAGACTGACCAATTAGCAATTAGTGGGACAGACAGGGAGACCCTAATAAAAAGTCATGACAAGGGGAGCGGAATCAGAACTGCGAGGAGAAAGTTGATGATGTCAGGAGACGCTGTCCGAAGTGCTGAAAATTGTGCTTACACTCTGTGAGCCTGATCCGTAGCTGACCACTGATGGCCTGGGGACGAAGACTGACATGTTGCTGATCCATCCTGGATAGGTAGTTATGAAAATGTGACTGACTAATTTTGTGCCTTTTCTTCTAGGTACCAACTGCGCTGTTTTATAGAAATTCTCTCTTAGGCAGATTTTTCCAAATTAATGTTTTTCTCTAAATTGTTTTCGCATGAAGACCCACATGCTGATGCTAATCTTGGTTAGGTAAGCTGTTAGGGGTGACGTTGACGGTGACAAATGACTGACAAACTTAATTGTTGAATTACATTAGTAATGTTGATGTTCAAAGCTTATGGTGTTGCTTAGTTGCATATGTTTTCTTTAAGAGATAATGGTGGTCATTACAACCCTGGCGGACGGTGTTAAAGGTGCGGTAATACCGCAAACAGGCCGGCGGACAAAAAAAGGGAATCATGACCGTGGCGGAAACCGCGAACAAAGACAGCCACTTTAACACACCGCCCGCCACGGTGGTACAGACAAGCAGCGCGGCGGTCACCGCCAACAGACAGGCGGGAGACAATGTACCGCCCATAGTATCACAACCCGCCAATCCACCACCTTTTCCAGGGCGGATTCACCGTGGATAAAAACACAGCGGAAACAGTTTCTGCAATGGGAAAACGCTCACCTTAACACATGCCACGAGGAAGGAGGACATCATGGAGCCAGAATTACAAATCCTACCTGCCCTTCTCTTCCTACTCATCTACGAAGACCAGCACCGGCGGCGGCAAAGACAACGGTGAGTACTGCGACTACGACATAGGGGAGGGGGAAGGCAAAAGTCAGGGGGACACACAAGCAACACCCCCACCCCGACCCTCGCATATTACAACACATACACCAATGCATTTACAAACATCACAGTAACAACCCACAACCCCCCGGAAGAATGCAAAGACAAAAGGAAATCATTTCAAACATTGTAATGTATCAAAATACATGTGTCAAAAATATACAGATATATATAAACTCATACAAAGGTATATACATTACGAGAAGTAGTGCATATATACACATCTCAATGTCCGTGCACCACTAGGCCAAAAATGCATGGGTGAGGCCCACACAAGATACCTGTCCACAAACGGAGAGAACACTGCCGGGGCATCAGAGAGAAAAACAACAGGCACCTCAGGGGGAAGGGAAGGGGGGGACACCCCAGCCAGATTACAGCACCACGCCACATCCATGACGGGGCTCCATGCCCATTGATGTATCCTGGGGAGTGCAAAGCCACAGTCTCACAAGTCTCTACAGTGGGTGGGTTGCCCACTGTTCAATCCTGGGGAGTGCAAAGCCACAGTCTCACAAGTCTCTACAGTGGGTGGGTTGCCACTGTTCAATCCTGGGGAGTGCAAAGCCACAGTCTCTCAAGTAGATAACAGCCTCCACTGGTTCTGGAGGGGGACTGGTGCCCAGAGTGCTTCATCCTGTGAAGGACAGAGGTAGTGGATGGATCTCTCCACTGGTTCTGGAGGGGGACTGGTGCCCAGAGTGCTTCATCCTGTGAAGGACAGAGGTAGTGGATGGATCTCTCCACTGTTTCTGGAGGGGGAATGGTGCCCAGACTGGATTAGTCTCCCCGTGACAGTTCCTGTCCCGTCACTGTCCCAGCTGCACATGTTTGATGTGGCGGTCTTTTCCTTCTTCAGCGGTGCATGCCCTGTTCAGCGGTGCTTTCCCTGTTCAGCGGTGCATGGCCTGTTCAGCAGTGCTTTGCCATGGCGGTCTCTGGACTGTTCAGCAGTGCTTGCCCTGTTCAGCAGTGCTTGCCCTGTTCAGCGGTGCATGCCCTGTTCAGCGGTGCTTTGCCATGGCGGTCTCTGGACTGTTCAGCGGTGCATGCCCTGTTCAGCGGTGCTTTGCCATGGCGGTCTCTGGACTGTGCATTGGTGTGTGGCATGATGGTCCCTCATTGCCCAGCGGGGCTGTGGCTGCCGGGGCCCTCCTGGGCAATGACTCTGGCGGTGGTCTCCTGACCAGTGACGATACTTGTGCCCTCCTGGGCAATGACTCTGGCGGTGGTCTCCTGACCAGTGACGATACTTGAGGTCTCCTGACCAGTGAGGACGGGGCTGGCGTGGCATCCCGGCCGCCGGGAAGGATGCCGCCCTTCTCCGCCGTGATGCTCACACCAGGCTGTGCAGACTTCTTCTGCCCCTTCCCGACCTTTGGAGGAGTCACAGCTGACTCTGCAATCCCCCTGGGACCCCTGTGAGTTGTTTTGCCTCCAGGAGTCTTCACCCGTCCCGTCGGCCACTTTCCAACTTCAGAGCCTTTACAGGGGGTGGACTGGCAGTGCCTTGGCTCCGTGTAACACTGCCTGCCCTGGTGGCCTGTGCACTCCGCACACCTTGAACACGCACCACTAGTACTGGAGGCTTTTTGGCTGAGGCGCTACGACAGGACTGATGAATTGGAGGGGTGGGGGTAGGGGCAAAAAGGTCAACTTTGCAGAGGGACAGTTTCTGATGAACACTGGGATGGGTAGCTGGAGGGGGTCTGGGAGTGGAGGAAGAGGAGGTGGTTGTAGGAGATGTAACTTCAGGTGTTTTGGGTGCCGGTGCAGGTACTGGAGGCTGTCGTGAGGTGGATGGATGTTGGGTGTGTGGGTGCCCGCGTTTGTGTACTTTGGGAGGGAGCGTCACAGACACACTGGGAGAGGACACAGGGGACGTGTAAATGGGAGTGGAGGTGGTGAGTGCAAGTGAGCGGGCGTGGTGCTGAGTGTTCTGGTGCGAGTCCTGGTGCCTGTAGATGTAGTGCATGCAGGTGAGAGTGTAGACGAGACTGGGAGGGAGGAGGTAGACGACGAGGAGGGGGACACAGTGGAGGCAGTGAATATTGCTGTGTCTGCATGTGTGTGATGCTTGTGTGTGTGCCTGTGGGTTGTGTGGTGCCTATGTTTGCCTGAGCTACTTTTGTGTGTTGAGGTGTATGCATGCTTGTCTGATGGTGTGCTTGGGACAGGCTGGGGTACCGGGATTGGGTCTGGGTGGAGGAAGTTGGAAGGGGGAGGCTGGAGACAGGGACAATGGCTGCCATCAGTGCTGAGGCCAGAGATTGCAGGGTTCGATGATGGGCAGCCTGACCAGAATGAATGCCCTCCAGGAATGCATTAGTGTGTTGCAACTGCCTTTCTACACCCTGGATGGCATTCACAATGGTAGACTGCCCAACAGTGAGTGACCTGAGGAGGTCAATGGCCTCCTCACTGAGGGCAGCAGGGATGGCAGGGGCAGGGTCTGAGGTGCTTGTGGCGAAGGTGATGCCCACCCTCCTGGGTGAGCGGGCACGGGGCGAACGCTGAGGGGCTGCTGGGAGGGCGGTGCTGGTAGGGGAGGTGGCGGCTGTACCTGTAGAAGTGGGGGGCACAGATGGTGCCGCCACCACAAGGGAGCTCCCATCGGCAGACAAGTCCGTGTCGCTGGTTGGTGATCCGGAGACCGACGTGTAGCTCCCCTCGCCCTCCGTCCCACTGGTGCATTCTGAGTCTGTGGTGTGGCCCTCCATGGCCATGTGGGATTCATCTCCCTCATGCCCCGGTGCCACTGTACCTCCGCCTGATGATGCTGATGCACAAAAAAACAGGGAGAGCAGAAAAAGGTGGAGGGGACGACAGAAGAAAGACAGGTTGAGTGCATGGCTTACCACTACCGTTGGCGGACAATACAGACACAGCAACCCCCTGCACTACGCCGTGCTCTTGGCCTCTACAGAAGCAAATCCTGCGATCTGTCCAACATGCCTATGGTGGACATCTGCACACATGGATGCCACAGGGGCATCTATACCTGTACTTGGGCCACTACTGAGGTGGGGTGGAGTGCCACATGCCCTGCATTACGGAGGGGCCTAGCCTACGTATTTCTGCCTGGCCTAGGTACACCCACAGCCCTCCTCCCTCAGCCAGCCCCTCAACTGCGCACCAAGTACCCAGAATGAGGTTGTACTCACCCCCTTGTGTCTGCTGTGATGCCATCAAGCGCCCATCCAACTCAGGGTAGGCCACCACCAGGATCCGGAACATCAGGGGGGTCATGGTGCAACGGGCACCCCTCCCACGTTGGGAGGCCATCCCCAGCTGAGCCTCCGCCGTCTTCTTGCTACAGCGGTGAATGTCCTCCCATCTTTTCCGGCAGTGGGTGCCCAATCTGTGGTGGGCCCCCAGGGTCCGGACTTCCTTGGCGATGGCACGCCAACTGTCCTTCTTCTGGTGGGCGCTAACCTACATGACATGCACAAGGGAAGAAGAGAAGTCATTACCAATTGCACCGTCGATGTAAGTGTGTCCCCTCCCTACCCTTGCCATGTGGCACATGCATTCACATGCATTCATGTTCCCTGAACTCTGCCCCCTTCCCTCTTACAACCAGCCCTCTCCACCCTGGCCTAGCCCATACAACGTGCTCCCTGTGTACTTACCTGTTGGTCTGGAGGACCGTAGAGTAGCGTGTACTGGAGGAGGACCCCGTCTACTAGTTTCTCCAACTCCTGAGTAGTGAAGGCAGGGGCCCTTTCCCCAGACGCAGCAGCCATTGTCTCTTCCAGACCGGGGTCACAGCAGCACTTGCAGTGTAGATCCACTCCTGTCGAAGATCAGGTATCGAGTGATTGAACATATAGAAAATGGCGGTGACGTCCGCGGCGGGGATGTCCGCGGCGGTGAGTATCATCAATGCCGCCGCACTTGTTCATTGGCTCCTGGGACCCATAGGGTCCAATGTTAACCAATGCAGCATTGCGCCGCGGTCTACGACCGC
This sequence comes from Pleurodeles waltl, assembly GCF_031143425.1. NCBI lineage: Eukaryota > Metazoa > Chordata > Amphibia > Caudata > Salamandridae > Pleurodeles > Pleurodeles waltl. The sequence continues at coordinate 728,330,394 of NC_090444.1, forward strand.
CTACCGCAACTGTGTGCAACGCCAGCGCAGTTACCTCACAAACCCATTGTCCCAGTTTAGAGGTCAGGCAGCGGCCATTTCAGGGGCCCACATGGCTTCATATACTTCTGCGTCACACATAGCTAGGCCTACACTCAACACACATACAGGAAGGGTTTTGTGTTTGGTGTTGTGTTCTGTGTATCTGTGGGTACATACCTGCAAATTTGTTGACTCTGTGGTCGCTGTTGTCCTTCCTAGGCACCGTCAGCTGGGCCAATTGAGAAGATGGCGGAATCCTCCGGTGTACCGACCGCTGGTGGACCTGTTGACAATGGAGGAGCGACATTTACTCATCACCTACAGGTTTGACCGTGCCACTATCCAGGAACTATGTACCCAGTTGGAGCCAGACCTGATGTCACCAATCCGCCATCCCACTGGAATCCCCCCTGACGTGCAGGTGCTGTCAGTTCTCCATTTCCTTGCAAGTGGGTCTTTTCAGACAACAGTGGCCATGGCATCAGGGATGTCTCAACCTATGTTTTCCAACGTGTTGTCCAGAGTGTTGGCTGCCCTGCTGAAACACGTAAGGAGATACATCATTTTCCCTGAGGTGGAAGATTTTGCTACAGTCAAAGGTGACTTCTATGCCCTTGGACATATCCCTAACATCATAGGTGCAGTTGATGGAACCCATGTAGCTCTGGTCCCCCCGACAGGAGTGAACAGGTGTACAGGAACCGGAAGAGGTATCGTTCCATGAATGTACAGATGGTATGTTTGGCCGACCAGTACACCTCCCAGGCAAATGCTATGTTCCCTGGCTCAGTGCATGACGCCTACATCCTGAGAAATAGCAGCGTCCCCTATATGATGGGTCAACTCCAGAGGCACTGTGTGTGGCTATTAGGGGACTCTGGTTACCCCAACCTGTCATGGCTATTGACCCCAGTGAGGAATCCCAGGACCAGGGCAGAGGAACGCTACAATGAGGCCCATGGGCGGACTAGGAGGGTGATCGAACGCACCTTCGGCCTCCTGAAGGCCAGGTTTAGGTGCCTCCATATGACAGGTGGATCCCTATTCTACTCACCAAAGAAGGTGTGCCAGATCATCATCGCCTGCTCGATGCTTCATAATCTTGCTTTGCGATGCCAGGTGCCTTTTCTGCAGGAGGATGGTCCAGATGACGGTGTTGTGGCAGCTGTGGAGCCTGTGGACAGTGATGAGGAGGAAGCTGAGGAAGAAGACATCGACAACAGGGAGTCAGTCATACAGCAATATTTCCAGTGACACACAGGTGAGAACATTTTCATTTTTACCATTACATTCATTGTCACACGTCTTCCTCTATCCTGTGTGTAATTTCATAGCATTATTTGGTAACTGAGTTGTACCTTTCCATTCCAGTTTCACAGGTGTGGTTACCAACGTGTGTTATCTGCTTGCATCCTTCAAGGACTTGTGATGTGTGACATAGGTATGTTGGCTTTACAACTAGAAACGCATTTTGACACTGTCATTGATAATACATTTTAACAAATCACAGACTGACTCCAGATTGTTTTGTGGTTCAAGGGTGTTTATTTAAGTGCTCAAAAATGGAGGGGGGTTGTAATATGGTGATGGGGGACGGTGGAGGAATGTCCATGGCAGAGTCCAGTACATTGGTCACACAGGTGCACTGGCCATATGGGCAAAGGAAGTGGAGCTGGGGCAGTTAAAGTATGGACAGGGTAACAAAGTGGGACAGTGGGAGGACAATCAGGGTGGTCTCATTTCCTGGCGGGGGTCTTGCCATCTTGCTCTGTCCTGTTCCTGGATCTCAGGGACCGCTTGCGTGGTGGTTGTCCATCTGCAGGGGGTGGGGTGCTGGTGTGGTGGTCCTGTGGTGGGGCATCCTGTCCACTAGCACCAGCAGAGGTGGTGGGAATTTCATCGTCCATGCTAGTGTCAGGGGCCCCTTGGAGTGCCACGTTGTCCCTCAAGGTCTGCTGTATGTCCTTCAGCACCCCTACGATGGTGCCCAGGGCGGAGCTGATGGTCCTGAGCTCTTCCCTGAACCCCAAATACTGCTCCTCCTGCAGGCGCTGGGTGTCCTGAAACTTGGTCAGGATCGTCGCCATCTTCTCCTGGGAGTGGTGGTAAGCTCCCATGATGGAGGATAGGTCCTCGTGGAGAGTGGGTTCCCTTGGCCTGTCCGCCCCCTGTCGCACAGCAGCCCTCCCAGTTCCCCTGTGTTCCTGTGCCTCCGTCCCCTGGACCGTGTGCCCACTACCACTGCCCCCAGGTCCCTGTTGTTGTTGGGGTGGTGGGTTATCCTGGGTTCCCTGTAGTGGTGGACACACCGCTGATTGACGTGTCCTGGGTACGGCGGTATGGGCCGGCTGGGTGGGTGCTGTGCTGGTGTTACCAGAGGGTGGAAGGTCAGTGTTGGGCTCTGCCTGTGCAAGGGGAACCGACTGTCCCGAGGCCCACGATGGTCCAGGCTGGTCATCAGGATCCAGTAGGGCAGAGCTGCTATCGTCACTGTGGGCCCCTTCTGTAGATGGAGTGGAGTTGTCTGGACCCTCCGGTGTGGTGACGGTCCTTCGTGATCCTGCAGGGGCATTAGTGCATGATTATTGCATGTGTGTGTGTCATGGTGTGCAATGCGTGGCTCACCATGTACCTCAGTGCAAGCATTCCTGTGGGGGGGCTTGTGTGATGATGGTTGGGGGGGTGTTCTGGGTATGTGCAGTGAGCATGCTTTGGTGAGGGGTGAACATGCTTAGTTGTGTCATGGAGGGCTTGGTGTTGAGATGGGTGGTTTGTGTTATTGGTACATTAGTGAGGAGTTGGAGTGATAGGGGAGGGTGTGAGGGTGGGGGGGTGTGATAGCATGCAGGTAGGGTGGGGGATATGATAGTTAAGATTTGACTTACCAGTGTCCATTCCTCCACCGACTCCTCCGAGGCCCTCTGGATGCATGATGGTCAAGAATTGCTCCTCCCATGTTGTTAGTTGTGGGGGGGGAGGTGGGGGTCCGCCGCCAGTCCGCTGAACCGCAATGTTGTGCCTGGAGACCGCTGAACGCACCTTCCCCCATAGGTCGTTCCACCTCTTCCTGATGTCCTCCCGATTTCTTGGATGCTGTCCCACAGTGTTGACCCTGTCCACTATTCTGCGCTCCATCTTCCTGGCAATGGATGTGTGCTGCACCTGTGAGCCAAATAGCTGTGGCTCTACCCGTAGGATCTAGTCCACCATGACCCTGAGCTCCTCCTCGGAAAACCGGGGGTGTCTTTGGCATGACATGGGGTGGTGTAGGTGATGTGTGGGGTGGTGTATGTGGTGATGAGGGTGGTGATGTGTAGTGGTGTGTGGTGTTTGGTGCGTGGATGTTGTGTGGGTGATGGTGTTGTGTGCCTCTGTGTGGTGGGGTTGTCTATGCTGTGCTGTCTATCTGGCCTTCATCTCTAATTTTTGGTCGTAGGGGTTTGTGGGTGTGTGTTTTATATTGTGTTGGGTGTGTGGGAGTGTTGTTTGTATGTGTCTCAGGTGTGTGTATTTTGAATTGTCCAATGTGGCGGTGTTTTGGAAATGTGTGTGTATTTTGAGCACGGCGGTGTGTACCGCCAATGGAATACCGCGGTTGAGAGACCGCCGCGTGGATTCGTGTGTCGTAATAGCATGGGCGTGTTTCTGTTGGCGTGGAGGTGGAGGTTTTGTTTTCGCCAGTTTAACACTGACCTTTGGTATGCGGACTTGCGTGGGTGTCTGAATTTCGGCAGATTCCGAGATGTGGGTCATAATAGCTGTGGCGGAACTCCGCGGCCGCGGCTGTGTATTGGCGGTCTTCCGCACGGCGGTAAGAGCCTTTTACCGCCAATGTTGTAATGACCCCCAATGTTCTTTACCTAATGAATTATTGAAGAGTTAATCTGAATAAAGTTTGAACTAACATATGATCTAGAATTGTAAGCAATAGGGAATAAAACTTGCTAACCCTTTTCTTGAGTAGTGGTTATTTTTGTATAATATGGTTTAGTATTGTGGTTTCTTAGAATGTTTTCCTTGATTATTGATGTTAGTTGTTGATTTCAATAGTCACTTTATGACTAGGATACTTCATGCGATCCAAAAGGTTCATCGACCTATACGCTTCCTCTTGTAAGTTTACTTACTAAGGACCAGGCACGCTAGCAACTGTCATTGAATTGGAAGTGCTAATCATTTGGATGATGTTTTCACTTGAAAATTGAAAATTGTTTAAATATTTCCCATTTTGACACCAGATTACCACTTGCGGTCAAGCATGTAGGATTAGGTACAACACACAAAAGATTTTCTTCTTTCCTTGACATTAAATTAGCCCATACCATTTCCTTAAATTACAGGATTTCTGTAGAATGGGCATCAAATAGAGTTAGTGTAATTTCTATTATTCTTTCGGAAAGTTCATAATCAAGGCCTTTGATTTCATTAATGGGAATATGGTGACATATCCATACGATGTATGGGAGACTGGCGTTATTCGGTTAATGAGAAACCGTAACACTTGGCTAACACAATAATATTTTCTTTTTGCTAATTGCTCCTAATACAGATTTCCGTTTTAAGACCTCCCTTGACTGGAAGAGCTTACCTCTCACTGTCAGGGCATTAAGTCTTGTTGCCTTGTTTGAAAAGGAGCCTAGTAAATGATCAGAGAAATTGTCTTTTACAGCCACGAACGCGATTCTTATTTCAAAGTGTAAAACAGTGGATGTCCTACAAAGAGATACGCCTGCACCCATTTTATTCCAGAGTTTAAGGTGAGCAACGTGTTTATTCATGTCTTAATCCATGAAACCTTTTTACTATTAACAAACAATGGAATCTTTGGGGGGTGACGGAGATGCGTAGTTGTGTTGGATGTTTTGAAGGCGGTGCATAGATTTTTGATGATCGAATAGCATGTGAACTTGAAGCACTCCCTCCCCCATTCTAAAAACTATATTTCAGCCATTTTCTGTCAAGTTAGCGCCATTGAGGGGCGCCGTCCTAAGGCCCATGTGCCTTCATCCACTTATGATAAGGCTGTCCGAAAATGCTAATAAAAGGCAGTGTCATACTGTAATTGTAAACCCTTGAATGCTCTTTATTTAGAAGCCAGCTGTTAATAGTTTAACCATTTCACAGACATTTTAATCTCCTGTCATAGTGCTCCTTGGAACACAGCAAGCAAAGGAAATGTAATGGTCTGGCACGAAAGAGTTTCTTCAAATAGTTCATCATAATAGTTGGTGTAAAAGTAAGTGTACATGCTCCACAGCAAATATCAATCTATCATTTGTGAGAGACAAAGCACTCCATGTAGGATTCTTGAAGGCTCAATAAAAAGCTAGATGTAATACTCAAGTTCTAGCCACGTTTCTGAAGTGTAAAGTAAAATATATACAAATCAGGGAAAATATACCCCATGCCGCATAATGCTAGCATATCGTAAATCACCAAAGAGTTTGGTGACCAAATGAAACCCCAAAGTGACTTGCAAATGCTTTTAAGAAACGGCAGAGGTAGTTTTGAACCAGATGTAATAACGTACTTTTTGCAAATTACAGTTTGCAGATTGCGCACTGACTTTTTGCAATCACTAAATTATTTTGCAGACTAACAAGTGCAATAATAATAAAGTTCATAACATAATGATTCAGAGAGGAGAGTAGAACAGACTGCCTTAAGAATGTTAATTGATTATGCACCTGATTGTCTACCTTCAAGTAGATGGTGGCCTGCAAGGGGCAGCAAACCTCTATCCCTGTAAAGGTACTTCAACATGGTCTTTTTTAAACAGGTTGAGTCCTTTAATGGATACAAGGCTGTTTAAGAAAAACAGGTTTGAAAAGCTTCAGTAAATGCTGGCAGTGGCTTGCAGACCACTACCCATTTCCCTTAATCCTGCACCATGATTGCCACAGTGGGGGAACTTCGAAGGGAACGCTCCTCCTTTGTAAATCAGTTACCACACCAATTTAGGATTCAGTAACTTTTCAATGGTTTGCTGCCAGAATTATTGGCACAAATCCTTGATATGCAAGATACTGATTCAGAATTCGAAAGGGACACCCTAGATACATCCCTTCCTAATTGTGCATTGGTATGGATTTCTAACCCATTTTGTTATTCAGGAAAATGTTGGCAAATTGCTACATTGGTTTAGTACATTCAAAAAATGATTTAAGCAGTCACAAATCCTCTGATTTAGGAATGAAAATGTTCATGGCCGTTAAAAACATTCATACACCTGGATAATTGTTCCTTATAATACATGGTGAAGCTCTTACTCTTTCTCTTAAAAGATTACAGGGAAAATTTACAAATAATTGATGCATTGGCATCGATGTGCCAGTTTCCTTGCACTGCCCTGCACCCCCCTACACCATGGTAGCGCTGTATTTAAGGTACGGCACACAATGACGCTTTTTTGCAAAACTGTTCCAAACTTTTTGGCTCCGTTGTGGCGCTTTATTGGACTAGCGCACAAAAATGTGGGTGCTACTCCAGCAAAGCTCAGGGAGGCCCATGGGGTATAGCACTAGCGTCACTTTAACAGCTGCCCTGGTCAGGAATTAAAAAATTACACTAGAATGGTGCAGCAAAATCTTGTAGATTTCACTGTGCCATTTCTTTTGGTCTCCCTGCAAGGGAACGCCTCCATTGCATACATAATACCTGGTGCAGGTATTATGTTGTGGAAGGCTTTACAAAGCGGTGCCATGGTAAAGCCACTTTGGAAATACAGCGCATGGTGAGGGCATGATTAGTGCCGCAATAGCATAAATATAAATGATGCTACAGCAGCACTAAGGGGTGAAAGGGGCTTGTAAATATTCATCTCAGTCCTTGGTGTCTTCCTCCTACACATGAACCAGTATGGTTGAACAAAAGTCAAATATATGCAGTATCAATGTGCAGTACCAAATTAAACACACTGAAATACAGTTTAGAATTTTTGTTTCAGAAACATATCATATATATAACAGAATAAATGTCACTTTAACAAATATCTATAATTCCTAACGTGTGGTAGCATGCAGAGAAGTTGATTTTCTGCAATGAACCTTAGTTCTTTAAAAAACCTTCTGCCACAAATGTTTACTTTCTGCAAATTACTCTTTATTTTTGGGAAAAGTTCAGAGGAGCTGTTTTTCGTTTTTGATATTTCAACACAAGGTGTCATCCTGCTATCTGACCTGTCTTTTCGCTGGCCTTATATACGGCCTTATATACAGGCATTGTAGACTTCCATGTATTTTATATATATATATATATATATATATATATATATATATATATATATATATATATATATATATAACTGAACTGAAAAAAACAAAGGTGACAGGGACATTATAGTTAGGCTCACGTGGAGGTAACTATAACTCGTGCTATCGCCATGCACTGCTAATTACCCACAATTTATGCCACTCATGACATCTTTGATAAGATCATTGATAACGTCAATGTTATATTTTCAGTAAAATTTTAAACAAAAAAACTGTGCATGGTGAGGACACAAGTATGTATGTTTGTATGTTCAAAATGCGAGCCTAACTATAACATCCCTGTAACCTTTGTTTTTTTTAAAGTGAATTTTCTATGTTTTTTTAAATTCTATTTCCTAACTATAACGTCCCTGTAATCTTTGTTTTCTTCAGTGAATTTCTATGTTTTTTTAACGTATAATAATTTTCATTACTATACGTTAATCCAACCAATGCCGTGCACCGCCGAAGGCTGTGTGTGCTATCAGCTGTCAACAGGGGCTGGCCTATGGCCAGCCCCTGTGGCCAACCCCCTATAACCACCCAACCTTATACTGTTCACGGCCTTCACCCATGTGTAGCAAAGGCTGCCTACAAGACATGGCCTGCCACCAGACCCTGCAGCCAATCTCGCTAACCACCCGACCCCATGCTGCGCATTGCCCTTTGGTCATGCCTGGCAAGAGTTGCCCGCTGCCTCTCTGGGTGTAAGAATAGGTGTGAGAGCGCACATCTAGGGGTGAGAGTGGCTGTCAGATTGTCTGCTTGGGTGTGAGAGTGCGTACATCAGTGTTTTAGTGGGTGTGTCAGTGTTTGCATGGGTTTGTGAGTGGGAGCATGAGGGTGTCAGTCGGTCTGTGAGTGGGTGTGTGACAGTTTGAGTGGGTGTATGAGTGGGTGCGTAACTGTCTGAGTGTGTCTGTGAGTGAGTGCGGGAGTGTCTGAATGGGTCTGTGAGTGGGTGCATAAGTGTCTGAGTGGGTGTGTGAGTAGGAGAATTGACTGAAAGCGAGACAGAACGAGAGAAGGAAAGTGGAGGAGAGAGATCAACTTTTTTCCAGGGTTTGATGTCTGATATACTTAGATTGACATATTTGTGTACAATTTAAAATCAAAATACATTTGTTATTCAAAAAATAATGTTAAAAAAAAAGAGGCCAGGTGAACTTGAACCCCCAATGATCACTGAGCTATGGGTTTTGGGTTTTTTCATTTTTTTTAGCACTTTATGGGCTATCTGGGACTGCAAGGGAGCCCTGAAAGGCTCCCCGCAGTCCCTATTTATTTATTAATTTATTATTTTTTAATTAAAAACATAATTTTAATAAAAAGACCTTTACGGGCTATTTTGGACAACAAGGGCTCCCCTGTGCTCCCTATATATATATATTTTTTTGTTTATCAAATGCCATTCACAGGCGACCTGGCACTGTGGGGAAAGCCTTAATGCTTTCCTTGCAGTGCCATTGCTTCAGCAAGCATGGAGCTGCTCTGACAGCAGTTCTGTGCTTGCTGAAGCATTTATCGAATGCAGGGGACAGAGACAAAAGCTTCAGTTTTTGACAGCAGGACCTGCATTATAGGTCCCTCTGTCAAAAATTGAAGTGAAGCCACAGCAAACACCTATGTCCCAGGGGTGGGCACGCCAAGGCATGGCAGGAGCTGGCTCTGGGAGGAGGTGGTCCCTGGGGCATCAGTGAGACAGTGGGGCCCCTACACTTACATAAGTATAGCCCCGGGGCTGGTGGTCCCTGAGGTGGCTGGGGGCCACGGCCCCCGCTCATATTTGCACATTCGCCCCAGGGAGGCGGTAGTCCCTGGGGCTTATTAAAGCCCAAGAAGTGGGACCCTGTGCATCCCCCTCCTCTATGATGCCCTCGGAACCTGGCCCACCCGGGGGCAAATTGGAAAAAAGGGCAGGAAACCATTCTTTTTATTAAAAAAATTAAAATCTGAGAAAGCTATGGCGCCATCACTGGATTCTTCTGTTTTTTTTATTTTGAAAAAATGCTTTTCAGTCCCGAGGGGGTCCATCAGGGACCCCAGCACGAGGGCTAAGGGGACAAGGTGACCCTACCCTGGCCCAGTTTCTTTCTTTTGTCTTTTTTTTCTGCAACTCAGCTGAAGCAGAGTTCCAAGATGACTGCCAACACCTCCTTGCTGAAGTGTTGGCACCCAATCAGATATCAGCATGGGGACAGTTGGATCCGCAGTGGATCAGCGTCCATATATATCTATATTTTTTGGCCTTAAATGTCTCCGAAACTACTGAACTGAACCACACCAAATTCCAGAATCTAGCTATGTGCCAAATTTGGTGTAATCCAGTTTACTGGTTCAGGCTGTAGACAAGTGTCCTATGGAAAAATTAATGGGGAAAACGCATTTTGGGACCCCTCCATTTTCTCGGCCCCCACTTGACGAATCACCCCAAAACTTTCAAGACAGAAGCTGAGCTTAGCAAAGTATATGTTTTGAAAATGTTGTGAAGATTCGTCAAGTGGCCAAAGTTATGAGCAAAACAAAAAACACTTTTTCTGTAGAAACTAGGTCCTAAATATAACTACCTAGTGGCGATCGCCACATGTAATGTATATACATGTGAGCAAGACCTGTTTTTTGAAACACGTCAGTGGTAGTTTTGGTGTTGTACATAATTGTAATAAAACGGATTACTCTCCTGGAGTGCAATGTATTCACAATTGTTTACAATTGTTTGTTTGGATAATTAATAAGGGAAGGTCCGCCCCTAACATATGCACAAGCCTTCGGAAGCGTGCTGCAATTAGGACCACTTTGTTGGATGATATATCTATCTATATATATATATATATATATATATATATATATATATATATATATATATATATATATATTTATATACATATGTATATACATACACGTGTATATATATATATATGTATGTATATACATATGTGTATATATATATATATATATATATATATATATATATATAGCATTTCCAGCACTTAATGAGTACAATTAAACAGGTAAAACAGGTAAGTATATAAGTGCAGTGGCTGAAGGTTTTTCTTAGGAGCACAGCTCATGCGAATGCCAAAAAAAAGTACATTTGATATTAAATTTGACACTGATTATGACCAGTAAGGGATTTTAGGAATTGAGTATTCTTGATTCAAAATCTGAGACTGGCATTGCAGGTTATTGTGCACAGCTGGACGAATCTGTATTCCACTCAAAATTATCCGATGAGTGTTCAGGGTGCAGGCAGGTACAGGGTGATTGATCAGTACCTTATTGGTTGCACCCAATTATAGTCACAGATTTTAGGAGATTGTATCACAGTAACACATGACTGCAGTCAAGACAGTCCTACTGCGGTTACCCGTGCAACACTGATTGGGTTGGGTGACACAAGTCAATGTCCCTGGGAGCTTCTGCCTTTCGGTTCAGTTGCCACATGACCTTCCTAAATATGGTATAATTTGATACATAGGTTGTAGGACAATGATTCACATGATTCTTAAGTTTGGTTGAATAATTACCAATTGAATTTAATAGTAGAAGGAGAAAGAGGGAAAACATGTTTACTACACTACACAGGAAGTTATGTAGGCTCCTATAAAGTACAAACATCATTTTTTATCAGTCTTATTGAGTTCATGCTGGTCCCTATCAAGTGCTCATAGTTCCAAGCACATCCTAAAGATTGGAGAACCGGTGAACAAGGACAGATCTAAAGAGATTGCAGATTAAATTTCAGGCACAGTCCTTTCATCTGTCTAGCAGATACAGTTCTTGAGATGCAGATATAGTTCTTGCTTGATATGAATCTAGACTTGCTGTGCTGTAAATATTTACAGATCCTAGTTTTCATCTTGAGGAGCAGTCCTCCTAATAGATTTAGCCAAGTTGGTACTGGGTTTGTGTTTCAGGTCACGGGTGCTTTTCTTTTCTATAGACAGTCCAGCAACTATTTTGCTAAGAAAGGGACAGTCATATGTTTTGCACCGGTTCAGGTCTTCTTTTTATCTTTGGGAGAACCCCAACCCATAGCCCTGGTCTTGGTACCTACATTGTCCACCTCTCAGCGCATATTTCAGAGAGCTAGTACACATCCAGAAGGGGAACATGGGTGAAATGGTCCAATAAACCTTGACACCTTAAAAAACCTGAGCCAAGTAGAGCAAAAACTTCCCTGGCAGACTTCATAATGGGTTTCCCCCACCAAAGAGAGAGGAAGCAGCAATTCTCACTTGATTGTGTATCGGGTTAACATAGGCCAGGCACCCTGAGTGGATTTAAGGTGTTGCCTGGCAGATGCCAATATATCTCTGCTCTCTGGTTTGTCAATATATAACCTCGTCCTGCCTGGCTACATGTTTTCTCATGGAGCAATTACATACAATGTGTCATGCCCACAAGGGCACAGCAACCAGAAGGGGAATATCCATTTTCTTCTCATAACTGACGGATTCCCAAGTATGTACACACAATCCTAAACACATTCCTGGAAGAGTGAAGACCCCGAGTAATAGAGGAGTGAAATAATTTTCTACAATTCTGTTAGGGATGCAGTTCTAAATGTCTATGCTTAAGTATGCCTATGCACAGTGCAATAGGTTGCCATCAATCATGTTGGATCTGACCCTCAATGCAGGGTCTCCCATAGACTAACATTGGAGGTACCTTATTAGAGCTAAAAAATTGTAATTCCCAAATGGGAGCAGGTACTCAGTCCATGTTTGGTGTCTTTGGAATTATAATGAAAAATCCTAACTTATAGTGAAGTCGGTTTTTAAATACAAATTTGAAAATGCCACTTTTAGAAGTTGGCATTTTCTTGTTTTAGCCAATTAGTGGCTGTAGCATGTACCTGGGTCTCATGACTGCCCATCACTGGTTGGATAAGAAAGAGGAGATGGGCACAGCCCCACTTACACTTGAAAATGCTACATCCTACCTCCACACAAAGGGCTGCATTCCACCTGTAGTTAGTCTGGAGCTAGGACAAGGAACTTCAAAGGGAAACTTCAAGAAGCTTCTCCCCTACTTCAAGTGCACAACTGGGTATAAAGAATGTACCATAGACACCAACTCCTCAGTACATTTCTGCACCTGGGGATACTCTGCTGGGAAGGACTGCTGTGCTGCTGAAAGACTGCCACTCTGCTGTACTGCTGGCCTACTGTGCTACTGTCTTGCTGTACTGACCTGCTGCCCTTTTGCTGGGTGAGAAGGACTGGACCTGCATCTCTTGAACCCAGAACCCATAGCGACTCCAGGGGGCTAGTTGGCTGGCATCCTGACGAGTCTCGGGGAGAGAAGGCTCCAATCACCTTTACCCAGCATATGGACTCTGCCATCTCTGAGTCTTCCCAGTAAAGTGGTGCCTCCTCAGTACTGGACCCTTGGAAATGGACTTAAGCTGTTCTGCCAACCTCTGTGGAACCAATGGAACTAAGGCATCTCCTTTCCTGCATGGTGCAGCATCGAGTAGAATTGACACTTTGCTGCTACTGCATGGATCAGAACTGGAAAGACCAACATTTCATTGCAGCTCATGACCACATTAGAACCGCCACTGCATGATACATCCTTAGCACAGGCCCTTGCATCTCCAATTGGCGGCAGCCTCGACGATTGCGCCGAACTCCACAATGAAGTCTCACATCTACTTGGAACTGACACATCACCCTGACTGTGTGACGCATTCCCTATTCTCTGTTTTGTATCACAAGCCCTTGTTGAACGGATCTTCGATGACAATGCAGGACCTTGTACCACAGTCTCACTGCATCTCAGAATTGACACATCACTTTGACTGTGCGGAGCAACTTAGATGCGGATCCTTGCAAAATCCCTCAAACCTGGATGTAAAGTACTCTGTTCATCAGGCCAAACTCAATGCCTGTCGTCAGCTCACATTCCAAAATGGTCAACCTCAACTTGCGTCTGACGTGCCCAGATATCCACAGTTGGCACTTTAAGCCTTTTGGTGCTATTTTCACTAACATCTTCAAAATGTCATATCTGTGGTTGTACTAGTTGGATTTTTATCATTTTGTCTTGTTTTATTCATTGAAAACATTTGTTTTAAATCTGTTGTGGAATCCTTAAGTGCTGTGTTTTCTTTGTGTTACTGTTTGAAGTGTTGCACAAAAATGTTACCCATTGCCTCTGAGTTAACCCTGACTGCTCTCTGTCAGGCTACCTGCGGTTTGAGCACAGGTTAATTTTGGGTTGCTTGGGACTTCACCCTGAGAAAAATTCTGGTTGCTGCTTGAGAAGAGTTTCTCTGCCCCCTGCAACCAGTAATCCAGGATCTTACAGATCAGATAGCCTGTTAGGGTGGCAGTAATTATCCACAATAATGCAAATGGGTTTAGGATGCACTGCCTGTTGTAGCATAGTCATGTGCTCTGTCTGAGAGCTAAACTTATTGTGGATAACATCTATTGAGCCTACAGATGCCAAGTTCACTTGACCAAAGGCAGCACCTGGTTAGCCTGAAAAAAGATAGGCACAAGATAGTACAGATTCCAGCACAATGCAATGACTCTCCTCAGCAAGGGTTTTTACAATAAATTAACAGCTAACATTAAATAGCAGGAGAATTACATTTGATTCTTGTGACCTAGAGGAAATTATAGCTTCAGATTAATATTCAAGAAGCAAAAAACTCTACGTGGGGAATAAAAGGTTCAGAATAACCATATAGCCAAAATATTGCTACCTTAAACATATATTGGAAAACAAATTATCCGTAAACTGACCAGAATAGTAATTTTAAGGCTGGGAGATGACAAACTAAGACTGGTGAAATTAGATCTGCAAAGAACATTTTTCAAAACACTATTTTATTTCTTTATTTTTATTAATCAGGTGATATTTGCATTACATATGTTAGTCCAACTTACATCATACCTCATACATTGAAACTAAGCTTGTTCATTGGAGCACAATATCTGTAGATAAACTTCTTAAGTCTTAGCCCTCAGCCTCCTCTCCCCCCCACCTGATCTGCCGACGAGTTGTTCATTTTTGCCCATATCTCTTGATATCTTTGCATTGCTCCTATCCGTTGGGCATACAACTTTTCTTTGACCCTTGTAGACTCCAGTTTTGCCTCCCATAATGCGTATGCCGGGGGCTGATGATTTCCACACCTGAAGAATTAGTAATAAAGCTATTAAAGTACCCACAAATATCATTTGTCTGGACAAATGGGAAGATCTGTAATTTGCGTAATGCCCCAAAGTGCCACTAATGGGCGAGGGGCTAGCTCGTAGGCTATCAAAGTACTCAACCTCTGAAAGATCTTCTCCCAGTAACTAGCCAAAAACGTACAAGAAAAACACATATGTAACCAATCCCCCCGGGATGTTTGGCAGCGTGGACAGAGACCTGATACCTCTGGGTGCATTTCAATATTCAATGGCTACCTTTTCAAAACACTGGAATAAAACTTTTCTACCACTGAAGCTCAGTAAATCGAGATAAAATCCTCTAGTTGTATAATTTGAATCTGCTCTTCCTGACAGAACACTGTCTTAACTCTAGCTTGGTGAACTCCACAGTTGTCTGCTTAGCGGCAATATTGGGATCACTGGGTGATATGCAATGTCCACTCGACTGGAAATAGCAAGGGAAAACAGACCACCATTCCTGCATTTGTATTGTCAAACAGGACATTTTTTTAAAGCCGTCCGTTTTCCTTAAAGGAATCGGTGCTCTTTTAAAAATATATACATACCCAGGGGACCTGGCAGTAGTACCTTGGACAACTGCTTTCTCCCCAACAATGTTGACAGCGTCCCCATTGAGGTGTCAGTAACAGGTCAATGATTTGTAACCTAAACTGCAGACATAAACCCTTGATAAATATAATACAGAATCACAACTAGGAAGAAATTCCCTTCTTTACTGTGATTTGGTATAGATCGGTGTTAGATCTGACAGCCTTAGGGTGGTCACCCCTAACTTTTTGCCTGCCTCCCTCCACTTTTTGGACACTGTTTTTGCTGGCTTTTAGACACTGCGCACTTTACCACTGCTAACCAGTGCTAAAGAGCATATGCTCTGGCCCTTCAAACATGATAACCTTGGATCATACCTGATTGGACTATTTGATTTACTATAAGTCCCTAGTAATGTGCACTTTATGTGCCTAGGGCCTGTAGATTAAATGCTACTAGTGGGCCTGCAGCACTGGTTGTGCCACCCACTTAAGTAGCCCCTTTACCTTGCCTCAGGCCTGCCATTGCAAGGACTGTGTGTGCAGTTTCACTGTCACATCGACTTGGCATTTAAAAGTACTTGCCAAGCCTAAACCTCCCCTTTCTCTACATATAAGTCACCTCTAATGTGTGCCCTAGGAAACCCCTAGAGCAGGGTGCTGTGTGGGTGAAAGGCAGGACATGTACCTGTGTAGTTTACATGTCCTGGTAGTGTAAAACTCCTAAATTAGTTTTTACACTACTGTGAGCCCTGCTCCCTTCATAGGCTAACATTGGGGCTGCCCTCATACCTTATTGAAGTGGTAGCTGCTGATCTGAAAGGAGTAGGAAGGTCATATTTAGTATGGCCAGAATGGTAATACAAAATCCTGCTGACTGGTGAAGTTGGATTTAATATTACTATTCTAGAAATGCCACTTTTAGAAAGTGAGCATTTCTTTGCACTTAAATATTTCTGTGCCTTACAATCCACGTCTGGCTGGGTTTAGTTGACAGCTCCTTGTGCATTCACTCAGACACACCCCAAACACAGGGTACTCAGCCTCACTTGCATACCTCTGCATTTTGAATGGGTCTTCCTGGGCTGGGAGGGTGGCGGGCCTGCTCTAACACAAAGGACTGCCACACCCCCTACTGGGACCCTGGCAGACAGGATTGAACTGAAAGGGGACCTGGTGCACTTCTAAGCCACTCTTTGAAGTCTCCCCCACTTCAAAGGCACATTTGGGTATAAAACAGGGCCTCTGCCCTACCACATGAGACACTTGCTGGAGAAGAAACCAGAACCAGAACCTGCATCCTGCCAAGAAGAACTGCCTGACTGCCTAAAGGACTCACCTGACTGCTTTCTACAAAGGACTGCTGCCTTGCTGAACTCTTGCCTTGCTGCAGAAGTGCTCTCCAAGGGCTTGGATAGAGCTTGCCTCCTGTTCACTGAAGTCTCAGGACCAAAAAGACTTCTCTTTTTCAACTGGACACCTTGTGCGCCGAAAAATTTGACTCACAGCTTGCTCCGCAGTGAAAAATTCACCGCACGCCGACCCGGAAAGACGCCGCTCGACGCGACGCCTGCAGTGCAACCGGAACTTTGACGCACGGCCTCATCTGGACAACGCCGCCCGACTTCCAGGAAGGAAATCGATGGAACCCCTGCCGTGAGGGAGAAGATTCCACGCACAGCCCACCAGAACGACGCGCAGCCAGATAACAAGCCTAGGATTCCACGTACAGACCCCGGGACATCTGGTAATCCCGCAACCCACAGAAGGAGACTGTTCCCGCGCTGGAAAACGACGCACGACTTCCCCGCGTGAAAAAATAACGACGCAAGTCCGTGTGTGAAGGGGCGAAACAAACGCACACACCATTTTTCCACGTATCTCCTCCCCTGCGGTCCTTTGCGGAGATTTTCCACTTTCAACCAGGTACTTTGTGCTTGAAAGAGACTTTGTTTGATTTTTAAAGACTAAAGACACTTTATATCACTTTTCAGTGATATCTCTACAATTTCATATTGCATCTTTTATCGTTTTGACCTGCAAATACCCAGATAAATATTATATATTTTTCTAAACACTGTGTGGTGTATTTTTGTGGTGCTATATTGTGGTATTGTATGATTTATTGCACAAATACTTGAAACATTGCCTTCTAAGTTAAGCCTGACTGCTCAGTGCCAAGCTACAAGAGGGTGGGCACAGGATAATTTGGATTGCGTGTGACTTACCCTGACTAGAGTGAGGGTTCTTGCTTGTACAGGGGGTAACCTGACTGCCAACCAAAAACCCCATTTCTAACAATCGGTAAACACATTTTGCGAATCGGAAATTCTTTTCTGCCTCATAATTGGGTTTCAGACATACAAAAAGCCATTTTGCAATCTCAAATGCTGTGAATTTGTGAATTGCAAGGTTTGTGATTGTGAAATGGCTTTTTCGTTGGCCCTTTGGTGCTGCAGAGTTTGCTGGGTTCAAGAGGGCATGTGATGAAGGGGTCCTGCCTAAGTACCAGTTCAGTTGGTCTGCCCTCATCTCATGCTCAGGGAGAGAGGTGTACATGTTTTTGGTGAATTGACCAAGCAGACCTGGTTTTGCTCGCTTCAGTTCAGGGCAATCACACTCAGTGATCATTGGTAGGGCCTATGTGCTAATAACAGCTATCCATAATCCTATTCAAAACGTTGTTTTATTAACTATCCGAATCCAGGGCAATGTGATTGTGAATTTGAAACTTCTTCTTTCTTTCAAATTTTTTAGCATAAAACAACCTGGGTTAATAATGTACACTAAAACAGTGAGACCAGGGCATAGGTGCCGATCATATGTATAACTTGCTGACAACCCTGACTTTCAGATGCCTTGCAACTTTGACTTTAACTTTTCACAGAAGCATTGGTGAAAAAACTACCAGCATGCTACTGTCTAAAAAGACTAAAAAGACAAACGCTTCTGAAGATTTTACACTTTCCCTGGCATTAATTGGCAGCTTTGCGGTATGTTTAATGCAGAAATACAAAGGCCCATATTTATACTTTTTGACGCACAACTGCGCCAACGCAGTTGTGGGTCAAAAATTTTACCGCCGGCTAACGTCATTCCAACGCGCCATGCGGGCGCCTTATTTATGGAATGACGTTAGCCGGCGCTGAGGACTGGTGTGCGTAAAAAAAAATGACTCACACCAGGCAGCGCTGGCGTATGGGAAAATGGGGGTTGTGCGTCAAAAAATGGGGCAAGTCAGGTCTGAGGCAAAATTCAGGCCTCAAAACGGATTTGTGCCATTTTTTTTTACGCCCAACCTCCATTGACATGACTCCTGTCTTAGCAAAGACAGGAGTCATGCCCCCTTGCCCAATGGCCATGCCCAGGGGACTTAAGTCCCCTGGGCATAGTCATTGGGCATAGTGGCATGTAGGGGGGCCCAAATCAGGCCCCCTATGCCACAAAAAAAATCTGAAAAAAATACTTACCCGAACTTACCTTTACTTCCCTGGGATGGGTCCCTCCATCCTTGGGTGTCCTCCTGGGGTGGGCAAGGGTGGCAGGGGGTGTCCCTGGGGGCAGGGGAGGGCACCTCTGGGCTCCTTCCGAGCCCACAGGTCCCTTAACGCCTGCCCTGACCCAGGCGCTAAAAAACTGCGCCCATCAGGCTGTGCGTCGTTTTTTAAGGCCCAC
Source organism: Pleurodeles waltl (assembly GCF_031143425.1). Lineage (NCBI taxonomy): Eukaryota > Metazoa > Chordata > Amphibia > Caudata > Salamandridae > Pleurodeles > Pleurodeles waltl. Next base: position 728,349,060 of record NC_090444.1, read on the forward strand.
CCCCTCCTGTGCGTCAAAATGACATCAGAGTATAAATATGGGGCACAGGCCTTAAAGTCATTTTTTGGAAGGGAACGCCTACCTTGCATATAATTAACGCAAGGCTGGTTCCCCCTTCCAAAAAATGACGCACATGGTGGAATTTTGACGCCTGCGGGGTCGGACGTCAAAGTATAAATATGGGGCAGGGTTTGCGCCGATTGTGCATCAAAATGTTTGACGCACATTCGGCGCAAACAGAGTATAAATATGCCCCAAAGTGTTTTAATGTGCTTATACAGCAATAGTGCTGCATTCTCTGCTAACAGTCAACTAGTAAATAGCAAAGAAAGTCATTCCTACCAGGTGCTCTGCACCCACTCGCTGCTCGCCTTTCCCTTGGTCTTTTCGACATCAAGCACTGACTGATGGTGAGACAATCTTTTCAGCTCGTGTCTGCCTACAGGGCCATCCTTTGCAGACTGATGCGAATTGCTCTCAGGCCGTAAGAAAATTTCAATTGCACCTGCATCTCCAAATGGATGGCATTTGCAGCAGGTGAGATGGTACAAGCCACCTTTACATTGAATGAGGAACAACGTATGGAGTCTGCAGCCCACACGATAATACTCGATCTCAGTGATCGTGGCTGTTTCGGACAGATATACTTCGTGAGTTCGTTTCTAGATAACATATCGGAAGTGCTCGGCAACTGGTAACAGTTTTAACGGGTCAGCCTCGTGCACCTGCTGCATTAGAAGGGAACTGGGGCTATATGACACTTCCCAAAGATCGAGGCGGGTGGTCAGTCCCTAATTTTACACTGTATTACTACGCCTGTTGCCTTCAACATATGGATGAACTTATAAGGGGAAGTTTTAAGGATAATGAAGAAGTAAAATCAACCCCTATTTATACTATGATGGCGGGTGGGGAGGCAAGTGGTTGGTTATCAAAATTTGAGGAACCAAGTTACTTTAAAAAAGTAAGATTTAAGCCTTTTTTGTCCGCCTTCAAGGTTTGGGCTCAGATAAAACGGAGTATGGGACTGGGAAAGATTACGGCTTATACACCAGTGAAATTTTCAGCTATCCCAAATCATATCTTTAGGGATCCCATACTAGATTTTTGGCGTTCTAGGGGAATAAATAAAGTCGGAGACTTGTATTGTAAATCCGGTTATAAATCATTTACGGATCTGCAGTCTCAATTTGGCTTACCTAAGACCCATTTTTTTAAATTTTTGCAAATACGAAATTTTTTACAGTCTCAGAAGTGCGTTACAGTACAGTTGTCGGAGATCCCGGTAGTTGAGGCTGTTAAAAATGGGGCAAAGATTGGCAAGTTATATAAGTTACTAACAGAGTTACAAGTAGATGATATGGCACAACAGAATGAGAGATGGATTGCACGATTTGGGGTGGCTGGAGAGTGGGTGGACCAATCCTTAGCCATGGCTGAGACAACATTTCTATCAGCTAATTTGAAAACCCAGCATTACAAAACACTGATGGACTTATATTATACTCCAGCAAAACTGAAAAAGTGGGGGATATCCTCTGGAAGCTGCAATCGATGTGGGGAAGTTGAAGCTGAGATAATGCATATGTTTTTTGTATGCCCAATGTTGCAGGGAATATTAAATGAGATAGAGGTATTCCTTAAGAAGATCACGCATTGCAATATTCAGGTTACTGTTATGCTGGTAGTATTGGGAGTCGTGGACTCACCTGAAAGTACGGAACCTGTACTGTATAAAATAAGGCGATTTTTATTTTTGTCCATGGCAATATACCGCTTATGTATTGCTACAGATTGGCTCAAAAAAGAACCCCCCACGTTTGAGAATTGGCGCTCTAGATTACTTACCATCTATAATACTGAATTAAGTCTTTATAAGTTAAAGGGTCATAAGAAGAGACATAGAGGAGAACGAATGTGGGCACCACTGACTAGATGGTTGGAATATCAAGACACAGTTTAAACAAAAAAAAAAAAAATGCTAATTGTTTCGATATGTGATATATATAACTGAGGTTTTTTTTAAAGGTCTTCTTTCTCCCGTTGTTTTGTTTACTTTACTTTCTTCGCACGGATATATTATGTCTTCTTCTTTTTTTTTCTCATGTAACCCCCTCCCTCCGACATATTAAAATAAAAAAAAAATAAAAAAATAAAAAAGAAGGGAACTGGGGCTAAACTAAATTCAGAATTTTTCAGCATGGCACTGCATCTCAGATCACAGCCCACACCGGCATTGCCAGCGAGCGCGAAAGTCAAGCAATGTGTAGCAGTAACTAATTCTGGGGACTTTTAAATGATGTGCAATTTGAAGTGTATGACCACTCTCTTCTCTATTGACAAGATACACCAATGCACCAAACAGTCTTGAAGGATTGGAAAATAAAACCAGAGTCACTGAATCAGAAGTATATAAAGAAGTTGGATATAATACCTCTTGAAAGGACATTGCCTTGTCAAGTATGTCATGTTTTGACTTCCTTACATACGTACTCCCAGTACCTGTACATATGTGCTTCTGATATCTAAGCTGTCTTCCCATTTGTACTGCCTTCTTATTACATGAATATAACACCAAAAATCCTTCAATACTTGACCATGCCACCTTAGTTTTGCCACTAGTTGACTCATGACAAATTAGCTTGGGAATGGGTTTTGATAGAGCACCCCACAAAAGAAACAAAGGTGGTCATTCCGAGTTTGGCGGTAACCTGACCGCCACGCCGGTGGCGGTGCAGACTGCCACATAACAAGTAAGGCGATGATCCCAACTCAACACATACAACTTACCGCCAGTACCGCCACCTCGGACGAGCAGCATCTGGCAGAGGTAGGCAACTGCAGGCTGGAGGGAACCAATGTCCTGCCCACTATATTACGAGTCAGCAGACCACCAGGATATCTGGGGCGGGCTGGCCGCAACGAAACTCTTGGCGAAACAGAAAGTCTAAAAGGAGACACTCACCTCCAGGTACACAGAAGCATCGGCGGCCACCATGGCAAATGAACTGCAAGTCTTCCAAGCATTGCATCTCACCATACACCTTCAGGGCCATCGACAACGACAAAGATGACAACCATAAGTATGCCTGGCACAGAGTGGAGGAAATGGCAGTGATACACCCCCCACATAACACACATTCCTGGCATGGACAGCAAAGGCCACAAACACACGCACACACATGTACCAACACACAACACACATCCACACACACACACACACACACACACAAAATACATAAAAGCCAAGTGGCCAATACACACACAAAACCAAGAAGATACGTGCCAAACATACAGCATAACACACACAAACACCATCAACACAGTCAGGCACATCCATACACAACACCCCATAACCACACAATGAAAACTAGACCACAAACACCTCAACACAGGCATAGACAGGCCACACATCCACACATATCATAAACTGTATGTAGCAATGACACACAATTAATAGCTGTGAACACACATCCAAACAATGACACATGTGACACATCAATTATAACCAGCATACAAGGAAATCCACAGATCAGCACCATACACACGGATGCACACAACACCCCATACAATCCCACAAGCAAGCAGTCAGACACATAACAACATGCACCTGGCACAATCCAGCTGCCCAGCGCATGCAACAACATAGACACAACCCATACACAGACTACACACACTGTTGCACACAGATGTCACACCACCATGTAGAGGAAACCAGGACAAGCATCTCAACTTGCCAACCACAGCAATGTGGGCAGATGTATTTGGAACCATGAAATTAAAATAAACTATATACAAAATGTGTCAAATGGCAAGTCCAGTGTCCAGAAATACAGGACACATAGTCCATACATCATGGCCCCAACTTGACTCCTGACAGTAAAGAGGCCTCCACGTCATAGGGGCATCAATTGGTAATGCAGGAACCTCAGGGGTTTGGGGATGGTGGTGGTGCGGGTGGCTTGAATCCGGAAGAGGGATGTCTCCATTTGGGCTTGGGAGGGGAGACTTTGGTTCTGGGAGGGGTGGATGTTTTGATAGATGGAGGAGCAGAAGAAATACCAGAGGGGGCACCCGAGGAATGGGAGGTGGAAGGGCCTAGAAGGGGCAGAGGGATATGACATTTAGGGGTAACACAGGTTAGGAGAGGAGTAGGGAAGAGATCAAGGACCACAAGGAAGACCTTTTCTGGTACACAGAGTGATCACATGAATGAGGGATGGGAGTGGAGGTAGAGGGAGTGCTCGTGTGACGTGTTGGTGTGCTGTACATGGATGTTGGTGTGTGCAATGAGTGCATGTATTTGGTGGGTGTATGTTGGGTGTGTGAGTGGGTGTGTGTGCATAGCTTGGGAGGAGGGGGTTAGAGATGCAGGGAGAAGGACTGGAAGATGTGTGAGTGAATGATGGGGTGATGTGTGCAAGTGAGGTGGATGTGCTGCAGGTGGCAGAGAAGATGGTCGTGGTGAGTGCTGATGTGGTGTGTGGGGTGGGTGTCTGTGAGTCTGCTGTTGTGATGATTGAGGGCATGACAGGAATGCTAGCAGGACCAGTGTGGGATGATGTAGTGCTGGCAAGTATGAGTGGTGATGTGACTGTAAGGAAGGTGGTCTGGGAAGTGTCTGTTGTTGTGTATGCAGATGTGTGTTATGTGTGTGCATGCCTGTGGGTTTGCTGGTGTGTTGGAAAATGGGTTATTGGTAGGGCAGGTAGGTACCTACACCTAGCAACAAGCCACAAACCTCCACAAAAGTACAGTTAGGTCTCAGTAAATTAATCCCAGCTCTACCCTTGGTAGCTTGGCATCGAGTGTCAAGGCTTAACTTAGGAGACAAAGTGTAAAGCATTCAAATATCACAAAACAGTAATTAAATAAAACACAGGAAACAGTTTAAAAATCCAAAACCAATTTATAAAAATAGCTTATATTTTTATCTTTAAAATGACACAAAAACGATTAAAATCGGTTCAGGGGAACCGGAGATATGAATTTTTAAAGTATTATTATTTTCTAGCGCATAGAAACAAAAAGCGCCAATCGGGTCATCTGGTTGCACCAGGACCGGGACAAAGTCAAACTTTCAGGCCGACCGCGATGGAGCCCTGCTCGGCTACAGGTCGCGGGAAGCCTCGGTTAAAAAGTTACCTTCTGACTTAGTCTTTATTTTGAAGTTTTTCTTCACCGGGACGAACCTGCCAGTTGGATCCGACCTCCTGGAGCCCTTGTCCGGATACGCGAAGTCGGTTTCCTCGGTGGTGATTTCTACCTTCGGACTTAGTCGTTTTTTCGAGATGAAAATCCTTCGACCGGGGTAAACCTGGATCTTGATCCGACGTCCGTGGAGCCCTTCTCGGATACGATGGCTGGAAGGTCCCGGTCAACTTTTTACGTTCGGACTTAGTCTTTTTTTCGGATGTTTTTCTTGACCGGGACGAACCACGAAGTCAGGCCGGGTCGCGGTTGAGGCAAGCCGGCTAGAATTTCCACGTCGAGTCGGTCACTTTATGGAGCTTTTTTTCTAAAATTTCTCCAATCTTTTCCAAACTTCTGGGGCTTCACCCAGATGTTCTTTTAAGGTTCTTTTGGGGTCCACAGCTCACCCCAAGGGTCCAGAAGTTCTGTGATGGTCCTTGGGAAGTGCGGACTTCAACTCCCAGAGTGCACCTGGCGCAAACTCCTTTTTGGCCACTGGGCAGTGGTCAGCTGGTCACTTTTTCAGGAGTTGGTGCAGGGGACTCTGGTTAGCAATTTTTCACCTGTAGCAAACAGGGAGTCCCTCCTTGAACCAGTGGAAGCCAGGCAAAGTCCTTCTTGTGGTGAAGCCCAAGTGTGCAGCTGGTGCAGTCTTTCTGAGTGCAGGGTCCAGGTGCAGGCCAGGGGTCCAGCAGGGCAGTCCTTCTTCTCCTTGTAGTTCTTTCTTCTTGAAATTTGGTGGGGATCTGAGGCGTGGGTGCAGGTCTGCCAGTTTTATCCTTGCTCCTGGGTGAAAAGCAGGGGGGCCCTGGTTCTCCAATCAGGGACAGGGTCGTCCCCCTGTGATGACCACTTCCTGGGAAGTGTGGCAAAAATCCATCCCAGAAGGCAACAGTCTCTAAAAATCCAAAATGGATGAATCTGATTTTTGGAGGAGAGATCTGGCTGAGCCCACCCACTGGTGTGGCTAAAAATCATAAACACACCCCTCTCCTGCCCTCTCCTAATCTAATCAAGGGGGCACCTAGCTGTCTGGGGTTGCAGGATGTGGGGGTGTTGCTGGGTGCTCCAGATGTCCTTCTTTGCCTTTGAAGACCAGTTTGGCAGCCCTCCCCCTTCCTGCCTCACCATCTGCTGAGGGGAGATTCTCTCCCCCAAGCACATTCCTTTGTGTGAAGTCAGGCCACTTCACACCTCATTAAAGTAGCCTGGCAGAAGCTGCTGCAGGCTGGCCAATCAGAGCACAGCAGCAAAAACAATGCAGAGCTGAAATTGGCAACTTTTTAGGTAAAGTCTAAACTTTTTACCTGCACTAGTTATATTAAATCCAACAACTGGAAGTTGTGGGATTTATTATAACAATCAATTTGATACCAAATTCTTGGTATGTAACATTTAAGGAGACTTTAAAATTTTAAATAAAGTCTGCCCATTCTAGCCTATGAAGGCCATTTACTTCAATGAGGGAAAAACGAATTTGGCTGTTTTTACCTCACCAGGGCTTATAAATCTATTTTTATAAAGTCCCTGCTTATAGTTACATGGCACCCAGCCCTAGGGGCACATAGGGAACACCTTAGGGGTGACTTATATGTAAAAATAAGGTAGTTTAAGACTTTGGAAGTACCTTTAATTCCAAAGTCGAATTTGCATATAACTTTAATTTAAAAGCAGCCAGCAAGGCAGGCTTGCTTTTAAAATGACACTGGGCACCTCAGCAATGCACCTAGGTGTGCACCACCTATGCTGTGGTCCCTAAACCTACATGCCCTACCATATACTAGGGACTTATAGGTAGGTTAACTTAGCCACTTATAATTAGCCTAATTTGCATATCCATTTTACACAGAGCACAGGCCCTGGGACTGGTTAGCAGTACCCAGGGCACCATCAGAGTCAGGAAAACACCAGCATAAAGTGGAAAATGGGGGCAAAAAGTTAGGGGGCCTCTGCAATCAGCCCCAGTTTCTCACACAACCCCCCCCCAGCCCACACGCCCAGGAGACTCAGCCCAACCCTGGGAGAGTCTTCCTGGCTTGTTAGGCGAGGAAGACAGTGAAGAAAACTGGCTGTCCCTTTGCAGGGCCTACTCTGCCTTATATCCTCCTGTCAGGGTCACTCCCTCTGGGTAGTGAAGCCATCCCAACAGTAAAAGGACCCAACCCAAATTGAAACTTCCCTCTAGGGGGGGTCTTCCTCCTCTCTCTCTGCCAACTTGGGTAGTGAGGTGCCCACCTCCCCTACTCCAAACTTTGCTAGGGCAACACCTAGCTTACCCAAAGAGGTCACCCAACACTTGAGCAACCCCACCATGACCAATAGGGTCAGGGGGCCTACTTTGCTATTGGCCCTGGGGTCTGCCTCCCAGGCCAAGTACAGTGCTGCCAGGAAGGCTAGCACCCAGCAGAGGCTACTGACAGCTGTCAGTACCCAGAACCACACCCTAAGCTCTCCACTGACAGGTGGCTGAGCTGCTTTAGGGGCATCTTTGGGGTCCTGGCACCCCTCTTGCTGTCTAGAGTGGGGGGCTACCACCTCCTGTGGCAGACACCCTCCTTCCACTCTCCCTTCTGTCAGTGCAGGGGCAACACCTTGCATCTGGACAGCTGCCTGACTACTCAGGACTTCCTTGGGGTCAGGTGAGGCCTCACCAGTGCCAACTCTGGGCTCCCCCCCTACTGGGGCAGAGGGCCCTTGGCTCCCTGGAACTCTCTTTAAGAGTGGCCTACCCTTCCTTTTCTTCTTTCCTTTTCTTGGAGACCCCTGTATCCTAACTGTAGGGACTGACTCCCCAGGACTTTGGGTTGGGGGGGCGCCCTGGGCGACCACCCCATCTGTGACCAGACTCACCTCTGGGAGGTCATTGCCCAGGATACAATCTAGGGGAAGGTCAGCACTGACTACCACCCTAATCCAGTCAAGGATACCCTCCCTCTCTAGGGGCACTATGGCTACAGGTTTGGAGGTGACCTCCCCTGTGGCTATCCTGACTTTCCTTGTCTTTCCTGGGACATACATGTCTGGGGTCACTAACCGGTCACTCACTATAGTGTGACTGGCACCGGTGTCTCTCAGGCCAGTGGTAGGGATCCCATTCACTTGAATGTGGTGGAAGTGCCTACTCCCACCCTCAGGGATCACCAGCTTACCATCTGGTCCTGTCTCCCAGCACAATGCTAGGAGGACTTCATCATCTGAGGAATCCTCCTCTATGGCTACACTGGACAGCCCAGTGCTAACCACCTTCTTTGGACAGGCTGCATCTCCTCTGAAGTGACCTGTCTGCTGACAGTCAAAGCAAGCCCTACTGTCCAAGAGTTTTTTTAACCCTGGGTCTCCCTGTCTCTGCTGGTCAGAGTGGGAGTGGGATTTACTCTCCTCCTTTTTAGGGTTCTGGGGTACAGAGGGAGTCTCTGTGGTGGGCTTACCACCTCCCTCCTTAGGTTTTTGGGGACCTGACCCCCCCTTCTTGGAGTCTCCCCCCTGGGACTTGACAACCACCCTGGTTCTCAACCACTCATCAGCTGCCTCCCCTAGCTCTCTAGGGTTGGTCTGCTTAGAGTCCACTAGATGCTGGCGTAACCTTTCTTGGATACAATTGGTCAAGATGTGCTCTCTCATGATCAGATTGTATAACCCCTCATAAGTATTTACTTTGTTGCCAATAATCCAGCCCTCTAGTGCCTTTAGTGAGGTGTCCACAAAGTCAACCCAAGACTGGGTACTGACCTTCTGGGTGTCCCTGAACTTCATTCTATATTGCTCTGGGGTCAGACCAAACTTCTTGACTAAGCACCTCTTCATACTAGGGTATGAATCTGCCTCCTCCCCCCTTAAGGTCAGAAGCCTATCCCTCCCTGAGTTGGGGACCAACTCCCACAAAAGGGAACCCCAGTATTGAGGCTTAACCCTTCTCATTTGGAGTGCCCTCTCAAAGGCCCCTAGCCACTTATCTATGTCATCCCCCTCTACATAAGCAGGAACCACCCCCTTGGGTAATCTGGGGCAAACTCCCCCACCCATGGACACCTCAGCTTCTTTATCGCTGCTTCCATCTCTTTTCTCTTTGTATGCCCACTTTTTCTTTTCTAGGGCCAGCTTCTCTGCTTCCAAAGCTATGTAGGCTAGCTGGGCTTCCAGCTCTCTTTCCCTGATGGATGGGTTCTCTCCTCCTGAAAGGACCCTCTTCCTACCACTAGCTTTGGGTCTGCCCCTAGTGACTGTATCCAGTGAGGACCGTTCCTCCTCTTCCTCACTTGGGGTCTGATGCCTTCCCTCCCCTGAGTGGTTAGAGTTAGCATCTTCCTCTTTTTCTTCCTCCACTGGAGCTTCCTCTGTCTCTACCTCTTGGGCCTCAGCCCATGCTGTCAGGGATGTGATCAGGATTTGCTTCCTGAGATCAGTGGTTGCAGGCAACCCTCTTTCAATACACAACCCCCTAAGCTGGACTACTGTCAGTGTGGGTAGGCTAGCCAGATCAAGCTCCATGGTTCCCTAGTTTTGTGTCACCAAAAACTTTTTGCAAAAATTGGAAACAAGAATTTAGAAAAACTACAAAAATTCAATAATTTCAATTAATCCAAATTAAAAATTAAAAACAATTTTTGCACTAGGACAATTTAAAGGATTTTTAATTTGTTTTACCTAAAACTGTAACGTGATATTGAACACAAGTACAGGATCCCGTCGCTGCTTCCAATTATGTTGGAAAATGGGTTATTGGTAGGGCAGGTAGGTACCTACACCTAGCAACAAGCCACAAACCTCCACAAAAGTACAGTTAGGTCTCAGTAAATTAATCCCAGCTCTACCCTTGGTAGCTTGGCATCGAGCGTCAAGGCTTAACTTAGGAGACAAAGTGTAAAGCATTCAAATATCACAAAACAGTAATTAAATAAAACACAGGAAACAGTTTAAAAATCCAAAACCAATTTATAAAAATAGCTTATATTTTTATCTTTAAAATGACACAAAAACGATTAAAATCGGTTCAGGGGAACCGGAGATATGAATTTTTAAAGTATTATTATTTTCTAGCGCATAGAAACAAAAAGCGCCAATCGGGTCATCTGGTTGCACCAGGACCGGGACAAAGTCAAACTTTCAGGCCGACCGCGATGGAGCCCTGCTCGGCTACAGGTCGCGGGAAGCCTCGGTTAAAAAGTTACCTTCTGACTTAGTCTTTATTTTGAAGTTTTTCTTCACCGGGACGAACCTGCCAGTTGGATCCGACCTCCTGGAGCCCTTGTCCGGATACGCGAAGTCGGTTTCCTCGGTGGTGATTTCTACCTTCGGACTTAGTCGTTTTTTCGAGATGAAAATCCTTCGACCGGGGTAAACCTGGATCTTGATCCGACGTCCGTGGAGCCCTTCTCGGATACGATGGCTGGAAGGTCCCGGTCAACTTTTTACGTTCGGACTTAGTCTTTTTTTCGGATGTTTTTCTTGACCGGGACGAACCACGAAGTCAGGCCGGGTCGCGGTTGAGGCAAGCCGGCTAGAATTTCCGCGTCGAGTCGGTCACTTTATGGAGCTTTTTTTCTAAAATTTCTCCAATCTTTTCCAAACTTCTGGGGCTTCACCCAGATGTTCTTTTAAGGTTCTTTTGGGGTCCACAGCTCACCCCAAGGGTCCAGAAGTTCTGTGATGGTCCTTGGGAAGTGCGGACTTCAACTCCCAGAGTGCACCTGGCGCAAACTCCTTTTTGGCCACTGGGCAGTGGTCAGCTGGTCACTTTTTCAGGAGTTGGTGCAGGGGACTCTGGTTAGCAATTTTTCACCTGTAGCAAACAGGGAGTCCCTCCTTGAACCAGTGGAAGCCAGGCAAAGTCCTTCTTGTGGTGAAGCCCAAGTGTGCAGCTGGTGCAGTCTTTCTGAGTGCAGGGTCCAGGTGCAGGCCAGGGGTCCAGCAGGGCAGTCCTTCTTCTCCTTGTAGTTCTTTCTTCTTGAAATTTGGTGGGGATCTGAGGCGTGGGTGCAGGTCTGCCAGTTTTATCCTTGCTCCTGGGTGAAAAGCAGGGGGGCCCTGGTTCTCCAATCAGGGACAGGGTCGTCCCCCTGTGATGACCACTTCCTGGGAAGTGTGGCAAAAATCCATCCCAGAAGGCAACAGTCTCTAAAAATCCAAAATGGATGAATCTGATTTTTGGAGGAGAGATCTGGCTGAGCCCACCCACTGGTGTGGCTAAAAATCATAAACACACCCCTCTCCTGCCCTCTCCTAATCTAATCAAGGGGGCACCTAGCTGTCTGGGGTTGCAGGATGTGGGGGTGTTGCTGGGTGCTCCAGATGTCCTTCTTTGCCTTTGAAGACCAGTTTGGCAGCCCTCCCCCTTCCTGCCTCACCATCTGCTGAGGGGAGATTCTCTCCCCCAAGCACATTCCTTTGTGTGAAGTCAGGCCACTTCACACCTCATTAAAGTAGCCTGGCAGAAGCTGCTGCAGGCTGGCCAATCAGAGCACAGCAGCAAAAACAATGCAGAGCTGAAATTGGCAACTTTTTAGGTAAAGTCTAAACTTTTTACCTGCACTAGTTACATTAAATCCAACAACTGGAAGTTGTGGGATTTATTATAACAATCAATTTGATACCAAATTCTTGGTATGTAACATTTAAGGAGACTTTAAAATTTTAAATAAAGTCTGCCCATTCTAGCCTATGAAGGCCATTTACTTCAATGAGGGAAAAACGAATTTGGCTGTTTTTACCTCACCAGGGCTTATAAATCTATTTTTATAAAGTCCCTGCTTATAGTTACATGGCACCCAGCCCTAGGGGCACATAGGGAACACCTTAGGGGTGACTTATATGTAAAAATAAGGTAGTTTAAGACTTTGGAAGTACCTTTAATTCCAAAGTCGATTTTGCATATAACTTTAATTTAAAAGCAGCCAGCAAGGCAGGCTTGCTTTTAAAATGACACTGGGCACCTCAGCAATGCACCTAGGTGTGCACCACCTATGCTGTGGTCCCTAAACCTACATGCCCTACCATATACTAGGGACTTATAGGTAGGTTAACTTAGCCACTTATAATTAGCCTAATTTGCATATCCATTTTACACAGAGCACAGGCCCTGGGACTGGTTAGCAGTACCCAGGGCACCATCAGAGTCAGGAAAACACCAGCATAAAGTGGAAAATGGGGGCAAAAAGTTAGGGGGCCTCTGCAATCAGCCCCAGTTTCTCACATGGTGGTGCTAATGTTTGTCTTTGCACACCTTGTCTGTTGTAGTGGGTGTATACTGGTCTGCAGGTGTGCGCTGTACGGGTGTAGGGGGAGGGGTGGTAGATTGGGAACAGGTAGCTGGAGGGGGGGTGAAAGATGAAGGGACAAGGCTGCCATCAATGAGGAGGCCAGAGCCTGAAACGATCTGTGTAGGCCAGACAAGGCACCGCAAATGCCTTACAGGTAGGCATTGGACTGCTGCATCTGGGATGCCAGTCTTTGGATGGCATTCACAATGGTTGTCTGCCACACAGAGATGGACCTCAGGGCTTGAGGGCAGCAGGGCTGACTGGGGCAGGGGCAGAGGTGCCTGCGGGGAAGGAGACGCCCACCCTCCTGGGTGAATGGGTACGGGCAACTGGGTGGGTAGTAACAGGGAGGGCGGTGCTGGTAAGGGGGTGGCAGACAAGGGTGGTGCTGGGGTGGACCCAGATCACCACCAGGGAGCCACCATCGGAGGATGAATCTGAATCAGATGTGGAGGTAGCTCCAGTCTCCCCCTGTGGTGCTCCCCTCGCTCTCCGTCCCACTGGTCCCCTCGGCTTCGCTGGTGCCAGCCTGGATCCTGTAGGCAGCTGCATCCCCAGTTGCTGGTGCCCTTCCTCCTTCACCAGATGATGCTAACATAGACAGAGGTGTAGAGAGAAGGAGGGTGGGAGAAAAAGAAAGGGAGGAAATGGTAATTACCCACACATCCACTTCACATACAAACAATACGTACATTTGCCCCTGTATGGAACAAGAGACCATTTTGCAGTCACAAAGAATAGAGTCCTGCAAGCCATACCCAAACTCATTACGATTACCTCATCCCTACAGCCTGAACATCTGATTGAAAAGTGCTACATGCCTGTTAACTGGCTAAATGACTGATCCAACAATTCAACCCATGAATATACCCAACCACATGTCAGTCATGACAGGATGAAACAAACCTGACCTAGGAGGAACTGTGCACACAATCTGAATGACAGGAATGCGTGGAGTACATTTGGTACAGAGGTCCATTGATGTTGCATTTGAATCAATTGCAATGTTAATTAATCATACCTGTCATTACCCAAATACAGTGCCAAGAAGATCACCTTGTACTATTACAGTATACACAGAGATGGAGTATGTAGCTAGTAAATAGCCTAAACATTTGAGCAACCCATATGTACAGTAGAATGTGTGTTACAGTACCACCACTTCTGTTCCTGCATGGCTCTAAATAGCTGATGTGTAACACTCCAACGTGATTGGTGTGACAACCAGGACTGTACACTTCCCAAATTTCATCTGACCACGTCAATCCCATGTCCAGTGAGGGTCACAGTACACACCCATGCAGAAGTCACCTAACAGTCTACACTTACCCCCTTGTGGCTGCTGTCCTGCCCTCAAGCGCCAATCCAACTCTGGGTAGACCACCGTCAGTATACGGGCCGTTAGGGGGGTCAGGGTCAAACGGGCACCACTTTCACATTGAGAGGCTGTCCCCAACTGGGCCTCTTCAGTCTTCTGGGCCCAGCATCTCAGGTCCTCCAACCTCTTCCCGCAGTGGGTCCTCTGCCAGCTATGGACCCGCAGAGTCCACACTTCCTTGACGATGGCACTCCACAACCATTTTTCTGGTGGGCACTGACCTGCATGGGGGATATTCCAAAAATGTGGAACATGATGTAAATGATACCAATACAGCTGCAACCTTTGGTGACACACAACATACACGGTCCATGCACACTGCCAATATACCACACATATCATGTGCATGCAAAACCCCAAATCAGTCATCACATGTCAATGTGCACACACATTCATCGTCAAACACCACCCGAAATGTGGAACAAAGGACGTTATAATGGCCTGTTGCCCTGGAACCCTATAAAACCAGCCATACAAGGGTAGGACCCCTTCCACCAATGTATCTAGTTCCTCAGCTGTGAAGGCTGGGGCCCTATCCCCTGCAGTGTGTACCATTGTTGCTCCAAGATTCAGGACACAGCAGCACATGAAGTGGAGGTCTTCCTTGCCTGAATGCCAGGAGTCAAGTGAGCTTTCCCATAATGAATGGTGGCCACGACCGCAGCAATCATGACCGTCAGTGTCGGCAGTGATCACCATTGGTCCTGGTTTTCCATAGATGTCGATGTTATCCAATGAGGAATTGCACAGCGGTTCTGACCGCCTTCCGCCATGACGACTGCCGCTGGCGAAATTAGGTCACTTCCATCTGTCCAATGCATGTAGGACAGGCGGATGCCGTTTTAGTATGTTACTTGACTGTCTTGGGTTCACACTGCGTCATTACCTGCACATCATCACAAATTGATTCATGTAGGTTACATTTTGTGGATAACCACATATGTAGTGAGTGTTAGGTGACATCACCACACTTGTCACTGCATATGTCTGTATTGAGAATCTGTATGGAAGAACACATGGAAGGTGCATGTTTACATGTCCTGTACACGTCCCTTGTCACAGGGATTATGTCGCATTATCTGGCTAGGAATGGAGTGTGGAGTAATGTGTCTTTCCACAACATGACAGCCAACCTACATGACCAATACTTTGTGATTGTTGTATGTCATACATGGTGCTCAACATTGTGAGAGGTACCCAGATTGTTGTTTGTCTCCCCGCCTAGAAACCGCCAAAATAGAGTGATGAGGAATGCACCAGTTTACCGGCCCCTAGTAGACCTTGAAACCATAGAAGAGTGCCACATCATTCTGATCTATTGACTGAATTGTGTGTCCATCAGGGAACTAGTCGCCCAGTTGGAGCCAGACCTACTGCTGGCTTTTAGAAATCCCCATGCCATCCCTCCAACAGTCCAGGTTTGGCAATCCTGCATTTTCTGGTGAGTGGCTCATCTCAGGTGACTGTGGGACTGGCTGCAGGGATGTCACAGCCCAAGTTCAGTAAGGTGTTACAGGATGTGCTGGGTGCCGTACTCAAGCATGTGGACAGGTACATTAGGTTCCCAAAATATGCTGAATTGCCCACTGTTAAAGCAGCCTTTTACAATATATCACATGTCCCTCTTGTATTATGGGCCACTGATAGGACTCACATCACCTTGGTACCTCTGAGGGCCAATGAACAGGTCTACAGAAACCGGAAGAGTACATATTTGCTCAGTGTGCAAGTGGTGTGTCTTGCGGATGAGTACATAACACATATAAACGCAAAATTCCCTGGATTGGTTCATGATTCCTATGTCCTGAGAAACAGCAGTGTCCCTGCATTAATGTTACAGCTACAGTGTGGAAGGGCCTAGCTAATAGGTATGTGTACTGCTCTCCATGTCAGACGTTTGATACCCCTCCCTACACAGTCTTAACTCTGCCTAGCATTCTTACCTATAATCATATCTCGTTTTCCACACAGGTGACTCAGGATACCCCAACCTGGCTCCTGACACCTGTTAGACATCCAACTACAGGAGGGGAGAACAGGTTCAATGAGGCACATGGCCAGACGAGGCGAGTGATTGAGAGGACTTTTGGCCTCTTGAAAGCTAGATTTCATTGCCTCCATGTGTCCAGTGGTGCCCTACAATACCGATCAGGGAAAGTCTGCAAGATCTTTGCCATATGCTGCATGCTCCATAATCTGGCCCTCAGAAGGCACATCCCACTGTTGGAGGTTCGGGACATTGATGCTGGGGCAATGCTTAGGGCCGGTGGCTCTGCTACTGAGGAGGAGGCATATGAGGATGATGCATATGACAACTGGGCTGACCTGATTTGTCACTACTTTCAATGATAAACAGGTATGTGTGATTTGTATGTCATCTGCACTTGGACTATATATTGGTAAAGCCAGTCTGTACCCAGAGTTTGCATGCATCAAGGTGTGTGTGGGGACTACTGTCTTCCAGCTTGGTTTCCAACCCTGAAAGGTAGCTGACTTACCATGAGGGGTAGAGGAAATCCATTGCGGCTAATGACGTTTGAAATGCTGGTGCCATAACGCAAAATCCTTATGGTTGTACCAAAGGTTTTGGATCCTCAGTCTGCCTGTTTGGTTAAATGTAAGGGGGACTTACCAGTCTTGTCCTGCTGTTTAGTCTTATCATGATGCATTGTCAGCTGCTGTGTGGAAACTAACTTTTCCTGACTACTCAGGGAGGTGAACAGTATAGGATGTTACCTATGTGATATCTTTACTTTCAGGGTGTTACAGGTGTTTGTTCCACATATCCTGTATCCATTAGCCTTGGGATGATTGGAACTTGGCACTGGACAGCCAACAGGGTGTAACAGTGACACACAAGGATGACATTTCAAAAGAGGGATCACTTCCTGATGGGGGACTGGTCTTTGCCTCAGGTCCTGCAGGATGTCTGGAAGGCCGACCTCTTTTATGGGGGGGGTACCTCAGCTGCAGGGGTAGGGGTGTTGGTGGCCTGTGGGTCCTCCTGCTGGGCCTCCATTCCAGTAGCAGGTGCTGATGTAGAGGTGAGTAGTATTGTGTGACTACTGGATGGAGCCTGATGTTGAGTGGAGGATATCCGCAGGATGTTGTTGAGTTCCTTGAACTACCCTAACATGCAGACCATGGTGGCATTGAGTACCTGCCACTGCTGCATGGCCTCCTGGTGGTATTCCCCTTGAAGCCTTTGAGTCTCCTGCAAGGTGGTGAGTATCTGGGCCATCTTTTCTTGGGATTGCTGGTAGGCTCCCCGGACTCTGGAGACAGCCTCCTAGCCAGTCCTCTCCTGTTGCTGACTTGTCCTTTGGGCCACGATTGCCCTCTAACTGGCCCTTGCACTCTGTGCCTGTGCCCCTGGTGCAGCGTGCCCCCTCCCAATGACACCAGGACCATCATTGTCTTGGGGTCATGGGAGTGCACTGTTGACTCATGCCCCTGTCCTGTGGGGCACACTGATGTTTGATGTGACTTGTGACACAGGTTTGGGAAGGTGGGCTCTGCTGTGCAATGGATGCCATGGGGAAGTGGTTTCAGTTGTGGGCAGGGTCAGGATGGTTGTGGTGGACTGACCACTTATGGGCCAGGTCCGTCATCCCTATCCAGACATCCAGGGGATTTCTCCACTATTGGATCTGTTTTCAGGCCTGGGATTTCTGTCACTTGCATGCACTGCTGTGTGGCAGTACTTGGGAGACCTGTGGAATGAGAGGTATTGTGTCACATGATGGTATTGTACAAGTGATACACATAGTTGTCTGCCACCATTGACTGGATTTGCAGTGCAGTAATGACATTGACAGTTACTAGACGTCTGCTTGTGTTTCCATTGGTGGAATGTTGCAGTGGTCCTATTTTGGGGAATAGTTTGGATGTGTCTTGCTACTGTCATTGCCATGTACCGATGTGCATTCCAATCACTTTTTGGTGAAGGGGAGTGACATGGTTTAACGTGCAAGTGCAGAGATGTGAAGTGGCTGTAGAAGTCATGAAAGGGGAGAGAGTGTTGCATTGTGGTAGTTGTAGTGTTTTCTGCAGTGTGGGGTATCCATGCACTAGGTGGGCCTGTGAGGGAATGATGTCAGTAGGGAGCTGCGGCATGCAAGGGTGGGTTTTGGGTCATTGGTGGGTTTGTGCACTTTAGGGTGATGAGAGGGTGGGAGAGAGTGGTTGATGTACATGCTGAGCAGGGGGACATGTTGGCCGGGGAGTGTAGTTGACTTACCAGTGTTCAGTCCAGTAGTTATTCCCGTCAGCCCCTGTGGGTGTAGGATGGCCAAGCCCTTCTCCCACGATGATAATTCTGGGGGAGGTCTTAGGGGCCCACCACCAGTCCTCATGATGGCAATTTGCTGCCACCTCTTCCTAATGTCCTCCCTTATGCGTGTGTGGTACCCCACAGCGTTCACCCCCACGACAATCCTCTGCCATAAGTCGTTTTTCCAGGCTATGGATGTCTGCTGGACCTCTGCTCCAAACAGTTGCGGCTCCAGTCAGACAATTTCATTGACCATGACCCTCAGCGCCTCGTCTGTGAATCACCATTTTTTTTGTGGTGCCATGGTGGTTGTGTTGTGAGTGGTGGGGTGTGTGTTGTGCAGGGATGCTGGGTGTGCTGTTTGATGGTGTGAGTTTGGGTAATAGGATTTGTGTGGTTTGTGGTATTTGTGTGCAGTGGCAATGTGCGTGTTATGTTTCTCTTGACTGTGATGCGTGTTCAGTGTGATGGTACCTGTTATATCTAGGTGCAGTCAGTTTGCTCTTGCATCGCTCTGTCAAACTTTCTGGGTGCAAAGGGTTCTGGGTATGTGTGGGGGGTGTTTTGTAGTGCTGTGATCAGGAGTGTGTATGTGTTTCAGGTGTGGGGTATTGTCCAATTTGGTGCAGTGTTCTGGTGGAGGTGTTTCTTTCCTGCGACGGTTCTGACTGCCAATGGAATAGTGGCGTACTAAGACTGCGGTGCTAATTTGTGATTCATAATTTGGCGGGCGGGATGTTCTCGGCGTGGCGCTGCTGGTGGTGCTGACGCCTCCTTCACATCATCGTTTAGGCCGATGGTATTGTTTTTTGGGTGATTTCTTGGTGGTGTTGTGTTGGTGACTCATTACACTGCAGTCTTCAGACCTCCTTCACTGACGGTCTGTTGGTGCCAGATTACACAGCAGTCTTCGGTAAAGACTGCCAATGTCAGAATAACCACCAAAGTCTTCAAACATGAACCCACTGTCGTAAGACCTCTGTCGTTGCCCATTCTTCCTTCCAACCCATCATGTAGTTTAGAATGCTTTATAACAGTTAAGTAGACAATAGCTCAATTCATATACCATCAACATTTAAAAAATATGACAAGTATGTTGACATGCAGTAATCACAGTGTTTAATTTTTTATGTACACATCATTAATGGACTTTCGGGTTTCTAGGGCCTGCACTGGGGCTGGATTCACATACACTTCACTGTTGCAATTTGCACAATGACTGATTTGGGCCTGGGAATATAATATATAATGTGACCAATACACTGTCAGGTCGCATCTCAAACTGTCTCTACTCAAGTGGTCGTAAAGTGGCCTACGTCATGA
Source organism: Pleurodeles waltl (assembly GCF_031143425.1). Classification (NCBI taxonomy): domain Eukaryota; kingdom Metazoa; phylum Chordata; class Amphibia; order Caudata; family Salamandridae; genus Pleurodeles; species Pleurodeles waltl. The sequence continues at coordinate 728,368,483 of NC_090444.1, forward strand.
ATAAGGCAAGTCACATTTTGCAGCCTTTAAGGTTGGCTGAGAATGCACGGGTGGACAAAAGTAATTTGTGTTTCCAAATAGGAAACATTATTTTTAAAGTAGCAAGTTTCGATTAAAGGAAATGTATTCCTTTAAAAAAAATATTTGGGAATTTAGCATTAAAATGTAACCACAGTGATTACGTTTATTAAGGGGATGTTTTCGTATTCAGAGATCTCATTATATGGATTGCAACAGTGACAGGACAATTTTGTGCTGGTGATCAGGCAAAATTGCACCCAAATTTGCATTGACCAGCTAAAGCAAATACAGTTTTTCCATTCATAAGGCAGTGTAAATGTATTTTTGCATTGGTTGTTCAGTGCAAAAAGTGGAACAAAGTTGCCTAATGAACAGATCAGCCCCATTCAGTAACCATTGTAGTTCATGTAATCAGGTCTTAAAGTATTGTTTGACAAAAGGTATGGGTAAAATGTAGCTTTTGTACAAACAGCATTTGCCCACAATCAATACGTTTTATCGCTTGAAGCCATTTTATTAAGCAGTCTGCCAAAATATACACCAAACTAATGGCTCCTAACATTGTTACCAACACAAAGGCTACAAAAATTGTTTCTTGTCAATGTGCTGACTGCTTCTTGATATATTATACGTAAAAACACAAGTAAGGGCATTAAAAACATAAGCCAAATCACCTTAACAGTACAGAAACAAGTGGCAAAAGAATTAGAACTACAATGTATATTAAATATGTTTTCCAAATACTATATTTGTACATATTGTTGGTCCAAGAAAATGTTCTTTTTTGTTTGGGTCACAGCCCAACACCTTAACTATCACTGCTTGGGGAAAAACATCCAATTATTGCAAAACAATTCCGAAAACCTACAAAAAATGTGCTGAGTTGGATGGAACTGGAAATTGACTGCTTTAGGAAGGCATCAGGCCAGACAATCTAAACTCACATTATGGATATCTGTGCCAAACTCTGCAAATAGGTTTTCACAGTCAAGGGCAAAGAATCCTTATAGGAATTGTCTGGTATGCAGTGTAAAGTGAGTCTGATACATATAATTTTACCAAATTTAAAAAAAAAACAGAAAGAGGCGGCCGCAAATACAAGCTTTTAAATGCTGAATGCATCCAAGGAAAATAAAATCTCAATTACTAAAGAAGAGAGTTGCAATGAAAAAATGCATTGAACTTCTCCTACATGCCCGAGTTCGTCATGCTGAGTGAGAGTCAACTAAAGGATCAATGAATTGTTTGACATGGTCTTGTTGCTGCTAGCAAATAAACTGCGCTCAAAATGGCCCATTCTGTCAAGGCAATAAAACGATTCAATGTTATCGATTAGTGGACGGACGTTGATGTATGAGCCAGGGTTTGTGGTAATGGTAAGGGCAAAGTTTTGAAACACACAAATTTTAAGACGATCCTGCAATTTCATCATTTCCCGAATTTCCTGAAGTTCAGCCATTGGTCGTTTAGTGCATGTACAAAGAATGAAGCTGCGTCATCTTCTCTACAGTGGATGAACAGAGACAGAGCGGTTAGAGGAGAGGGGTTGAGCAACCGGAGGTATATCAGTAAAGGCAGGGTGTTTTGTGATGGTATTCAGTGACGGACAGACGCCCATATTTATATTTTGTTTGCGCTGCATTCGCATCACTTTTTGACACAAAAGCAGCACTAAATTACAAAATACAATTATGGGCCATATATATAGGCCCCTAGCTCCACAGGAGCATCACTTTTAGTGACGCTCCTGTGGCACTAAGCACATCGCTGTATTTACAAGGTGGCGTTAAGCCGCTTTTTGCGGCTTAACGCCACCTTGTAAATACGACCCCTTCCCACACAGCACTGTGCGTGGACGGGGCATGCAATGGATGTTGCTGTGGGCGTGCCACAGCAACACCCATTGCATTATGACACTGCCTCAGATTTATGAAATCTTGTAAATCTGTGGCAGTGCCAAAATCTAACGGCACCCCCAGTAGTGGCATTAGCAGGGCGCAACGTTAAGAAATACTTGTATTCCTCCTCGTTTTTTTCTTTTTCTATGCGTGCTGCATTCTGCCACACGCATACAAAAAGCAAAATGCCAGAAATGATTGTTTATTTGCTGGAATGTGTCCCTTCCTGCACATTAACAATCACTTGAAAATGACGCTTTGGCAAGTGCCAAAGCACCATTAGTGATTGTTTCTGTGAAGGAAGGGACACCCACCCGGACATAAACAATCACGCCCCTCAATACAGAAAAATATGTTTTCTGCAAGATGGAAGTCAAGGAATCTTTGAAAAGTAGGCAGGTGGCTTTTTAAGCTTAATTTATGAGATAAGACCAGTACATTGTTAATTTTAACTGAATAGACTTTTTGGATTGTCCTTGTTGCTCCATTGAGACATAGGTAGATGTAATTCAGCACGTCTTCCAATCCCAGCAGACGTTTTGGGAACATAGATTTAAATTAATTTTTCACCAGATCGGCAGAGATGGCTTTGAGACAGACCACAGCTTGAAAGCAGAACTTTTTTTCTGGGAGATAGTGAGCCCTCAGTTTTAAGGCGTTGTGCGAGAGATCTCGAATCAAAACAGAGTCAGTTTTGGCATCACTTATTGGACTGAATGTGGATGAGAAAGCAAAATTTTACATGTACTAGGCTTGTCATTACAGTGCACAGGAACACAGGTAAAAAGAAAAATAATTTTGGAGCTGAAATAAATTTCCAAGAGAACAGTACATTTTCTCAAGGGTAAACAAGACAAGTTTGTGAAAAGGGAGCCGGCTTGAGAGAGTACATTTTTTGAAACAATGATTAAACAACTTTATGAGCGAAGAAGGGAATTTTTAATGTCAAATTGGCAGACCTGACTTGCAAGAGAGACCAACACATAAAGGGGGTCATTCTGACTCCCGCCGGCCGCGGTATCCGCAGGGCCGGCGGGAGCCGCCAGAATACCGCTGCGCGGTCACAAGACCGCCGCGGGTATTCTGGGTTTCCCGCTGGGCTGGCGGGCGACCGCCAGAAGGCCGCCCGCCAGCCCAGCGGGAAACACCTTTCCACAAGGATGCCGGCTCCGAATGGAGCCGGCGGAGTGGAAGGGGTGCGACGGGTGCAGTTGCACCCATCGCGATTTTCAGTGTCTGCATGGCAGACACTGAAAATCATGGTGGGGCCCTGTTACGGGGGCCCCTGCAGTGCCCATGCCATTGGCATGGGCACTGCAGGGGCCCCACGACACCCCATACCGCCATCCTGTTCCTGGCGGCCAAAACCGCCAGGAACAGGATGGCGGTATGGGGGTCGGAATCCCCATGGCGGCGCAGCAAGCTGCGCCGCCATGGAGGATTCCCCAGGGCAGCGGAAAACCGGCGGTACACCGCCGGCTTTCCGTTTCTGACCGCGGCTGTACCGCCGCAGTCAGAATGCCCTTGGGAGCACCGCCAACCTGTTGGCGGTGCTCCCGCGGTCCCCGGCCCTGGCGGTCCATGACCGCCAGGGTCGGAATGACCGCCAAAGTCACTTTGTGAGACAACAAGAGATTTTCTACCACATTGGCACCTGTGATTTTATAACAGACACCAGGACTCGAGAGAGGAACAATTTAGGGTATACTGATAAATACATTTTGTCCCAGATAGGCAACACAGGGAGGATACCCCTGAAGATAAACATTTTTGAGGATACTAATTGAACAGAATTTACAACAGTTGAATTTGCAACCTAAACCTACGTGTTCCTACCCGGTAGTAAGTAGAGTTTTGCAAAGCATACTTCTTTTATACAGACACATTGATGGGAAGCCTGAAAGAAGTCAATTAGTGGCCAAAATACATTGTTGGCAGCTAAGTAACCTAAAGCAGTGGTTCCCAACCTGTGGTCCTGGGACCCCTGGGGGTCCGCGAAGCCTACTCAGGGGGTCCGCGAGAGCCTAGAAAATTAAAAAATATTAACAAATATTGACAAATTAGGTCCTCAGCTTCCAGTAATGACTCAGGTGGGGGTCCCTGGATTCCAATGATGATTCAGTGGGGGTCCCTGGGTTCCATTAATGTTAAAGTGGGGGTCCACATAAATCAAAAGGTTGGGAACCACTGACCTAAAGCTCTGTCAGAGTTCATGAGCAGAGAGACTTCTTTAGCTTGAGTTGAATTTGCGAGACCAAAATATGTTTTATTATTTTTCACACTGAACATAACAAAAGAGAAAAAACATTTCAGAAAAACTAGTGCATTTGATTTTAAGCGAGAAAAGCCATTTCCCACCAGGTTGGCAGGCCAGTGTTGTTTACTTGGGTAGCACTAGAGAAAAAGAACCTTGTTTGAAAACACAGATTGTACATGATTCATGTAAGGAAAATGAGTTCCCGAAAACCAGAGAGGATATCGCTGTGTGAATCAACAGTACTCTATCAAGTAAAGCTTAGTAAAATTTATAAATCTGAATTTGTGAGAGTACAGGAATGTTGCCTTCAACTAGGCTGTTCATATTTGTGCTGGGGATCATTTGGAAATCAGTAATTAAATTGAATTTATTGAAACAATTTATTTCTATATGGTTTGCTGGACAAGGTTGTGAGACTGCACGGGCTGTTTTGAATTTGAGCTAGAAAAAACATTTCAGAATGGTAGGCAGACCCATGGATGTTGAAACAATAAAATGGCAGGGGTAGCAGAAGTGAAATCACACATTTTGAAATGCCCCTTATGATACCACAGAAAGTGATCTTATGACCCTAAATATTGGTTACGTTTTCATGGAAGTGATATAATTGAACTTAATAGGCCCATAATAAAAGCAATTTACTATAATAACTGAAAAGACACTAAAGTAGATAACGCTATATAGGTTTTTACCCATATATAAAGCAGGGCGCTTCATTGTATGCCTGAGGAACAACAATGATCATCAAAGAGGCATACCATCATAGGTGTAACTTTATAATGCCCTGGTAAAATCATCTTATTTCCTGACATAGGGGGTCAGTATGACCCCGACGGTCAGCGTTAATGTGGCGGTAGTACCGCCAACAGCCTGGCTGTACTTACATTATGACATTGGTGGGTTGGCTGAAGCCAACCCACCAATGTACTACTCTGACTGCCATGGTGGTAGCGGCCACTGGGCTGGAGATAACCATCTTCAGCCCAGCAGCCGCCATTGTATCACCTGTGAGATTATGACCCCACCTACTGCCATGGTTTTCGTGGCGTTCATAACGCCACGAAAACCATGGCGGTAGGCCCTGTCAGTGACAGGGAATTAATTCCCTGTCACTGATAGGTGTCCCCCACCCTCCCACCTCTCCAAACAACCCACCCACCCCCCTGCATCCACGCCCCCTTCACACACACACGCAAACACACACTCATTCACACATACATACATGCAAGCATTCATCTGTTCACACACACATCTGCACACACTTCAAGACATACACGCAGACACACAATCCAAATTCCATACATTCACACACTCACACTTCAATACAGTCACGCACACACTCAACACTAAACACACACCTATATTCATGCACACTCACACATATATTCACACATACATTCACACACTCCCACACACACACACACAGAACACCTCCCACCCCCTCCCCTGTTGGAGACCCGACTTACCTGGATCCAAGGGGTCCTTCGGCAGGAGATGGGACACGTCGCTGCTACTGCCAGCAGTGCCCGCCAGCAGAACACCGCCAGACTGTATTATTTGTCATAATACGGCTGCAGCAGTCTACTGGCGGGCGCTGCTGGTGGGTGCAGCACCACCTTACCGCTATCCGCCAGTATGGCCACAGCCGGATTAACGCCCTTCTTGTGGCGGAAATCCGGCTGTGGTCATAATATGGCAGACGGCTGGTGGCCGCGGCAACAGTCTTTTGGTGGCCGTCGCGATGGCGGTTTTTACAGCCGATGTCAAAATGTGGGCTACAGTCTCAGATGACCAGACATAAAATCTAATGTTAAATTTCATTATTATTATGAATATTATTATTGATAATAATGCAATGTTTTTTTTTATGCAGTGCTTCAATCCACAGTCCTGCTATTTCTAATCACAGTAAGTTACAGATATTAATATAATCAGCCCATAAAAATAACATTTTGTTCAGTTAATCCATAGAATGCTGAATATAGCTGACCCATAATATCCACTGTGGTTGTCTTCTAGATATTTTGTTTACATGCATAAACATGCTTAGCTCTTGTTGCAGCACCAAGGGCCTGATTACAAGTTTGGCGATCTTACCGCAGTACCACCACAACAGCGGTCTCAAGAAGACCACTGAACTGGCAGTCTTCCACCAGCAGAATTATCATGTTTCTGTTTCGCTTGCAGTCTTCAGATGGAGACTGACCATTGTGCTAGGAACCTCACTTTTTGTAAGTTTTGTTCCACAGTGCTATTACATATGTGTGTATGCACTCAAAACAAGTCTGAAAATGCACACTTATGTATTACACTTATGAAAAACATACCTTGTTCAACAGCATAGGTCCATAGCCATTGTAACAGTCAAGAAATGCAAGAATGTACGAGTGGCTTAACTTAGGAGTTGCAGCCAATGGTTGAATTTTCTTCATGGGCAAGTGTCTGCAGCAAAGGGAGGACCTGAAGAGGGGCTCCATGACAGGAAGAGGAGTAGAAACCGGATATAAGGTGAGTGCTTACCTTATATTTCGTGTGTCCGTGAGGTTGAGTGCGAAGGTCTTCCCACCACAGTCGGCTTAATGGTGAACCACATCATCATACTGCCTGCTGGAACAGGGACTGGACTCCAGCCATCATCCACTGTAGCCTGTGACTCACATTGATGCAGAAGTGAAAGACTGGTGGCAACGGCTGCACAGGAGCAGTCTTTCTTCAATGGGACTGCCAGCATCATAATTCAGCTGATAGACCACCTAGTCGGTGGTTGGGGATTCTACAGCCACTGCAGCGGTGGTACCAAGACCGCCAAAGTTTTAATCAGTACCTATGTAAGCTGCCGATTTACCAATCTAAGGGCCATCCTCAACAGTTGCTCTATATTGCTTTAAAAGATAAAGGCACACAGTGCATGTCATGTTTGGACTCAATTCAATTGTAATTTAAATTCCTCTTTAATGATGAAGTTGGATTTTAAATCACACTTCTGAAAAAGTCTCTTTTAGAATGTAGGCATTTTCTTGTCCTAACCATTTTTACCTTCTGCCTGTGTCCTGGGTGAAATAACAGTGTTTGGACAAAATATGGATTTAAAAATATTGGGAGGCAAAAATATCAGAAAAGATATATCATAATACAAAGATATTGAGATACACAAATATTGTTGACAAGAATATTGTTTTTACGTTAAGCAATATTGTTTTAAATAAGATTGCTGTTGTTAATAGTGGTTTCAATACCATACTGGATAAAAATATATATTTTTAATTATTTGAATATGTTTTAGTTTATATAATAATTCCATGTATTATTATTGTTTATATAAAGGTTGTTTTTTAGGGTATAGATTGTGATTTTAAGTAATTTAAAGTGTTTTACTTATTTAGGTTTGTAGAAGTCTAGGGTGTGAAGTTAATTAAGCAATATTCATTTATTAATACATTGTAATTAATTGATTAATTTTTAATTACTTTTTAATTATGTAAAATATCAAATACCAATTTACTTTCTTAGTATTTTGGTTGTGGGAGGCAAGGTTTGTAGGGGTTTAGGGAGTGAAATTATTACATGGATAATTATTTACATATTAATCACTATTTGTAAATGATTGAATTGAATTTTAAATATTCAAATAATTTAATATGTATTTATCTTATGTATATTTTAGTTGTGGGCTGCTGTGTTTTTAGAGGTCTATCTGGGAAGCTTTTTATTTAATAATTAATTATCAATACATTATTATTTGTAAATAATTAATGTTGGAAAGTGGTTTATTAATATGGGCAGGTAGGTACCTACACTTAACAATAACACCACAATCACCAATAAGGACCAGTCACGGTCTCAATAGATGTATCCTTGCTCAACCCTTGGTAGCTTAGCCCATGAGCAGTTGAGGCCGACTGCCATGGAACCCAAGTCGGATATGCTGAATTTTAGGCCTCGGCACTTGCTCACTTTTTTGGTTCTTTCTCCTCCACGTCGAATGGGTTTCCTTGGCAGGCCAGATTTCAAATCTAGGATGGAGGTTTGCTTCAACGCAAGGCCTCAAGGAAGTCCCAACGGTCCTGAGGCTCCAGAGTTTTCAGTGGGACTAACCTGAAGTCCAAGAAAGGTCACGGTTCGACGTAGGTGACTTGACTATCAACAATGGGTCGGTCACCTTTTAGTGCTTTTTTCAAAAAATGCTTCAAATGTCTCCAAAATTACGTTTTTTTTTTTCAGAAGTTATTTTCGGCATCTTGAAATGTGCACAACACCAGCTAGGGTTCCAGAAACTCTGAGTTGCTGCATGGAGAGTTGGGACTACAATTCCCACTATGCATCTGGTCAAATCCTTAAAGATAGACTGGACACTGGTCAGCTGGACTCTTCTTGCAGAAGTTGATGCAGAGTACTCTTGATAGTTTCTTTGTATCTGCTGCTTACAGGAAGTCCACTCCTGAATCTTGGAACCGAGGCAATGTCTTCTTTTTGGTGAAACCCAGAGTGTGCAGCAGGTGTAGTACTTCAGAGTGCAGCCTTCTTGGTGCGGAAAAGTGGTTCAGCAGCCTTCTGATTCCTTTCAACAGGGATCTGATTTGCTGGGCAGCTCTTCCACTTTTATCCAGGTTTCTGGTGGGCAAGCAGGATGGCACCCCAGTTTAATGTGGTATAGGATGCCACTGCCTTAGATGACCACTTCCTTAGAAGGGTGGCACATTTTTGTCGCAGCACTGTTTCTTAAAAATCAAAAGCAGGGAAAACCTTCCCTGGAGGTTTAGTTCTGGTTTACAGGGGTGGATAAATGTAATTTGGTGGGCTTCCACCTGCCTGTGAGTACAGGAAATGGGGGAGGTTGGACTTCTGTCCCAGCTGTCTTTCCACCTTTGAGGACTAATTTGGCTATCCAGCCTCCTTCTTGCCCTAGCATCTGCTGCTGCAGTTCTCCTCCCACCAGATGGTTCCTTTGTATCAGCCAAGGCCACTTCATAACTTATCAGAGCAACCTGGCCTGCTTGTCAAAGGCTGACCAATCAGGAGAGGCTAACTTTAGGAAGGTTCTAAAACTCTTTCCCTTTATTAGTTATGATACATCTAACATTGGCAAGTTGTTGGATTTAGCATAACTATTATTTTGACACATTGAATGTCAATATCAGCTCACGCCTATCAAAATATAGACTTTATTAGTTGTAAATATAGCCCCCAAAGGTTAGCCTGTGGAGCTAATGTACTACTATGGGGAAAAAATAAATTGACAGTTTTCCCCTCACCAGGGTGTAGGAAACATCGTTTATAATGTAAAAGTAAAGTGGCGTGTGAGCTGCCTTTAAAATGACAGCAGACGCCACAGCAGTGCATCCATAAGTGCCTTAACGCCACCGGGGTCCCTAACCCTACATGCCCTTCCATATACTAGGGACTTACAGGTAGGTTATCAGAGACAATTATAGTTATGCCTAATTACCATATACCATTTAAACTAAGCACTGGCCCTGTGCCTAGTTAGCAGAGCCAAAGGCACAGTAAGAGTAAGTAACCACTAGGATCAGTCAAAGAATGAGGGTGATCAGGGCAAAAATGATGACTTTCTCACACTGCCCCCCTCAGATGAAAGGTGATGGGTAACTAACCTTCACCTTGGTAGACCTTATCAGCTAAGTGGAAAAATCTGGAAAGTCCATCTGCATTGGCATTGGCACTCTTGGGCCTGTATTCCACTGTAAAATCCATCACCTGTAGGGAAATTGACCACCTCAACAGTTTGTCATTTTCCCTCTCAAACGCATGAGCCATCTGAGAGGTCTGTGGTCATATGAACACAGACATGAGTACCAAACAGGTATGGTCTCAACCTCTTCAGGGACCAGACCATAGCAATGGCTTCCCTCCCAATGACACTCCATCTTTGTCCTCTAGGGAGTAGTCGCCTGCTAATGAGGGCAACTTACTGATCCTGGCCCTCTTCATTTACTTGTGCCAACTCTGCCACAATCCCTTGCTCTGAAGCATCTGTATGTACAGTAAACTCCCTATTGTAGACAGGGGCCAGTAACACTGGTGCTGAACACATACTCTCATTCAGAGTGCATGCTGACACTCTGGAGTCCAAATTACCTTTTATGGGCTCTTTCTTTGAGTTGAGTTCTGTCATGGGGAGCCATGAAGGTCTCATAATTCTCCACAAATCTTCTGTAATACTCAGTCAAGAAAGGTCTTGCACTGAGTCTGCATTTTAGAAACCTCCCAATTCTGGATGGTCTGGATTTTGGACTGTAGAGACTGCACAAGGCCTCCCCAATAAAGTGGCCCAGGAACACCACTGAACTCTGACTTATCTGGCATTTGTTTCCTTTGATACTCACGCCTGCTTGTTGCAGGACCTGAAACACTTCCTGCAGGTGGACCAGGTGGTCCTTTGAGGTGGAACTTATTGCAGCTATACCTTCAAGATAAGCTTCATTAAAGGATTCCAGCACAGACAGGTCTCTGTTCTCTAACGTTTGGAAGGTGGCAGGGGCATTCTTCAAACCAAAGGGCATTGCCTTGAATTTAAAGTGCCCTCTAGAGTAGAAAATACTGGCCTCTCCTTTGCTCCTGGACTTAGGGCAATCTGCTAGTAACCTGATGTCAGATCAAATGTACTCAGGTACTTGCAGCCCTCAACCTATCAATGAGCTCATCAGCTCTATATATGGGGTGAGTGTCAGTCTTGGTGATTGCATTGAAACCTCTGTATTCCACACAGAATTGTAACGCCTTCTTCCCTCCTTGGGGATTAGGTTTGGGGACCGGTGCTTCCCATGCCACTGGATTCAAGCTAGCCTGGCTGATGAGGGGTGAAACCCCGAAACCGGTCCCAGGATGCTTGTTTCCGGTCCAGTGAGGACCTGGCTTGGCAGTTCGGTCTGGACTGTTCCCATGAGGAACAGGGTCAAGACTGATTTGCATATGGCTGGGTCCAAACTGGGGTGGCATGGTGAGCAAAAGAACGATGGATTAAACCCAGATCTATGACTGGGGGTGAGTGCTTGACAATGTTCAGCATTCCGTCCATCACTTGTTGTTTTTGCTTTGTCGCCCTAAGTGGGAAGGGTATGCCCAGACGTGGGTCCCGTGCTTCCCATGCCACTGGATTCAAGCTAGCCTGGCTGATGAGGGGTGAAACCCCGAAACCGGTCCCAGGATGCTTGTTTCCGGTCCAGTGAGGACCTGGCTTGGCAGTTCGGTCTGGACTGTTCCCATGAGGAACAGGGTCAAGACTGATTTGCATATGGCTGGGTCCAAACTGGGGTGGCATGGTGAGCAAAAGAACGATGGATTAAACCCAGATCTATGACTGGGGGTGAGTGCTTGACAATGTTCAGCATTCCGTCCATCACTTGTTGTTTTTGCTTTGTCGCCCTAAGTGGGAAGGGTATGCCCAGACGTGGGTCCCGTGCTTCCCATGCCACTGGATTCAAGCTAGCCTGGCTGATGAGGGGTGAAACCCCGAAACCGGTCCCAGGATGCTTGTTTCCGGTCCAGTGAGGACCTGGCTTGGCAGTTCGGTCTGGACTGTTCCCATGAGGAACAGGGTCAAGACTGATTTGCATATGGCTGGGTCCAAACTGGGGTGGCATGGTGAGCAAAAGAACGATGGATTAAACCCAGATCTATGACTGGGGGTGAGTGCTTGACAATGTTCAGCATTCCGTCCATCACTTGTTGTTTTTGCTTTGTCGCCCTAAGTGGGAAGGGTATGCCCAGACGTGGGTCCCGTGCTTCCCATGCCACTGGATTCAAGCTAGCCTGGCTGATGAGGGGTGAAACCCCGAAACCGGTCCCAGGATGCTTGTTTCCGGTCCAGTGAGGACCTGGCTTGGCAGTTCGGTCTGGACTGTTCCCATGAGGAACAGGGTCAAGACTGATTTGCATATGGCTGGGTCCAAACTGGGGTGGCATGGTGAGCAAAAGAACGATGGATTAAACCCAGATCTATGACTGGGGGTGAGTGCTTGACAATGTTCAGCATTCCGTCCATCACTTGTTGTTTTTGCTTTGTCGCCCTAAGTGGGAAGGGTATGCCCAGACGTGGGTCCCGTGCTTCCCATGCCACTGGATTCAAGCTAGCCTGGCTGATGAGGGGTGAAACCCCGAAACCGGTCCCAGGATGCTTGTTTCCGGTCCAGTGAGGACCTGGCTTGGCAGTTCGGTCTGGACTGTTCCCATGAGGAACAGGGTCAAGACTGATTTGGATATGGCTGGGTCCAAACTGGGGTGGCATGGTGAGCAAAAGAACGATGGATTAAACCCAGATCTATGACTGGGGGTGAGTGCTTGACAATGTTCAGCATTCCGTCCATCACTTGTTGTTTTTGCTTTGTCGCCCTAAGTGGGAAGGGTATGCCCAGACGTGGGTCCCGTGCTTCCCATGCCACTGGATTCAAGCTAGCCTGGCTGATGAGGGGTGAAACCCCGAAACCGGTCCCAGGATGCTTGTTTCCGGTCCAGTGAGGACCTGGCTTGGCAGTTCGGTCTGGACTGTTCCCATGAGGAACAGGGTCAAGACTGATTTGCATATGGCTGGGTCCAAACTGGGGTGGCATGGTGAGCAAAAGAACGATGGATTAAACCCAGATCTATGACTGGGGGTGAGTGCTTGACAATGTTCAGCATTCCGTCCATCACTTGTTGTTTTTGCTTTGTCGCCCTAAGTGGGAAGGGTATGCCCAGACGTGGGTCCCGTGCTTCCCATGCCACTGGATTCAAGCTAGCCTGGCTGATGAGGGGTGAAACACCGAAACCGGTCCCAGGATGCTTGTTTCCGGTCCAGTGAGGACCTGGCTTGGCAGTTCGGTCTGGACTGTTCCCATGAGGAACAGGGTCAAGACTGATTTGCATATGGCTGGGTCCAAACTGGGGTGGCATGGTGAGCAAAAGAACGATGGATTAAACCCAGATCTATGACTGGGGGTGAGTGCTTGACAATGTTCAGCATTCCGTCCATCACTTGTTGTTTTTGCTTTGTCGCCCTAAGTGGGAAGGGTATGCCCAGACGTGGGTCCCGTGCTTCCCATGCCACTGGATTCAAGCTAGCCTGGCTGATGAGGGGTGAAACCCCGAAACCGGTCCCAGGATGCTTGTTTCCGGTCCAGTGAGGACCTGGCTTGGCAGTTCGGTCTGGACTGTTCCCATGAGGAACAGGGTCAAGACTGATTTGCATATGGCTGGGTCCAAACTGGGGTGGCATGGTGAGCAAAAGAACGATGGATTAAACCCAGATCTATGACTGGGGGTGAGTGCTTGACAATGTTCAGCATTCCGTCCATCACTTGTTGTTTTTGCTTTGTCGCCCTAAGTGGGAAGGGTATGCCCAGACGTGGGTCCCGTGCTTCCCATGCCACTGGATTCAAGCTAGCCTGGCTGATGAGAGGTGAAACCCCGAAACCGGTCCCAGGATGCTTGTTTCCGGTCCAGTGAGGACCTGGCTTGGCAGTTCGGTCTGGACTGTTCCCATGAGGAACAGGGTCAAGACTGATTTGCATATGGCTGGGTCCAAACTGGGGTGGCATGGTGAGCAAAAGAACGATGGATTAAACCCAGATCTATGACTGGGGGTGAGTGCTTGACAATGTTCAGCATTCCGTCCATCACTTGTTGTTTTTGCTTTGTCGCCCTAAGTGGGAAGGGTATGCCCAGACGTGGGTCCCGTGCTTCCCATGCCACTGGATTCAAGCTAGCCTGGCTGATGAGGGGTGAAACCCCGAAACCGGTCCCAGGATGCTTGTTTCCGGTCCAGTGAGGACCTGGCTTGGCAGTTCGGTCTGGACTGTTCCCATGAGGAACAGGGTCAAGACTGATTTGCATATGGCTGGGTCCAAACTGGGGTGGCATGGTGAGCAAAAGAACGATGGATTAAACCCAGATCTATGACTGGGGGTGAGTGCTTGACAATGTTCAGCATTCCGTCCATCACTTGTTGTTTTTGCTTTGTCGCCCTAAGTGGGAAGGGTATGCCCAGACGTGGGTCCCGTGCTTCCCATGCCACTGGATTCAAGCTAGCCTGGCTGATGAGGGGTGAAACCCCGAAACCGGTCCCAGGATGCTTGTTTCCGGTCCAGTGAGGACCTGGCTTGGCAGTTCGGTCTGGACTGTTCCCATGAGGAACAGGGTCAAGACTGATTTGCATATGGCTGGGTCCAAACTGGGGTGGCATGGTGAGCAAAAGAACGATGGATTAAACCCAGATCTATGACTGGGGGTGAGTGCTTGACAATGTTCAGCATTCCGTCCATCACTTGTTGTTTTTGCTTTGTCGCCCTAAGTGGGAAGGGTATGCCCAGACGTGGGTCCCGTGCTTCCCATGCCACTGGATTCAAGCTAGCCTGGCTGATGAGGGGTGAAACCCCGAAACCGGTCCCAGGATGCTTGTTTCCGGTCCAGTGAGGACCTGGCTTGGCAGTTCGGTCTGGACTGTTCCCATGAGGAACAGGGTCAAGACTGATTTGCATATGGCTGGGTCCAAACTGGGGTGGCATGGTGAGCAAAAGAACGATGGATTAAACCCAGATCTATGACTGGGGGTGAGTGCTTGACAATGTTCAGCATTCCGTCCATCACTTGTTGTTTTTGCTTTGTCGCCCTAAGTGGGAAGGGTATGCCCAGACGTGGGTCCCGTGCTTCCCATGCCACTGGATTCAAGCTAGCCTGGCTGATGAGGGGTGAAACCCCGAAACCGGTCCCAGGATGCTTGTTTCCGGTCCAGTGAGGACCTGGCTTGGCAGTTCGGTCTGGACTGTTCCCATGAGGAACAGGGTCAAGACTGATTTGCATATGGCTGGGTCCAAACTGGGGTGGCATGGTGAGCAAAAGAACGATGGATTAAACCCAGATCTATGACTGGGGGTGAGTGCTTGACAATGTTCAGCATTCCGTCCATCACTTGTTGTTTTTGCTTTGTCGCCCTAAGTGGGAAGGGTATGCCCAGACGTGGGTCCCGTGCTTCCCATGCCACTGGATTCAAGCTAGCCTGGCTGATGAGGGGTGAAACCCCGAAACCGGTCCCAGGATGCTTGTTTCCGGTCCAGTGAGGACCTGGCTTGGCAGTTCGGTCTGGACTGTTCCCATGAGGAACAGGGTCAAGACTGATTTGCATATGGCTGGGTCCAAACTGGGGTGGCATGGTGAGCAAAAGAACGATGGATTAAACCCAGATCTATGACTGGGGGTGAGTGCTTGACAATGTTCAGCATTCCGTCCATCACTTGTTGTTTTTGCTTTGGGGACCGGTACAACTGGACTGGCCCAGGAACTATCAGAGGGCTCAATTAACTTCAGCCTTGATGTTGGCTCTGACCCTGTCAGACAACCTGTAGAACATGTTTTTGACTTGTAGGCTGTCACCAGTGTCAATGTCATGGACACACCAAGTGGGTAGTCCAGGGATCAGGGATATCAGCCAAACAAACTGCTCCAACTCTTGTTTTCAGTCTTTTCACTGGTGGTGTGTCAACTTGGGAAAGAGTACCACTCACTCTTCAGACCCATCTTGCACATTGGTAGAGAGGAGATCTGGCAGAGTCTCACTCTCCTGCTCTCTCCCCTCATTTGTGACCATCAGCATGGTCATGTCTGCCCTGTCTCAGTGGGGTTCATTCTATTGACACGCAGGATCTGGTGGGGATTACTGGAGGTGCCAAGGTCTAACAAGTAAGTGACCTCACTCTTTTTCTCCAAAAATGGGGTAGGGCCCAGTCCATTTCTCCAGAAGGGCTCCGAGAGCCACAGGCTCTAACATGCATACCAACTGACCTGGACGGTACGCAGGCATAGTAGCCTTCTGATTATGCTGGAGCTTCATTATATCCTGGCTAGCCTCTGGGTTGTTGCTTGTCTTTCTCAAGTACTCTGGCATGCAAGACCATAGGCGTTGCACAGTCAGGCACATTCTGCTTGAATCCCTTCAGAGGCTCCTCTCAAGACTCTCTCACTAAACACAATAGCCCTCTTACAGGGTGCCCAAGGAGTAACTTTAAGGGGCTGAAGTCAACCTCCCTTAAGTGGCACCTCTCTATATGCAAACAACAGGCACAGGAGAAGAACATCCCATCTCCTGTTAAGTTTGTCAGACAAACCCATGATCATGCCCTTCATGTTCTTATTAAATCTTTCCACAAGACCATTGGTCTGGGGATAATATGGGGTAGTGAACTAGCAGGTAACCACATTCATCCCACATCGCCTTCAGATAGGCAGATATTAAGTTTGTGTCCCTATCTGAGACCACCTCATTTGGGAAACCACTCTGGTGAACACACCAAGTAGGGCCATAGCCACTGCGGAAGGTGCATTGCCTCAAGACATCTGGTGGCATGGTCTACTACTACCAAGATATATCTATTGCCTGAGGCAGTTGGTGGGTCTAGGGGACCAACAATATTGATTCCTACCCTCTCAAAGGGAGTCCCAACCACTTGCAGTGGAAATAAAGGACCCCTGTTTGTCACTGGACTGACAGGTAACAAAGGAGCTACAGAAACACATTCACTTTCGCAGACATGCTGGGCCAATACAAATGGTTGACCAGCCTATTCCAGGACTTGGTCTTATCCAAATGTCCTGCTAAGGGGATGTCATGCCTCAAAGTGAGGATGAATTCCCTATACTTCTAGGGGACCATCACTGGTTGCCCTTGGTTTGGGGTCCTTGGCCTCAGTACAGAGGACTCCATCTTCCCAGTAGACCATGTGGCAGTCTCTCTCCGTCTCCCTCGGGCCCTCAAGTGTAGGACACTCTCTTTGCCCCAGACACAACTCCTCTCTGATGGGTCTACTATCTCCTTGCAATTCTGCCAAGTCAGACAGATCTAGTAGGGGTAGAGTCTCTACCTTAGAGGTCAGATCCTCCCCCTCAGGGTTGGATTCCTTCTGCACTTCGTGAGTTCTTTGGTTAGGCTCACCAGACCCTGTGCCCTTTCTTTTGCTTTTGGAGGCTTGGCCTATTGTTCCAGGGCTCAAGTGTCCTGCACTTCCTTGTTGTGCAATCTGTGACCTAGTCAAAGCACATTCACACTCAGGGAGGTTCAGCATATGTACATGGACCTTCCTTTCTACCCCGACCATTCAGAAGCTTCATGATCATTTCCCAGTAGACACTCTACTGCTAGGGCAGGGGACACAACTACCTTCAAGGGGCTAGTCACATCTCCCCATTCCAAGCTCACCATTGCCATGGGATGGAGCTTGGCTCTGCTGTCTGCATGGGTTACCTGGTGAAATACACCAGTTATGATCTGTTATGAAGAAAACAGTTTGTCTATGACCATAGTCACACTGGATCCTATGAGAGCCTTATCCTCAGCCCTGTGAATTTTAGGTTTCTGTCTGTACTTCTCCATGCTTGGAGGTAGGGCTGCCAGGGCAGCTACTTCCACACCACCCACAGACACTAGGGTTACCTCTGTGTCTCCCTTCCCAGTCTCTGGTCCAACTTCCATTCCCACAACTACACTAGCAATCCCATGGGACTGTGTACCAGTGGGGGGTTTCTTTGAGCAGACAGCATCTCTTTTTTTGTTTTCTGTCTGCATGCAGTCAAAAGACTTTCCTGTCTTTTAAGGGTCAAAGAACTTCCCTACCTCTGCATTATCAAAGTGCTTCCCCTGGTACACCCTCCCTCGCACCCCATCCCCTCCCTGTACAGGTGCTTGTGGAACTTTAGAGAACTCTCTTGCTTTTTTATCTGGGTTACCAAGGGCTTTCCCCTGGGAGGGGACCTGTCCTCCGTTCCTTTGATCACACCCTGGTGTTTGCTGGAAACTGTGGTTCTCAACCACTCATCAGCTGTCTCTCCCAGTTCCCTAGGGCTAGACAGCTTAGAGTAAACCAGATACTGGTGTAACTTCTTTGAGGTACAATTGCTCAAGATGTGCTTCTTCATGACTAAATAGTATAGCCCCTCATAGGTACTTACCTTATCACCCTGTATTCAGCCCTCTACTGCCTTAACTGAGGTATCTATAAAATCAATTCAGCACATGGTACTGACCCTCTGGTTGTCCTTGAACTTCATTCTATACTGCTCTGGTGTGAGACTAACCTTCCTGATCAGACATCTCTTCAGGTGTGGGTAAGATTCTGCCTCTCCCCTCTCTAGGGTCAGGAGCTTATACCCCCCCATCTACTGGAGCAACACCCATAAGAGTGACCCCCAAACTATGGGCTATCACAAATGTAGATCCCCACTATCCAGCAGCCAGACATTGTAGTGAGAGAAATGGTGGGAATAGTGCCCTTTTTTCTTTTTACACTTTTGAGCATATAGCACAGAGTCCAAGAGGGGGAAATAGAACTTTACGAATGAGAAAACAGAAATCAAAGTACATTTTGGAATTTGAGACCTGCGTCAAAATGTATACCGCTGGCTAGCTCCATTCCTGGATGGCAGCCTGGCGTCATATTTAAGGACTGGTGCTAGCTGGCGGTAAGGCCTGGTTAGAGTCAAAATAAATGATGTTAACTGGATGGGGGAGGCGTAGGGGAAACAGGAGGTTGTGCGTCAAAGAGTGGCCCTAGCCAGGTTAGAGTAAAAAAAGTGACTCTAACCTGACTAGCATCAGTTTTGTGACGTACAACCCCCCTGGACATGACTCCTGTCTTAGAAAATACAGGAGTCATGCCCCCCAGCCTAATGGCCATGCCCAGGAGACATAAGTCCCCTGGGCATGGCCATGGGGCACAGTGCCATGTAGGGGGGCCCAAGCTAGCCCCAACCCATGGCACTTTGAAAGAAAAATGAAAAATACCTACCTGAACTTACCTGGGAAGGGCCCCTTCATCCTTAGGTGTCCTCCAGGTGTGGGTGTGGTGGATTTGTCCCTGGTGGCCGGGAAGGGCACCTGTGGGCTGCTTCCATGGTCTCTGACCATAGAAATGAGCCCACAGAATCCCTAACACCTGCCCTGGCCCAGGCGTTAAATAATGGTGCGAAGAAGGCTAGCAACATTATTTAAGGCCCTCCTGTGCATGATTTTTGCAAGGGAGGATAAATATGGCGCTAGGGCCTTTGAGTCATTTTTTTGCCCGAGAATGCCTTCCTTGCATCTCATTTACGCAAGGTAGGTTTTCACTGTAAAAAATTACGCTAACTGCATAACATTGGCGCTAGACAGGTTTAGCGCCAAAGTATAAATATGGAGTTAGATTTGCGTCGAATTACCATAAAAAAGATGCCGCTAATTTGACGCAAACAGAGTATAACTATGCCTCTATGACCCCCAGGTCTGAATTCTGATGAGAAATTGTGAATACACTTGTACGAAGAGTAGTAGGGAGGTTGCTTTTGTTGTTCAAGAACACTAAAAATGTTTTTAGGTAACCACGAAACAACAGGATGATGTTTTTTTTTATATGTATAGATGTACTTTTTTTATGTACAAGTATCTGGGATTCAATGATGCATGTTTTTTTTTAATGTTGTATTTTCCATGTATAAGGAAGAGCCTGTGAGAATGCATGTAATTAACACGCAAGAGGGAGCCTATCACTCCCTCACTCCACTTCCAATAGCACTTTTTATGCGTGTGAGATAAGCTTTTATTTTTTTTCCATTCCTCCTCATTTGGTCCCAACCCTCTCCACCCCACCCCCTGAGTCTTCTCGTACTATGCAGGCACTCTTACATCTGCTTGTGGGAGTGGTATGTATGGGAACCAACAGGCTTGTGATACGGCATTTCTCTAGTTACACTGTTTATTTGTATATTCATCAATTTGTTCTGAAGACATACTTCTTCAGCAGAATTCATTTTGAGACCTGCATCACTTGCCCATTTTGCACCTTTTATACATCCCAGAAGGGGTCAAGGATGTATTTTCTAACATCTCTTTCCCAACATGAGGTATTGGGTAATGGGAGGCGAAGCATTTTTGAAATCTATATCTATATACTGTTGTCTTTGTCTGTGTGCATATACAGGATTAACATTGTATTGGGACACTCATGACACATTACACACAATTGTGGACATTGTTCTTTACTATTCAAGGATATGGAAACTTGTACATTCTAAGATGGCTGCCACTGTGTGGTTGTGGAGGAGCGTCCTTTGTCAACGTTTGATGTTTAAATGTTTTTTTCACGATTTATTATGGGATTGCAATATGGTGGAAATTATGTGATCAAGCCCATACATCAGGCAAAAAACATTATGTTTGGATGCAGTAAATCTGTTCCCGCACTGCAATCCTGAGTGAGCATATATATATATATATATATATATATATATATATATGGAGTAATAAAGATAGTGTGGCCCTGTGCTAGGTTTCCTTAGCAGAATATGAGACACCCTCATATGAGAGAAGTAGCTAAATATACTCAGCATAAGAAATAATATTGATGCCAAACAATTCCAGCAATGAGGCGAGTGGGGATATATAAGTGGTAAAGAATGTGAGTCTCAATACCAATCCCTGGGGTACTCCACATTTAAGGGTTTTTTACATTAGAGACATGAAGCTTCATCATCAACGACTGTTCTCTAGCAGTTCGAAAGGAACTGAGCCACATCATTGCCAGTCCACCCACCAGGATAACAGGATAACAGCCAAAAGTTAAAGTGGAATATCATGGGAGACTGTGTCAAAAGCTGCCAATAGACCGAGTAGGATGACGGTGGTATTTTGACCCTGATCCAGTGTCATTTTGATGGAATCCGTAATTTCCAGCAAGGCAGTTTTTGTGCTGTGGTGTGCACAGAAATTGGATTGGGATGGATGAAGGAGATTACACATTTAAACAAAGTCAGAGAGCTGTCTAGTTATAAAACATTCTAATGTTTTTGAGTCAGCAGAAAGGAGAGAAATCAATGTAAAATTTGACAGTACCGTACTATCAGTTGCAGGCTTTTTTTAGAAGAGGAGTTACACTGGCTTTTTTCATGTATCAGCTACAATGGGGAAAAACTGAACCAAGTAAAATAGACTGGATAGATAGGGCCTCATTACGAGTCTGGTGGTCACTAGACCACCAGACTCGCGGATAGCTGTCAGACAGCTGCCAATGCGGCAGTCCGACCACCACATTACAACCCTGGCGGTCGGGCAGCCAGGGAACTGCCAACTCCACCAGGATCTGGAGGTGGCGGCAGTCCTAATCCACCAGGGCAGCACGGCTAGCATCGCTACCATGGGGATTAGGACCCCCTCCTCCACAAGCGGTTTTATGGCGGTACAACAACCATGTAAATGCTTTTAGAGAACAGGTGCAGGGGGGCCCAGGGGTCACCTGCACTGCCCATGCCCTTGCCATGAGCAATGCAGGGGGGGCCCTGGCCAGACACTGGCAATGTTCATTGTCTGCTCTGCAGACAGTGAACATTGCCATGGTTCTGGCACACCCTGCACTCTACAGCATTGCCACCAGCTCGATTACAAGCCGGAGACAATGATGTGGGCTGTTTCCTGCTAGGCCAGCGGACGGAAACTCAGGTTTCTGCCTGCTGACCTAGCTGGAAACTCCTAAAGGAGCTGCCGGGTAGGTAGCCGGTATGGCAGCAATCTCCCTGTCTGAAGTAATCCGCTAAACTCGTAATGAGCACCATAGTGTCTACAATTGGTCTTAAGATGAGAGGGGGTCAAGGGTCTAGTGGGGGTCCAGATTTACAGGTCAAGAGACATGCTTTCAACTCCTTCTTTCCCCATGGTTCAAAATATAGGAGCTTATTTTCAGAGGAGAGGAGCATGATCTTGGAAGAAGACTTCAAAGAAGTTCCGCTGAATCTTAGCAACTATCTCTTCAAAGAAGTTGCTTAGCCTCTGACAAAGATTAGGGTGGGATTTGAGAGGTGGGAACCGTACTTTTCAGTCTATAAAAAGGGACTCTATTGTTAAGATCTCCTTAGGGCTGTTACAGTCTTCTCTTATCTTCTGGTTATAGAAGTTGTCCCGTGCCAATTTTATGTAGTCATGATATTTGCTTAATGCTTGTTTATAAAATACTTTATCATCAACCCAATACTGTCACCTTCACATTCTTTCCAGTCTTTTACGATGCATTCTTTCTATAGAGCGTTCATGGGAGAACCATGGTGCTGATGGAGTAAACCTTTTTTTACTTTTGGCTTTTTCAGGGGCTACAACATCTGCAGCTTCATTACCAAAACGTCATTTTTGGCATCTCTCAATAATGCGGGTCTGGAGAGTTCTAATATTACCGGTAGGTTGAGGATCAACACTTTATTCCATGGTTTGACTAAGTGAGCAATAATAGTAGTAGGAGAGTGCCAGGAAAACAGCATTAAGCAATGGTCAGACAAGACTACATCCACAGTGGTCTCCATAACAATGGAAGTGTTAGACAGAATTAAGTCAGTAGTGTGCCCCGTCCTGTGGGTGGGTCTAGTGGGATTCAGTGGCAAATTGAGAGAGGCGGCAATCTTCAAAAAGGTCTTGGCCATTGCATCTTCTGAATCATCCATGTGGTGCTTTAGGTCTCCTAGGACCGTGAAGTTTGCATAATTTATTATTATGGGCACTAAGGCCTGGTCTAGAGAGTTAATTCCCCAGCATAGCCTGGGGGCGGTAAAATAACACCCCTGCAAAGCAGGATCTTGCAGAGGGGATATACAGAAGCCCAAAGCCTTCATATGTTTCAGGTTTTCTTACTGGAAAGTAAAGCATTTAAGGTTATTTTTGAAAGCTATAGCAAGCCCCACTCCTAATGTACCCACTCAGTCTAAATGCACACACATGTAGTTATCTGGGAACAGAGGTTCTATATCGGGGGATGAGTCTTCTCTCATCCATGTTTCAGTCATAAACAGCACATCGAGTTGAGAATCAGCTAAAAGATTATAAATATCTAAAACATGTTTATGTAAGGGGCAAATGTTGATGAGGGCTGGCCCTTGATCATGCCATTATTTCCCATCACACCAGTGTTCAAAAGTTGCTGAGTAACAGCTTAAAATGAATTTTGTACAAAGGATTAAGTTACAAAAGTTAAAAGAGAACCATGAACAAAGCAAGAAATGCCAAAATGTGCAAAATGTACAAAATCGGTCACCATACAAACTCAGACTCAGGTTTATAGTTTTTGGTGCAAAACTGCATTAGCACAGTTTTACGTCAAATATATTACCTCAGGCTTGCGTCATTTTCAGAAGCATGCCGGGCGTCATGTTTATAGAATGGTGCAAGCCAGCGGTAAGGCCCGGCTAGCGTTCTGCAAAACGATGCTAGCTGGGTGGGGATGGCAGTGGGGAAGGGAGAAATTGTGCCTCAAAAAATGACGCTAGCCTGGGGATAGCACATTTTTTGGATGGGAACACCTACTGTGCATCTCATTGATGATGAAAGGTAGGTTCGCGCATCCAAAAAATGGTGCAAACTCCAAAATCTTGATGCTAGATGTGTCTAGGGTCAAAATATAAATATGGAGTTAAGTTTGTGCTGAAGTTCTGTAAAAAAAAATGACTCAAATTTGATGCAAACAGAGTATTATTATGCCCCTC